>NC_060088.1:36857838-37183540 GCF_922984935.1 Meles meles | reverse complement strand
TCCTCTTACACCATACACAAAGCTAAACTCGAGATGGATAAAAGACCTCAACGTGAGGGAGGCAGGAATCCACTAGAATCATAGAGGAAAACATAGGCGGTAACCTCTTCGTCATCAGCCACCGCAACTTCTTTCAAGATATGTCTCCAAGGAAATAAAAGTGAAATTGAACTTTTGGGACTTCATCAATATCAAAATCTTCTGCACAGCAAAGGAAACAGTCAACAAACCAAACAAGCAACCCAGAGAATTGGAGAAGATATACACAAATGACAATACATACAAAGGGTTGATATCCAGAATCTGCAAAGAACTTCTCAAACTCAACACACAAAAAACAGATAATCATGTCAAAAAATGAGCAGAAGACATGAACAGACCATTCTCCAATGAAGACATAAAAATGGCTTTCAGACACATGAAAAAATGTTCAACATCACTAGCCATCAGGGAAATTCAAATAAAAACAACCTTGAGATATCACCTCACATCAGTTAGAATGTCCAAAATAACAAGACAGGAAACAACATCTGTTGGAGAGGATGTGGAGACAGGGTAATCCTTTTACACTGTTGGTGGGAATGCAAGTTGGTGCAGCCGCCTTGGAAAACAATGTGGAGATTCCTTAAGAAATTAAAAACAGAGCTTCCCTAAGACCCTGCAATTGCAGTACTGGGTATTTACCCCAAATATTCAGATGTAGTGAAAAGAAGGGCCATCTGTACACCAATGTTCATAACAGCATGGCCACAGTCACCAAACTGGAAAGAGTGAAGAAGCCCTTCAACAGATAATGGATAAAAAAGATATGGTCCATATATACAATTGAATATTATGCAGTCATCAGAAGGGATGATTACCTAACTTTTCTATCAAAATGGAGGGCTGGAGGAGATTATGCTGAGGGAAATAAGTCAAGCAGAGAGAGTCAATTATTATATAGTTTCACTTATTTGTGGTGCAGAGGAAATTACATGGAGGACATTAGTAGAAGGAAAGAAAAAGTGAATTGGGGGAAATTGGAAGAGGAGATGAAGCATGAGAGACTGTGACTCTGAGAAACAAACTGAGGGTTTTGGAGGGGCAGGTATGGGGGACAGGTGAACCTCATTGTGGGTATTAAGGAGGGCATGTATTGCATGGAGCACTGAGTATGGTGCATAAATAATTAAACTTGGAACTCAGAAAAAATTAAATTATAAAAATCATTTATTTACATATAGGAATCTTAATAAAATATGAAGAGTGAAAAAATACATTTTATTTAAAATGTGATAATAATGCTATTTTATATCTTTATGAGATTTAAAGCAAAACATCCATGACCTACATTCTTGTATTGATAAAAAAAAGTTACCTCACATATCACCATCATAAAACTAAACTTCCTAGGTTTCTACTCTACTGAAAGTTACTTCAGATTTCCTTCAGCAGAAAAGGAGTGTATTTACAAGGACAGTAATAGAATATGTGTGAGAAGACTTTCCATGGTAGCTTTTTTTTTATACTTCCCTTCTAACACAGAGGATCTAGGAGACAAGACACTGAGAACCAAGAGTGATTCGAACTGCTTCTCAGATGTTAGTCAAAATGAAATCTTAAATATCCTTTCAGAGCAAATGTAGGTCAATCACTTCATAAATCATACCTGAATAATATCATGTTAAAATATTTTAGGGACACCTGAGGGGCTCAGTCATTAAATTTCTGCCTTTTGCTCAGGTCATGATCCCAGTGTCCAGGGATCAAGCCCCTCATTGTGCTCCCTACTCAGTGGGTAGCCTGTTTCTCCCTCTCCCACTTCTGCTCCTATTCCTTCTATGGAAATCTCTATTTGCCCAATAAATAATTTTTTATATATGTATATCTATATATATATATATCTATATGTAGATGGAGATATATATGTGTGTGTATATATAAAAGTATATATATACATATATATATATGTATACACACACACACACACATACATACATATAAATATATTTGCAAATTGTCACTGTTTCAAAAATTTTTCAGGGACGAGTCAAATTTAAAACAATGTCAAATAGAGCTTCCTTATGACCCTGCAATTGCACTGCTGGGTATTTACTCCAAAGATACAGATGTAGTGAAAAGAAGGTCTACACGACCCCAATGTTCATAGCAGCAATGACCATAGTCGCCAAACTGTGGAAAGAGTCAAATTGCCCTTTAATTGATGAATGGAAGAGGAAGATAAGGTCTATATACACTATAGAGTATTATGCCTGCATAAGAAAGGATGAATAATCAACTTTTGTATCAACATGAATGGGACTGGAAGAGATTATGCTAAGTGAAATAAGTCAAGCAGAGATAGTCAATTGTCATATGGTTTTCTTTATTTGTGGACCATAAGTAATAACATGGAGGACATGGGGAGATGGAGAGGAGAAGAGAGTTGGGGGAAAATGGATGGGGTGACGGACCATGAGAGACTGTGGACTCTGAAAATCAATCTGAGGGTTTTGGAGGGGCTGGGGTGGGTTGGGTGAGACAGGTGGTGAGTATTATGGAGGGCATGCCTTGCATGGAGGACGGGTGTGGTGCATATGCAATGAATTCTGGAACACTGAAAAGTAATTAAAAAAAATTAAAGGGGGGGGGGAGTAAAGATGGCGGGGAAGTAGGAGGAGGCACCGTTTCAACCTGTACCCTAAAGTGAGCTGATTACCCACCAAAGAATTCCGACCACACATTAAATCAGCCTGAGATCAGAATCATACACATCTGGATCTCTACAGGAGCAGAAGACACCAGTGGTGGGTAAAGAAGACTGGGAGCGTCGGACTGATATCGGAAGATAAACAAAAGGGGGAGGGAGCCACCAGAGGTGACCGATTGGAAAGTAATACCCCAATACGAGAGTGCCCTGCGTCTGGGGACCAGCATTAACTTGGAGTCTGGTTGAAAGCACTCAAAAAATAAAGAGCAAAGGATAGTGGGGGAAAATAGTGGGAATCGGGGCGGTTAGGGTCAGGGACCTAAGTCCCCGGACCCAGGACAGCCTCCCCTGGCAATGAGCCAGAGAGAGTGCAGCACAGAAATCAGGTCTCCATCCCTGAGCCTCCAGTGCACCTGACCTGCCAGCACGCCCGAGAACGAGTGGGGTCTGGTTCCTGTGAGGGGCTGGGAGCCTGGCCAGATGGCAATCCTGAAACACACGTGTCCCACACCCTCCCTTGGGAGAGGTGCTCATAGGTGCTAGCCTGGAGCTCTGGCATCCGGAAAAACCAGACATTCCCAGCCTGGGACAGCAGGAAAATCTCAGTGTGCGATCTCTGCTTGCAACCTCTCTGGTGGCCTGGAGCTGCCTAGACAGCTGCCGCTGCCCTGGTATTGCGTACAATGAGGAGCTCCTGCATCCCCAGGGACCTTGACTCAGAAACTACTCTGCAAACAGCTCTGCAGAGCATTCTGAGGCTTCTCTCTGAGAGGAAGGCCGGGGTGCAGTTTGTTCTCCTCTAAAACTCCAAAAACCATCAAAAGTTGTCAAGGCAAGAGAAAACAGGTGAAAGAACATAAAAAAAAACAGAGAACAAAAGCCTGAAAAAAACAGTTTCCTCAGAGCCCACCCCCTTGAAGGGAGTGGTAGGACCTAGGAACATCACTGTCTGAAAATCCACATGGCAGGTCCCTCCCCCAGAAAATCAACCAGGAAGGAAGAAAAAAATAAAAAAGAAGACTACAAGAGAACAACCACCACTACTTCATAAATACAACTTTTATTTTTAACTCTTTTCCAATATTCTGGATCTTTTTTTTTAATACATACAGATAATTTTAACCTATTTACTATCACACTGAGATGTCCAGTACATCAAATTCTTTAATAACCTTCTAACCTGAACTTTTTGATACATACACCCGTGTTTTTCTTTTGCTTTTCTATTTTTTAATTCTTTTTTAAATTTTAACTTAGTTTAGTCTAGTTTATTCTTTTTTAATTTTTATTTTCTACTATACATATAGAGTTAAATTTCAACGTAATCCCCTTTCCCCAATCAATGCTACCCCTATAGGCAAACCAGTTTCTAATCCCCCTGTAACTTTGGAAATTTGAGTACCTTAACAAAAACATCAAGATACATTCAGGAAGAATAAAAATAAACTTCCTCGCCCACACAGAGAATTTATAACCACTCTCCCAATTTTTCCTTCTGTCAGTATTTCTGTGAATTTGTGTTTGTCCTGATAATATATACATCTTATACTTGGACTTCTTTCTGATGAGGTTCTTCCTTTTTATTGCTTATATATATATTTTCTTCTCTTGTCATATACTTTTATCAGTCTTTTTGTTTATCTGTTTTTGTTTGTATACTTCATAAATCTTACCTTGGGTCCCATTTGGGCTGAGCCTTCTCTTTTATCTTCCCTTTTTTTTCCTGTCTCTCTCTCTCTTTTTTTTCCTTTTTCTTTTCCTTTTTTTTTTCTTTCTTCTTCTCTATTTCTTTTTTTCACTCATTTTGGTGGGGAACCCTGATTGCACAGAAGTGTTCCAGGTGCACTTTGACTGCACCACAATCGATAAATCCAGCTGCATCTGTTCAGTCATCTCTTACCAAAATGACTAGGAGGAGGAATACCCAACAGAAGAAAAATACCGAGGATGGACCTTCTGCAACAGAGCTAATGGTTATCGACATAGACAATATGTTGGAAAAGGAATTCAGACTAACAATTATCCAGGTAATAGGTAGGTTGGAGAAAGCCATGGATGAACAAACAGAATTGATTAGGGCAGAACTGAAAGCCACCAGGGATGATGTTCACAATGTTAAGGAAGAACTGAAAGCCACCAGGGATGATGTTGAAAATGCCCTCAATGATTTCCAATCTAATCTAAATTCTCTAAAAGCTAGGGTAACTGAGATAGAACATAGAATTATCTTCTGACCTGGACGACAAACAGATAGAGAGAAAGGATCAGGAGGAAGCCTGGAACAAACAGCTCAGAAGCCACGAAAACAGAATCAGGGAAATAAATGATGCCATGAAACGTTCCAAAGTCAGAATTATTGGAATCCCTGAAGGGGAGGAAAAAGAAAGAAGTCTAGAAGATATAGTGGAAGAAGTTGTCTATGAAAATTTTCCCAATCTCACGAATGGAAACAATGTCCATGTACTAGAGGCAGAGAGATTTCCTCCCAAGATTTTAGATTCTCGAAAGTCCTCATGACACCTTATAGTTAAAATGAGGAATTATGTTTCACGACAACAGACTCTCTTAAAAGCAGCTAGGACAAAGAAGCTCCTTATATACGGAGGAAAGCTAATTAGAATAACGTCAGACCTTTCCACAGAGACCTGGCAAGCCAGGAAGGGCTGGGAAAATATATTCAGAGTACTAAATGAGAAGAAAATGCAACCAAGAATACTCTATCCAGCAAGAATGACATTTAAAATGGATGGAGAAATAAAGAGTTTCCAAGACTGGCAAGGCTTAAAAGACTATGCAATTGGTCAGTCCCCTCAGCCTCCGCTGCTGCCGCCCCTCTGCCAGAGCTCTGGCGCCACCTCGGGCCGGCGGTCCTCCACAGGAGGCATCGAGGTGGCAGGCGGCCGGCTGACGGGGGCGGCGGGGCGGCTGGAGGTCCTGCGCACTCGGCGGTGGCATCTCCATGGGGCTGGCCCACGGCGCCCGAGCGCTCTAAGGTGGACAGCAAAGTCTGTGTTTATCAGAACATTTCCACTGCTGCACCGGGGCACATGCATCCTCAGCAGGATTTGGAATTCCGGAGAATTGCCTTTGTGAGAAATTGGCCACCATTTCTTTAAGTTCCATCTCTTCTTAGTTTTCCATTTGTTACGTTTTGGAGGAACTTCAAGACACCATGAACAACTTCAATAATGCAGAGTTAGACTGCCATTTCCTCAATGAAGGCTTTACTGCCAAGGATATTCGGGACCAAAAAATTAATGAAGTTTCATCTTCTGATGATAAGGATGCCTTCTATGTTGCCGACCTGGGAGACATTCTGAAGAAACATCTGAGATGGTTAAAAGCTCTTCCTCGGGTCACCCCCTTTTATGCAGTCAAATGCAATGATAGCAGAACCATAGTGAAGACCCTTGCTACCATTGGGACAGGATTTGACTGTGCCAGCAAGACTGAAATACAGTTAGTACAAAGTCTTGGGGTGCCTCTGGAGAGAATCGATTATCTATGCAAATCCTTGTAAACAAGTGTCTCAGATTAAGGACGCTGCCAACAATGGAGTCCAGATGATGACTTTCGATAGTGAAGTCGAACTGATGAAAGCTGCCAGGGCACATCTGAAGTCAAAGTTGGTTTTGAGGATTGCCACCGATGATTCCAAAGCAGTCTGTCGCCTCAGTGTTAAATTTGGTGCCACACTCAAAATCAGCAGGCTTCTCTTGGACCGGGGGAGAGAGCTGAATATTGATGTCATCAGTGTCAGCTTCCACGTGGGAAGTGGCTGCATGGATCCTGAGACCTTCGTGCAAGCCATCTCCGAGGCCCGCTGTGTCTTCGACATGGGAGCTGAGGTTGGTTTCAACATGTATCTGCTTGATATCGGTGGTGGCTTTCCTGGATCTGAGGACGTGAAGCTTAAATTTGAAGAGATCACCAGTGTTATCAACCCAGCCCTAGACAAGTACTTCCCGGCCAACTCGGGCGTGAGCATCATAGCCGAGCCCGGCAGATACTATGTTGCATCAGCCTTCACGCTCGCCGTTAATATCATTGGCAAAAAACTCATATTAAAGGAACAGACAGGCTCTGATGATGAAGAGGAGTCGAGTGAACAGACGTTTATGTATTCGGTGAACGATGGAGTGTATGGATCATTCAACTGCATCCTCTACGATCACGCCCACGTGAAGCCCCTTCTGCAGAAGAGACCCAAACCAGATGAGAAGTACTATTCGACCAGCATATGGGGACCAACGTGCGACGGCCTGGATCACATTCTGGAGCACTGCGACCTGCCCGAGATGCATGTGGGTGATTGGATGGTGTTTGAAAACATGGGTGCCTACACGGTCGCTGCTGCTTCCACTTTCAATGGGATCCAGAGGCCGACCATCTACTATGTGATGTTGGGGCCGATGTGGCAACTGATGCAGCAGATCCAGAGCTGTGACTTCCCGGCCGAGCTGGAGGAGCCGGACGCCAGCCCCCTGCCCATGTCCTGTGCCCAGGAGAGCGGGCTGAAGCGCCCCCCGGCCACCTCGGCCTCCGCCAGCGTTAACGTGTAGGTGCCCCTCCTGTAGCTGTTAGCTTCCAGTTGAGCTGGGATCGGGGTGGGGGGGGACCGTTTAACTTAATTCCTGCTAGTTTTGAGATGTCTGTAAGTGGGGTTTGCATGGATGCAACAGTGTGGAAGATGAGGAGATGGGGTCACTTATCTGTGTTCCTATGGAAACTATTTGAATATTTGTTTTATATGGATTTTTATTCAATTTTTAAACATGCTACTAAGGGGCGCCCCTCCGCTGCTGAGCAAGCATTTGTAGCTTGTACTTTGACAGAACAGGCCAAAAGCTTAGTGTTGTGACCTGTTTTAAAAATAAAGTATCTTGAAATAAAAAAAAAAAAAAGACTATGCAACCACCAAGCCAACACTACAGAAAATATTAAGGGGGGTCCTATGAAAGAGAAAAAATCCTACGAATATTATTGAACAGAAATATAGAAACAATCTACAGACAGAAAGACTTCAAAGGTAACACGATGTCAATAAAACCCTAGCTCTCAATAATCACTCTCAATGTGAATGACCTAAATGCGCCCATAAATCGACACAGGGTTGCAGATTGGATAAAATGACAGGACCCATCCATATGTTGTCTACAAGAGACCTATTTTGAACCTAAGGATACACCCAGACTGAAAGTGAAGGGATGGAGAAGCATCTTTCATGCCAATGGGCCTCAAAAGAAGGACGGGGTAGGTTTTGGTATTGGTTGAGTCCTGCTTTGTGACCCAGCATGTGGTCTATTCTGGAGAAGGTTCCATGTGCACTTGAGAAGAATGAGTATTCTTTGAAACTGGAACTCAATCACAAGGAAAAGTTCAGAAGGAAGTCAAACTCCTGAAAGCTAAAGACCACATTGCTTAAGAATGCTTGGATCAACCAGGAGATCAAAGATGAACTTAAAAAATTCATGGAAACCAATGAGAATGAAGACACTTTGGTCCAAAACCTATGGACCTATGATATGATTCTCATATCAGACAATTTAGAATTTAAACTAAAGTCTGTAGTCAGAGATACAGAAGGACACTACATAATTCTTAAAGGGACTATCCACCAAGATGATCTAACAATTGTGAATATCTAAGCCCCCAATATGGGAGCACAGAATTACATAAGAAAACTATTAATCAAGATAAAGAGTCATATTGATATGAATACAATAATAGTAGGAGATCTTAATACCCCTCTCTCAGATATAGACAGATCATCGAAGCCGAAAATTAATAAAGAAATAAGAGCATTGAATGAAACATTGGACCAGATGGACCTCATAGACATATACAGAACATTCCACCCTAAAACAACATAATACTCATTCTTCCCAAGTGCACATGGAACTTTCTCCAGAATAGACCACATACTGGGTCACAAAGCAGGACTCAACCGATACCAAAAGACTGACATTATTCCCTGCATATTCTCAGATCACAATGCTCTGAAACTGGAAATCAATCACAAGGAAAAGTTCAGAATGCACTCACACACCTGGAAGCTAAAGACCACCTTGCTTAAGAATGCTTGGATCAACCAGGAGATCAAAGATGAACTTAAACAATTCATGGAAACCAATGAGAATGAAGAGACTTCGGTTCAAAACCTATGGGATACAGCAAAGGCTGTCCTATGGGGGAAATACAGAGCCATCCAAGCCTCCCCCAAAAAAACTGAAAAATCCAGAATACATCAGCTGTCTCTACACCTTAAAGAACTGGAGAATCAACAACAAATCAAACTAACTCCACACGCAAGAAGGGAAATAATCAAGATTAGAGCAGAGATCAATGAGATAGAAACCAGAGATACAGTAGAACGTATCAATGAAACTAGAAGCTGGTTTTTTGAAAGAATCAATAAGATCGATAAACCATTGGCCATACTAATCCAAAAGAAAAGAGAGAAAGCTTAAATTAATCAAATTATGAATGAAAAGGGAGAGATCACAGCTAACACCAAGGAAATAGAAACAATCACCAGAAATTATTACCAACAGTTATATGCCAATAAGTTAAGCAACCTATATGAAATGGATGCATTCCTGGAAAACTATAAACTCCAAAAATTGAACCAGGAAGAAATTGACAACCTGATTAGACTGATATCTTGTAACGAGATTGAAGCAGTGATCAAAAACCTCCCAAAAACAAGAGCGCAGGACCTGACAGATTCCCTGGGGAATTCTACCAAACTTTCATAGAAGAAATAACACCATTTCTCCTGAAGCTGTTCCAAAAAATTGAAGCAGAAAGAAAACTTCCAGATTGTTTTTACGAATCCAGCATTACCTGATCCCCAAACCAGGCAAAGACCCTACCAAAAAGGAGAATTTCAGGCAATATCACTGATGAATATGGGTGCAAAGATTCTCAACAAGATCCTAGCAAACAGGATCCAGCAGCACATTAAAAGGATTATCCACCATGACCAGGTGGGATTCATCCCTGGGTTGTAAGGTTGGTTCAACATTCGCAAATCAATCAATGTGATAGAACAAATCAATAAGAGAAGAGAGAAGAACCACATGGTCCTCTCAATTTCCAGCAGAAAAAGCATTTCACAAAATCCAGCATCCATTCCTGATGGAAATGCTTCAAAGTATAGGGATGGAGGGAACATTCCTGAACTTCATAAAATCTATCTATGAAAGACCCACAGCAAATATCATCCTCAATGCGAAAAAGCTTGCAGCCTTCCCGTTGAGATCAGGAACACGACAAGGATGCCCACTCTCACCACTCTTGTTCAACATAGTATTAGAAGTCCTAGCAATGGCAATCAGACAACAAAGAGAAACAAAAGGTATCCAAAATGGCAAGGAAGAAGTCAAACTCTCTCTCTTCACAGATGACATGATTCTTTATATGGAAAACCCCAAAGACTCCACCCCAAACTACTAGAACTCATACAGCAATTCAGTAACATGGCAGGATAAAAAGTCAATGTACAGAAATCAGTGGCTTTGTTATACAATGAAAATACCAAAAAGGAAATTAGAGAATCTATTCCATTTACTATAGCACTAAGAACCATAAGATTCCTGGGAATAAACCTAACCAAAGAGGTAAAGGACCTGTACTCGAGGAACTACAGAACACTTATGAAAAAAATTGAATAGACACAAAAAGATGGAAGACCGTTCCATGCTCTTGGATTGGAAGAATAAAAATTGTTAAAATGTCTATACTGCCTAGAGCAATCTATATTTTTAATGCCATTCCGATCAAAATTCCACCGGTATTTTTCAAAGAGCTGGAGCAAATAATCCTAAAATTTGTATGGAATCAGAAGAGACCCCTAATCGCTAAGGATATGTTGAAAAACAAAAACAAAACTGGCAGCATCATGTTACCTGATTTCAAGCTTTACTACAAAGCTGTGATCACCAAGGCAGCATGGTACTGGCATAAAAACAGACACATAGACCAGTGGAACAGAGTGGACAGCCCAGATATGGACCCTCAACTCTATGGTCAAATTATCTTTGACAAAACAGGAAAAAATATACAATGGAAAAATGACAGTCTCTTCAATAAATGGTGCTGGGAAAACTGGACAGCGATATGTAAAAGAATGAAACTCGACCATTCTCTTACACCATACACAAAGATAAACTCAAAATGGATAAAAGACCTCAACGTGAGACAGGAATCTATCAGAATCCTAGAGGAGAACATAGGCAGTAATCTCTTCGATATCAGCCACAGCAACTTCTTTCAATATATGTCTCCAAAGGCCAAGGAAACAAAAGCGAAAATGAACTTTTGGGACTTCATCAAGATCAAAAGGTTCTGCACAGCAAAGGAAACAGTCAACAAAACAAAAACGCAATCCAAGGAATGGGAGAAGATATTTGCAAATGACAGTACAGACAAAAGGTTGATATCCAGGATCTATAAAGAACTTCTTAAACTCAACACACACAAAACAGATAATCATATCAAAAAATGGGCAGAAGGTATGAACAGACACTTCTCCAATGGAGACATACAAATGGCTATCAGACACATGAAAAAATGTTCATCATCACTAGCCATCATGGAGATTCAAATTAAAACCACATTGAGATACCACCTGACACCAGTTAGAATGGCCAAAATTAGCAAGACAGGAAACAACGTGTGTTGGAGAGGAGAAAGGGGAACCTGTATTTAGCCCGACAGAGGTTACTGTGGTACAGAGGATCAGAAGCAGAATATGATGTTCCCGGATTGGGGGTTATAAAGGAGGCCAGGGTGCTAGAAAGGAGGATGCTGAAGGGGGGAGCAGAACAAAGGGAGGAAGGCCATGGCCTGGGGCAGGTGAACACTATCAGTGTCCTGCTCCTAGTGCTATGTGACCACATTATCCCACACTCAGTTTCTTATCCAACAAACACTATTTCAAATTCTCTGAGGAGTCTTTAAGTACAGGAATCCAGGACTGCTTACCTAGGGGCTCCTGCCAGAGCCCCACAGTACTTTGGAGCTGTTGATAACATTAATTCAGGACCTGTTTCACTGAGAATCTGAGTTCACGTAGGGGTGTTGGCAGGATTCAGTCCATCTAAATAGGTCTGAGTTCTTCTGACACTTGTTGGTCCTTCTTGCTATGTCCTTGGCCCATGTGTATACAATAAGATTCAGCATAGGGTCTTGTACTCCAGGGTAAGGATATGAGAGAGAACATGGGTCAGAGGCAGCACGGGTATAGGCAATAAGCTTTTAGAGCAAAATCTCAGATGGGGATTTTGGGTCATGTGGCCATGTTCTGCGGAATGGAAGGAATCATTCAGTCCAAACCACAATCCAAGGGACAGGGTTACATACAGATGATTAAGCAGGATATGAGATTTCAGGGAACTACTGGGAGGAGAAGGTGAAGACAGCTGCATAGTTAGTGCCTTGTCCAAAATCACAGACTGTTAAGAAGGCCAAACCAAACCAGCTCTTTGTGAGTGTCCTCAATATGTATGCACCCAGGACTCAGTGCAGGGCTCTGGAAAAAGTTGTGTTGAAGGCAGCACCTACAGACATGGACATCGTTTAAGGATAAGAGAGAGAATTGATATCATAGGCGGGAGGCATTCCAGGAAATTCTTGTCTGAGGGGTAGCCCAGGTCATAGCAACCCATTGTGTGGACCCCTATCCACATAACACCCATTAGGAAGGATTTAATAGGTCTCAGCACAAGATATGAAGTCTTTAATGGTAAGGGTGGATTCTGACCATCAAGGGTCAAAGCTCTAATCCTTTCTTTAGGGTTTGCTTTGAAAATTAGAAAGCCTAAGGACTTGGCCTGGCACCTTCTTGGACGCCAGAATATGAGCACTGATGAACAGCTGTGTGCCCACACGAATGTCTATGCATGCACACAATTTCTCTCTCTCTCTCTCTCTCTCTCTCTCTCTCTCTCTCTCTCACACACACACACACACACACATACACACACATATACAGACACAGATACACACACACTTTCACACACCATTAGCGACTGTAGGGTGGGATCTGACAATTAGCAGACTCAGAGAAATTAAGAAGAGAAGGAAAGTGTGCTTGAAGGTATTTCCTACATGTGACACCATTCCTCCAGTATCAGAGATATTATTCCGCACATGCCTATGGACATGTGGAGGAAGTCCATGCTACATCAGTATTGTATGTACAAGATACAGACCGCCCCAGACAGGCATAATGGCTTATGCAGGATCACAAACAGGTAAGAGTGGAGATTTGTGTCTGAAGCCAGGTGGGGCCCTTGCTGCACTCAGTCCTTCCTGGGGCCTGTGGAGATGTGTGTGTTGGAGTCACTGTGTACAGATGTGGCCTTGCATGCAGAAAGGAGATGGGCATACAACAGCCCTGAATACTGTTTGTGTAGGTGATAATCCACGGTGGAATTGGGTAGGTGATCTCAGGCAGTTTAGTCACTTCCTTGACTGCAGATCCCAATAGAATTTGGAACACTGCAACCAGGCTCCCACATTCTAGTGTAGTTCACTACTAGCGTTACTTGGCTGGAGACATCTCATACAGAAAGTTGTACTCTTGCTCTCTGCCAACACTATGGGGCTCTGGCTTCCAGAATCCCCAGGGGAATGGCGTTTTCACACGCTACAAGCATTGCTGCCAACCTCACCCCTAATGCCTCAGGGCATTTGGTAGGAGGTTCCATTAGGCATTAGGAGATCAGTGTTCATTATGGATGCCTGAAAAACTAATCTAGGGTTAGTATAAGGGCCTAGGGGCATGGCAGATCAATATGCTGCCTTTTTGCCAGCTGCGTGGGTGTCTGTGTGGAGGTAGAACTCAGGTTGAGGGACAGAATTGTATTAGTCTCCAGTGCTGGCTTTCATAAATTGTAATGGCTTGGGGTCTATTGAAGTTGTCTCATAATCTGGGGGTTCCATGCAGATTCATTAGGGCACGTTTTCCTTTTGGAGGGCAGGCAGAGTCCTGTGGTGTGACTCCAGTGTTCCCTATCTGGAGGGTTTGTGGACTAGGACTCTGAGGACAGAAGTATGAAATACCAAGCTGAGGCTAGGGTTAGGGCCTAGGGCATGGCAAGCCCAATCAACAGATGCTGAGGCAAGCTACCTGGGATCTAAGTTTAAGACAAGTATGAGGGGGTCACTCAAGCTGGAGCATGTGTCCATGAAAACCATCAATTTTGGGGTAGCCTCATGAGTTCATGGAGTTTTCAAAAGCTCTGTGTTTTTTTGCAGTTCCAAATAGTTTCGTTTATTCTTGGGTATAGATGGTGTCCTGTTTTGTGGCTCCGGGTTCCCCCATATGGAGGGATACTAGAGCAGGGATTGGGTATTGATTCCTGAAAACCCAACTTAGGGTTTAGGTTAGGGACTAGGGTCATGTCAGGTCTGATCTGCTGTGTCTGGATCCAGATACGTGGATGGCTGGCTGTAGGTCACGGCTCAGGCTGAGGGACAGAATGTGTATAAGTTTCCTGACTTAGGTTCTGAAATTGGGGGAGTCCTCTTTGGGCGTGCAGGATTCTCATAATCTGGGGGTGTTTGCAGCTCCCTGGTGCACCGTTTCTGCTGATGGGCAGGCAGAGTACTGTGCTGTCATTCCAGAAGTCTCTATCTGGAGGGCTTATGGGCCAGGACTCTTTGGCTGGAAGTCTAAAAATAAAAGCTAGTGTTAGGGTTAGGGCCTAGGTCATGGCCAGGGAGATGTACAGTGCAGAGGCAAGCTCCATGGTATGTAAATTTAGGGTACGTGCCAGGTGTTGTCTCAGGCTGAACTTTGTGTCCATGCATTATGCCAAATATGGGAGAAGCCTCCTGTGACCATGGAGGTTACTGTGACCCTGCTGGTTTTGTGCAGCTCCAGTTAGCGAGATTGATTTTACAGGACAGGAGGACTCCAGTTCTATGGCTCAGGTGTCCACCTTAAGGAGGGATTCATTAACAGTGTTCTGGGTATGGATAACTTACAATCCAACTTAGGGTTAGTATTATGGCCTAGGGGCATGGCAGATCCCATATTTCGGCTCTGGGACCAGCTGTCCCAGTGGCTTATTTGAGAATGATACTCAGGTTGTCAGACTGCAAATTAGTGTCCACAGTGGCATACCAATTGGGGTGGCAATCTTGGGGTTTTGTGCAGTTCCATAGGGCACAGTTTCCTTCTGGGGTACAGGCTGAGACATATTTTGTGCCTCCTGAGTTCTCTGGCTGGAGTACTTGTGGGCCTGGACTCTTGGGATAGAAGTCTGAAAACCCAAGATAGGGTTAGGGTTAAGGCCTAGGGCATGGTTGGCTCGACCTGCAGACTCTGGGGAAGGCTCCATGGATTGTGAATTTAGGGTGAGTGTCAGGGGTTCATTCAAGCTGGACTTTGTGTCCAAGATTTCTCCCAAATAGGGGGGTGGCCTATGTGCCCATGGAGGTTACTACAGCCATGGTGATTTTGTGCAGCTCCAGTTAGCAAGGATTTATTCTGCGGGATAGGTGGAGTGTTATATTATGGTTCAGGGGTCACCCATATAGAGGGATTTGAGCCAAGGTTCTGGGTATGAATTCCTGAAAACACAATATAGGGTTAGGATTAGGGCCTAGGGCATGGCATGTCTGATCACCTTTCTCTGGGGGGAACTACCTTGTGGAATGAATTGTAAATGCAGTTCAGGCTGAGGTTCACGAATCAGCCTGTGTCCAGTGAGTCCTCTGGAATTGGGGGTGGCCTGGGCCATGCAGATGTCTCTTACCCTGATAATTTTACACAGCTCCAAACCACAGGATTTCCTTTAGGAATGCAGGAGAAGTTCTGTTTCTGGTTCAGGGATCTCCCCTATGGAGATATTTAAAGTAGATCACTGGGGACAGATATCTGAAAACACAGCTAGGGTTACAATTAGGGACTGGGGCATGGTAGGTCTTATCTGCTGGCTCTTGGGCTACCTATGCGGGTGGCAGAAAGGAGTTCCTTTCTCAGGGTGAGTGACAGAATGTGTATTAGCATCGAGGGAGCACTTCTCAAATGGGGGTGGCTTCAGAAGCCATGCATGTTTCTCCTAATCTGTGGGGTTTTGTACAGCAACCATAAGGCACGGCTTCCTACTGGAGGGCAGGGAGAGTCCTGTGGTATGGCTTCTGAGTCCCCAGTCTGGAAGGTTTGTGAGCTAGGACTCTGGGGAAAGAAGTCTGAATCCTCAAGCTAGGGTTTGGGAAAAGTCGTAGGGCGTGGCAGGCCGGATATACAGATGCTTAGTTGAGCTCCTCAGAATCTGAGCTTAGGGCCAATGTCAGGTGTTCGCTCAAACTAAAATTTGTGACCACTAGGGAAAGAGAAGATGGTGGGGAAGTAGGAGGAGGCGCTGTTTTAGCCTGTACCTTAGAGTGAGCTGATTACTTATCAAAGAACTCCGATCACCCAGGAAATCAGCCTGAGATCAGAATTATACACTTCTGGATTTCTACAGGGGCAGAAGATGCCAGTGGGCAAGTAAAGTGGAGTGGGAACATTGGACTGATATTGGAAGATAAACGAAAGGGGGAGGGAACCACCAGAGGCGACTGATTAGAAAGTAATACCTAAAAACTAGAGTGCTCTGCCTCTGGGGACCAGAATTAGCTTGGAGTCTGTTTGAAAGCACTCAAAAATGAGCAAAGGATTGCGGTGGTAATTGTGGGAATTGGGGCGGTTAGGGACAGGAACTTATGTCCCTGGACCCAGGACACCCTCGCCTGGTGCTGAGCCAGAGAGACTGCAGTGGAGAAACCAGGTCTTAGTGCCTGATCCACCAGCACGCCTGAGAACGCATGGGGTCTGGCTCCAGTGAGGGCCTGGGAGCCTCGCCAGATGGCAGAATGCCGGACCCTGCTATCAGAGACCAAGACATGTGCACCTCAAACCCTCCCTTGAGAGAGTTTCAGGCAGGCACCAGCCTGGGGCTCTTAGACCCATGCCCAGTGATAAAAGCCTGAGAAGCACGTGCCCCACACCTCCCCTGGGAGAGGTGCACGCAGGCACCAGCTGGGAGTTCTGGGACTCGGAGAGACCAGGCACTCCCAGCCTGGCCAGCGGGAAAATCTCAGTGTGCAATCACTGCTTGGAACCTCTTTGGTGGTCTGGAGCTTCCCAGACAGCCGCTGCTGCCATGGTTTTAGATAAGAGCAGGAGATCCTGCATCCACAGGTACCGCAACTCAGAACCTGCTTTGCCAGCAGCCAAGGGGGAATTAATGCGCTCTCCAGCACCCACAGGGAATCAGGCTGAGGCTTCTATCTGAGAGGGAGGTCGGGGTACAGTTGGCTTTCCTCTAAACCTCCAAAAACCATCAAAAGCTGTCAAGGCAAGAGAAAATAGGTGAACAAACATAAAAACGTCCAGAGAACAAAAGCGGGGGAAAAAAATGGTTTCCTCAGCCCACCCCTTGAGGGGGGCGGGAGACCTTAACTCAGGGAACATCATTGAATGAAAACTGATGTGGCAGGGCCCTCCCCCAGAAAACCAACCAGGAAGAAAAAAAAAAAAAGGACAACAAGAGAACAACCACCACTACTTTATAGATAAAACTTTTATTTTTAATTCCTTACCACTATTCTGGTTCATTTTTTATATGTATAGAAAATATTTTAACTTATTAACCATCACAGTGAGATTTCCAGTACATCAAATTCCATAATAACTATCTAATCTGAACTTTTTTATACATACACGTGTGTTTTTCTTTTGTTTTTCTATTTTTTCATTTTTTAAATTTTAGTTTAGTTTGGTCGAGTTTATTCTTTTTTTTTTTTAATTTTTACTGTCTAATATTCACATAGAGTTAAACGTCAAGGTAATCCCCTTTCCCCAATCAATGCTATACATATGGGTAAACCAATTTTAAATCCCCCTTTATATTAGGAATGTTGAGTCCTTTAACAAAGATATCAAGATACATCCAGGTAGAATCAAAATAAACTTCCTCGCCCATACTAAGAATTTATAACCACTTTCCCATATTTTTCTTCTGCCAGTGTTTCTGTGTATTTGTGTTTGTCCTGATAGTATATAAATCTTATACTTGGGGTTCTTTTTGATGAGGTTCTTCCTTGTTTTACTTTAATATATATACATATATTTTATCTCTTGTCATATACTTTTTTAAATTTATTTATTTTTTTATAAAAATATAATGTATTTTTATCCCCAGGGGTACAGGTCTGTGAATCGCCAGGTTTACACACTTCACAGCGCTCACCATAGCACATACCCTCCCCATTGTCCATAACCCCACTTCCCCTCTCCCAAACCCCACTCCCCCCTTCAACCCTCAGTTTGGTTTGTGAGATTAATAGTCACTTATAGTTTGTCCCCCTTCTTGTCATATAATTTATCAGTTTATCTGTTTTTGTTTTTATACTTCAAAAATCTTACCTTGGGGCCCATTTGGGCTGAGGCTTCTCTTTGATTTTCCCTCCCCCCCGTCTCTTTCTCGCTCTCTCTTTTTTTTTTTCCTTCCTTTTTTTTTTTCTCTCATTTGGGTGGGGATTCCTGATTGCTCAGAAGTGCTCCAGGGTGCACCTTCACAGCACCACAGTCAATATATTCAGATACATCTGATCAGTCATCTCTCACCAAAAGGACTAGGAGGAGGAATGCCCAACAGAAGAAAACTAGAGAGGATGGGCCTTCTACAACAGAGCTAATGGCTATCTACATAGAGAGTATGTCAGAAAGGGAATTCAGGCTAACAATTATCCAGGCAATACTAGGTTGGAGAAAGCCTTGGATGACCAAACGTAATTGATTAGGGCAGAACTGAAAGCCACCAGGGATTATGTTCAAAATGATCTCAATGAGTTCCAATCTAATCTAAATTCTCTAAAATCTAGGGTAACTGAGACAGAAGATAGAATTAGTGATCTGGAGGACAAGCAGATAAAGAGAAACGATCAGGAGGAGGCCTGGAACAAACAGATCAGAAGCCACGAAAACAGAATCAGGGAAATAAATGATGCCATGAAACATTCTAACATCAGAATTATTGGAATCCTTGAAGGGAAGGAGTAAAACAGAAGTATAGAAGATATAGTGGAACAAGTTGTCTATGAAAATTTTCCCAATCTCATGAATGGAACAGCGTTCATGTACTAGAGGCAGACTGATTTCCACCCCAAGATTATAGATTCTAGAAAGTCCTCAAAACACGTGATAGTAAGAATGAATAATTATAACTGGAGGCAGACCCTCTTGAAAGCAGCAAGGACAAAGAATCTCCTTACATACAGAGGAAAACCCATTAGAATAAAGTCAGACCTGTCCACAGAGACCTGGAAAGACAGAAAGGGCTGGCAAATTATATTCAGGGCACTAAATGAGAAGAATATGCAGCCAAGAATACTTTACCCAGCAAGACTTACATTGAAAATGGATGGAGAGATAAAGAGTTTCGAAGATTGGCAAGGCTTAAAAGACTATGCAACCACCAAGCTGACACTGCAGGAAATATTAAAGGAGGTTCTATAAAATGGAAAAAATCCTAAGAATAGCATTGAGAAGAAATATAGAGACAATCTACAGAAAAATACTTCAAAGGTAACACGATGTCAATAAAAAGGTATCTATCAATAATCACTCTCAATGTGAAAGGCCTAAATACACCCATTAAATGACACAGCATTGCAGATTGGATAAGGCACCAGAACCCATCCACATGTTGTCTACGAGAGACCATTTTGAACCTAAAGATACACCCAGAATGAAAGTGAAGGGATGGAAAAGCATCTTTCATGCCAATGGGCCTCAAAAGAAGGCCAGGGTAGCAATTATCATATCAGAAAATTTAGAATTTAAACTAAAGTCTGTAGTCAGAGATACAGAAGGACACTACATAATTCTTAATGGGACTAGCCACCAAGATGATCTAACAATTGTAAATACCTATGTCCCCAATATGGGGAGCAGTCAATAACATAAGAAAACTATTAATAAGATAAAGAATCATATTGATATGAAGACATTAATAGTAGCAGATCTTAATACGCCTCTCTCAGTAATAGACAGATCATCGAAGCTGAAAATTAATAAAGAAATAAGAGCATTGAATGAAACATTGGACCAGATGGACCTCATAAACATATACAGAACATTTCACCCTAAAACAACAGAATACACATTCTTCTCAAGTGTCACAAATCAGGACTCAAATGACACAAAAAGACTGAAATTATTTCCTGCATATTCTCAGATCACAGTGCTTTGAAACTGGAGCCCAATCGCAAGGAAAAGTCCGGAAGGAACTCAAACAACTGGAAGGTAAAGACAACTTTCCTAATAATGCTTGGATCAACCAGGAGATCAAAGAAGAACTTAAACAATTCATGGAAACCAACGAGAATGAAGACACTTCAGTTAAAAACCTATGGGATACAGCAAAGGTGTTCCCAAGGGGGTAATGCATAGCTATCCAAGCCTCCCTAAAAAAAATTTGAAAAATCCAGAATACAGTAGCTGTCTCTACACCTTAATGAACAGGAGAATCAACAACAAATCAAACCAACTCCACACACAAGAAGGGAAATAATCAGGGTTAGAGCAGACATCAATGAGGTAGAAACAAGAGATACAGTAGAATGTATCAATGAAACTAGAAGCTGGTTTTTTGAAAGAATCAATAAGATCAATAAACCATTGGCCACACTAATCCAAAAGAAAAGAGAGAAAGCCCAAATTGTTAAAATTATGAATGAAAAGGTAGAGATCACAACTAACACCAAGAAAGCAGAAACAATTATCAGAAATTATTACCAACAGATATATGCCAAAAAGCAAAGCAACCTAGGTGAAATGGATGCATTCCTGGAAAACTATAACTCCCAAATTTGAACCAAGAAGAATTTGACAACCTGAATAGACCGATACCTAGTAATGAGATTGAAGCAGTGATAAAAAAAAAAAAAAATTCCAAAAAAACAAGAGCCCAGAACCTGACGGATTCCCTGGGGAATTCTACCAAACTTTCAAAGAAGAAATAACACCAATTCTCCTGAAGCTGTTTCAAAAAATTGAAGCAGAATGAAAACTTCCAGATGCTTTTTATGAAGCAAGGATTACCCTGATCCCCAAACAAGGCAAAGACCCTACTAAAAAGGAGAATTTCAGACCAATATCACTGATGAATATGGATGCTAAGATTCCCAGCAAGATCCTAGCAAACATGATCCAACAGCACAATAAAAAGCTTATCCATGGGGTGCCTGGTTGGCTCAGTGGGTTGGGGCCTCTGCCTTCAGGTCAGGTCATGATCTCGGGGTCTTATATCGAGCCCTGTGTCGGGCTCTCTTCTCAGCAGGGAGCATGCTTCCTCCTCTCTCTCTGCCTGCCTCTCTGCCTACCTGTGATCTTTCTGTCTGTCAAATAAATAAATTTAAAAAAAATCTTTAAAAAAAAAAAGCTTATCCACCATGACCAAGTGGGATTTCTCCCTGGGTTACAAAGATGGTTCTACATTTGCAAATCAATCAACATGATAGAACGAATCAATAAGAGAAGAGAGAAGAGCCACATGGTCCTCTCAATTGATGCAGAAAAAACATTTCACAAAATCCAGCATCCATTCCTGATTAAAATGGTTCAAAGTATAGGGATAGAGGGAGCATTCCTGAACTTCATAAAATCTATCTATGAAAGACCCACAGCAATTATCATCCTCACTGGGAAAAAGATGCAGCCTTCCCGTTGAGATCAGGAACATGACAAGGATGCCCACTCTCACCACTCTTGTTCAACAGAGTGTTAGATATCCTAGCAACAACAATGAGGCAACAAAGAGAAATAAAAGTTATTCAAATTGGCAATGAAGAAGTCAAACTCTCTCTCTTCGCAGATGACATGATTCTTTATATGGAAAACCCCAAAGACTCCACCCCAAACTACTAGAACTCATACAGCAATTCAGTAACGTGGCAGGTTACAAAACCAATGTACAGAAATCAGTGGCTTTCTTATAAACTAACAATGAAAATACAGAAAGGGAAATTAGAGAATCGATTCCATTTACTATAGCACCAAGAATCATAAGATACCTGGGAATAAACCTAACCAAAGAGGTAAAGGATCTGTACTTGAGGAACTACAGAACACTTATGAAAGAAATTGAAGAAGACACAAAAAGATGGAAGACCATTCCATGCTCTTGGATCGGAAGAATAAACATTGTTGCACTGTCTAAACTGCCCATAGCAATCTATATTTTTAATGCCATTCCGATCAAAATTCCACCGGTATTTTTCAAAGAGCTGGAGCAAATAATCCTAAAATTTGTATGGAATCAGAAGATACCCTGAATTTCTAAGGAAATGTTGAAAAACAAAAACAACACTGGTGACATCATGTTAACTGATTTCAAGCTTTACTACAAAGCTGTGATCACCAAGACAGCGTGGTACTGGCATAAAAACAGACACATAGACCAGTGGAGCAGAGTAGAGAGTCCAGATATGGATCCTCAACTCTATGGTCAAATAATCTTTGACTAAACGGGAAAAAATAGACATTGGAAAAATGACAGTCTCTTCAATAAATGGGACTGGGAAAACTGAACAGCTATATGTAGAAGAATGAAACTCGACCATTCTCTTACACCGTACACAAAGATAAATTCGAAATGGGTAAAAGACCTCAACGTGAGACAGGAATCCCTCAGAAGGCTAGAGGAGAACATAGGCAGTAATCTCTTCGATATCAGCCACAGCAACTTCTTTCAAGATATGTTTCCAAAGAAAAGGAAATAAAAGCGAAAATGAAATTTTGGAATTTCATCAAGATCAAAAGCTTCTGTACAGCAAAGGAAACAATCAATAAAACAAAAAGGCAAACCACGGAATAGGAAAAGATATTTGCAAATGACATTACAAAGGGCTGATATCCTGGATCTAAAAAGAACTTCTCAAACTCAACACACCAAAAACAGATAATCATGTCAAAAAATGGGCAGAAGACATGAACAGACCATTCTCCGATGAAGACATACAAATGGCTTTCAGACACATGAAAAAATGTTCATCATCAATAGTCATCAGGGACATTCAAATTAAAACCACATTGAGATACCACCTTACACCAGTTAGAATGGCCAAAATTAGAAAGACAGGAAACATGTGTTGGAGAGGATGTGGAGAAAGGGGAGCCCTCTTCCTCTGTTGGTGGGAATGCAATTTGGTGCAACCACTTTGGAGAACAGTGTGGAGATTCCTCAAGAAATAAAAAATAGAGCTTCCCTATGACCCTGCAATTGCACTACTGGGTATTTACCCCAAAGATACAGATGTAGTGTAAAGAAGAGCCATCTGACCCCAATGTTTATAGCAGCAATGTCCACGGTCGCCAAACTGTGGAAAGAGCCAAGGTGCCCTTCAAAGGACGATGGATAAGGAAGGTGTGGTCCATATACATGTTGGAGTATTATGCCTCCATCAGAAAGAATGAATACCCAAGTTTTGTAGCAACATGGACGAGACTGGAAGAGATTATGCTGAGCGAAAAAAGTCAAGAAGAGAGAGTCAGTTATCATATGGTTTCACTTATTTGTGGATCATAACAAATAACATGGAGGACATGTGGAGATGAAGAGGAGAAGGGAATTGAGGGAAATTGTAAGGAGGTGGTGAACCATGAGAGACTGTGGACTCTGAAAAACAAACTGAGGGTCTTGAAGTGGTGGTGGGTGGGATGTTGAGGGAACCAGGTGTTGGGTAATAGGGAGGGCATGTATTGCATGGAGCACTGGGTGTGGTGCAAAAACAATGAATACTGTTATGCTGAAAAGAGGTAAAAAAGTGAAAAAAAAAACTGTGACCACTAGGGCTACCATAAGTTGAGGTGACCTCCTGTGGACATAGAGGTTTCTCCTGCATTGGGGGTTCGGTGCAATGCTGAATAGCAAGGTTTCATTCTAGGGGAAAGGTGGAGTCTTCTTGTACTCCTCTCGGGTACCCCATTTGGAGGGATTCATGAGCAGGGCTCTGGTTATGGATACATAAAATTAAAACATAGGTTTCGAGATAAGGCTTAGGTACATATCAGGTCCAACTCTGGTCCAATCTGCCAACTCTGGCTTGTGGACAAGAATGAGAACATATGTCTGAAAACCCAAACTAAGTCTAGGTTTTGGGCCTATGGCATGGCAGGCCCTATATACAGACACTGAGGCAAGCTATCTGAAAATCGATGTTAAGGCTAGGGTCAGGAGGTCACAAAGGCTAGAGTTTGTATCCATGCCATCCAACAAATGTGGGGTGGCCTCGTGCGGCCTTGGAGGTTTCTTCCGCTCTGTGGTTTGTGCACATTTCCAAACAGTTTGCTCTATTCTGGGGATAGATGTTGTCCAGTTTTAGCGCTAAGGGGTCCCCCACATGGAGGGATTTGAGAGCCAAGTTCCATATATGGATGTCAGAAAACCCAAGCTACAATAAGGGTAGGTCCTAGTGGTATATCCGTCCTTATATCCTAGCTCAGGGTTGAGCTACCCATTAGTCTTTTTTGAAAATGGGGCTCAGTCTAAGTGTCACAATGGGTCTTTGTGACCAGGGCGGGCTGCAAAAGTGGGCGTGGCCTCAGGGCCTACACTGGTTTCTTCCAGCTATGAGGATTTTATATAGCTCCAAAAAGCAGTTTCCTTATGGGGGATAGGAGGATTTGGGTTTTGTTTTTTTTTTTTTTTGTTTGTTTGTTTGTTTTGTTTTGTTTTGGTTTGGATTTTTTTTTTTTTTTTTGTCACTCAGGGGTCCCCCGTATGGAGAAATTCAAGAGGAGGGTGTCTGTTGTGGATGCCTGAAAACCCAATCTAAGGTTAGGAATAGGGCCTAGCAGCATGACAGGTCTGGTCTGCTGGCTCTGGGGCCAGCTGTCCTCGTGGCTGATGTATGGGACACAGATTGTGTCAGATTCATATTGGCGTCCATGGTAGTGTATGAAACTGGGGTGACATCATGGGCCATGCACATGTCCCCTGGACTACGGATTTTGTGCCACTCCACAGGGCACGGATGCCTTCTGGAGAACATGGAATCCTCCATTTGGAGTCCTTGCAATCCAGGACTCAAGGAATAAAATTCTAAAAATCCAAACTCGGTGTATGGTTAGGGTCTAGGCATGAATTTACGATCTGCAGATGCTGAGGCAAGCTCCCCAGACTCTGAAGTTAGGGCAAGCGTCAGGCATTCACTCAGACAAGACTAGAATTTGGTTCCACTAGGGCTGTCGAATGTGTGGGTGTCCTCCTCGTGCCATGGAGTTTTCTCCTGCTCTGGGGGGTTTGCACAGCTTCAAAGAACGTGGTTTCATTCTCCTGGAGAGGTGGAATCCTGATATATGGCTAGGGCATCCCCATATGGAAGGATTTGAGAGCAGGGCTCTGGGTATTGATTCCTGAGAACCCAACCTAGGAATAGCATTAGGCACTAGGAGCCAGGCAGGCCGATCTGCCAACTCTGGGGCCAGCTACGTGGGTGGCTGACTGGAGGTCAGGGCTAAGGCTGAGGGACAGAATGTGTTTTAGAATCCAGGGTCATGTTCCATCAAAGGTTTTGGCCTTTTGGCCATGCAGGTTTCTCCAGATCTCGGGGTTTTGTGCAGCTCCATTGAGCATGGGATCTTTCTGGATGTAGGCAGAGTCCCATGAAATGGCTCTGGGGTTCTCTATCTGGAGGGCTTGTGAGCCAGGACTCTAGGGATGGAAATCTGAAGATCCATACTAGTGTTAGGGATAGGGCCTAGGGCATGGCAGTCCCCATCTACAGACGCTGAGGTGAGCTCCCATGGATTTCAGGTTCAGGCATGTGTCACGAGGTTGCTCAGGCTAGAGTTTGCATTCCACAAAATATGGGTGTGGCCTCATGGGGCCATGGAGTTTTGTTCCCCTCTGGGCTTTTTGTGCAGTTACGAAGAGTTTGGTTTAGTCTGAGGGAGGGGTTGTGTCCTGTTTTATATCCCAGGGGTCTCTTATATGGAGGGATTTGAGAGCAGAGTTGTGGGTTGGATGCCTGAAAACCCAACCTACAGTAAGGGTTAGGTCCTAGTGGCATGGCAGTCTTCATATCCTCTCTCTGGGATGAGCTACTCATAGTGCTGTGTTGAAAATGGTGCTTAGGCTATGGATCACAATGGGTGTTTGTGTGCAGGGCAGCCTTCAAAAGTGGGTGTGGCCTGAGGGTCTACTCAGGTTTCTTCCAACTTTGGGGGATTTACATAGCTCAAAAAGGCAAGGTTTCCTTCTGGGGGGGCAGGAGCAGTTCTATATTGTGGATCATGCATCCCACATGTGGAGTGATTCGAGTGGAGGGCTCTGGGTACAGATGCCTGATACTCAAACCAAAGGTTTGGTTTAAGGCCTAGGGACATAGCAGATATGATCTGCTGGCTCTATGCCAGCTGTCCCAGTACCTGATTGGAAGGCAGTACTCAGGTTGTGTCAGACTGCATATTAGTGTCCAGGGTGGAGTACGAAAGTGGGGTGGCATCGGGGGCCATGCAGGTTTCTCCTGATCTAGGGGTTTTGTGAAGCTCCATAGGGCAGGGTTTCATTCTGGAAGGCAGGGAGATTCCCTAATCTGGAAGGCAGATTCCTTAATCTGGAGAACTTGCATTCCACATCTCAAGGGATGGAATTCTGAAAATCCAAGTTTACTTTTTTTAGGGTGTAGGGCATGGATTCCTGATCTGCAGAAGCTGAGGCGAGCTCTCCAGATTCTGAAGTTAGGGTGAGTGTCAGGTATTCGCTCAGACCAGACTAGAATTTGTGTCCATTAGGGCTGCCGAAAGATTTAGTGGCCTCCTGGGGCAATGGAGTTTTCTCCATTTCTCCTGCTCTGGGGGATTTGTGCAGCCCCCAAAAGTATGACTTCATTCTGCGGGAGATGTGGACTCCTGTTATATGGCATAGATGTCCCAATATGGAGGGATTCTAGAGCAGGGCTCTAGGTATAGATGCTTAAAAACCCAACCTAGGGTTACCATTAGGGACAAGGAGCATGGCAGAACTATCTGCTGACTCTGGGGAAAGCTACATAGGTGGCTAGCTGGAGGACATAGCTCACGCTGTGGGAAAGAATGTGCATTAGGGTCCTGTGTCGTGTTCATAAATGGGTGTGACCTCGATATTCATGCCAGTTTCTCCACATCTGGGGGTTTTGTGCAGCTCCAATGAGCATGACTTCCTTCTGGAGAGTAAGAAGAGTCCCATGGTGTGATTCTGGAGTTCTCTCTCTGGAGTGCTTGTGAGCCAGGGTTCTTGGAACAGAAGTCTGAAAACCGAAGCTAGGTTTAGGGTTAGGGCTTAGGACATGGCAGGCCTAATCTTCAGATGGTGGATAAGCTCCTGTGGATCTCAGGTTAAGGTGAGTGTCAGGAGGTCCTTCAAGCTTTATTTCGCGCCCAGGCCATCTTCCAAATGTGGAGTGTCCTCATGGGGCCATGGAGTTTGCTCCTGCTCTGGGGTTTTTGTGCAGTTCCAAATACTTTGGCCTATACTGGGGGAAAGGTGGCTCCTGTTTTATGCCCCATGGGTCCCCCATAAGGAGGGATTTCAGAGAGGTTTCTGGGTATGGATGCCTGAAAAGCCAACCTATGTTTAGGATTAGATCCTAGCGGTATGGGAGACCTTATATCCTGACTCTGCGAAGAGCTACCCGTGAGGCTGTTTTGAAAATGGTGCTCAGGCCAAGGCTCACAATGAGTGTTTGTATCCTGGCCAGATGTAAAATTGGGCGTGGTCTCAGGGGCAATGCATCTTTCATCCATTCTGAGGGTTATACATAGCTGCAATAAACAAGGATTCCTTCTGGGTGGCAGCAGAAGTTCTGTACTGTTTTTCAGGGTTCCTCCATGTGGTGGGATTCGAGAGGAGGACTCTAGGTATGGATGCCTGAAACTCCAACCTAGGGCTAGGATTAGGGCCTAGTGGCATGTCAGGTCCGATCTGCTGGCTCCAACCTAGGGCTAGGATTAGGGCCTAGAGGTATGGCAGGTCCGATCTGCTGGCTCTGGGGCCATCTGTCCCATTAGCTTATTGGGGGACTGGATTCAGGTTGTGTCAGAGTGCATATTAGTATCCAGGGTGGAGAACAAAATTGGGTGGCATCGTCTGTCATGCACGTTTTCCCTGATCTATGCGCATGGCTCCATAGGGCACAGTTTCCTTCTGCAGGGCAAGGCGAGTCCTGTAGGGTTGCTCCAACTTCCCCAATCTGGAGGAATTGCATTCCAGGACTCCATGGATGGGATGGAATTCTGAAAACCCAATTCAATGTACAGTTAGGGTGTAGGGCATTGATTTCCGATCTACAGATACTGAGGCGAGCTCCCCAGAATATGAAGTTAGGGCGAGTGTCAGGCATTCACTCAAACCAGACTAGAATTTGTATACACTAGAGTTGCCGATTTTGTGTGTGGTCTGCTGGGGACATGGAAATTTCTCCTGCTCTGGGGGATTTGCGGAGCTCCAAATAGTATGATTTCATTCTGGGGGAGATGTGGAGTCCTGTTGTATGGCAAAGATGTACCCATATGGAGGGATTCAAGAGGAGGGCTCTGTGTATGGATGCCAGAAAACCCAACCTATGGTTAAGATTAGGGCCTATGGGAATGGCAGTTCTGATATGCTGGCTCTGGAACCAGCTATCATGGTGGCTGATTGGAGGACAGAACATAGGTTGTGTCAGACTGCATATTAGTGTCCAGGGTGGAGAATGAAAGTGGGGTGGCATCAGGGACTCACATGCTAGCCCTGACCTAGGGGTTTTGTGCAGTTCCATAGGGTACTGTTTACTTTTAGAGGGCAGGTAACCTCCTCTGGGGTGGCTCCAGATTCCCCAGTCTAGAGCACTTCCATTCCAGGATTCAAGGGAGGGAATTCAGACAACCTAAGCTTAGTTTCTGGTTAGGTATAGAGCATGGATCTCCTATCTGCTGATGCTGAGGCAAGCTCCCAGATTCTGAACTTAGGGCTAGTGTCAGGCATTCGCTCAGAACAGACTCGAATATATGTCCACTAGGGCTACAGAATGTGTGCATGTCCTCTTGCGGCCTTGGATGAATCTCCTGCAGGGGGATTTGTGCAGCTCCAAATAGTATGATTCCATTCTCAATGCGAAGTGGAGTCCTGTAATATGGCTCAGGGGTCTCCCATGTGGAGCGATTCGAGAGAAGGGCTCTTGGTATTCATTCCTGAGACACCAATCTAGGGTTAGGATTAGGGCCTACGGGAATGGCAGTTCCGATCTGCTGCCTCTGGGGTCAACTATCCTGGTGGGTGATTGGAGGACAGTACCTAGGTTGTGTCAGACTGTGTATTAGTGTCCAGGGTGGAGAACGAATGTGGGTGGCATCGGGGATCATGAACGTTTGCCCTAATTGAGGGATTTTGTGCAACTCCACAGGGCACGATTTCCTTCTGGGGGTCAGGGAGAGTCCTGTGGCCTGGCTAAAGAGTCCGCAATCTGTAGTCCTTGCATTCTTAGATTTAAGGGATGGAATTCTGTAATCCCAAGGTCAGGTTATGTTTATGGTATAGGGCATGGATACCCTATCTGCAGATGCTGAGGCGAGCACTCCAGTATCTGAAGTTAGGGTGAGTGTCAGGCATTCCCACAGAACACATTAGAATTTGTGTCCACTAAGGTTGCAGAATGTGTGGGTGTCCTCCTGGGGCCATGGAGGTATCTCCTGCTTGGGGATTTGCACAACTCCAAATAGTATGATTTCATTCTCAGTGAGAAGTAGGATCCTGTTGTATGGTTCAGGCATCCCCTTGTGGAGGGATTCAAGTGGAGGGCTCTGTGTTTGCATGCCTGAAACCCCAATCTAGGGTTAGGATTTGGGCCAAGGGACATAACAATTCCAATCTGCTGTATCTGGCGCCAGCCTTCCTGGTGGCTGATTGGAGGACATTACTCAGGTTGTGTCAGACTGGTTATTAGTGTCCAGGGTGGAGAATGTGGTGTGGCATCAGGGGCCTTGCACATTTGCCCTAATTTCGGAAGCTCCATAGCGCACAGTTAACTTTTGGAGGGCAGGCAGACTCCTGTGGGCTGGCTCCGGAGTCCCAACCTGGAGGGCTTTCATTCCAGGATTGAAGGGATGGAATTCAGACAACCCAAGTTCAGTTTATGGTTGGGGTGTAGGTCATGGGTCATCTATCTGCAGATACTGATTCTAGTTGTCCAGTTTCTGGGGGTAGGGCAAATGTCAGGCATTCGCTCAGACCAGACTAAAATCTGTTTCCACTAGAGCATGTGTGGGTGTCCTCCAGGGGCCACGGAGGTATCTCCTGTCTCGGGGTTTGTGCAATTCCAAATAATATGATTTCATTCTCGGTGAGAGGTGGAGTCCTATATTATGGCTCAGGGGTCCCCATACAGAAGGATGGAGAGCAGGGCTCTGGGTATGGATGCCTAAACCCAACCTAGGGTTAGCATTAGGGACAAGGGGCATGGCAGAACAATGTGCTGACTCTGGGGCAAGCTACGTTGGTGGCTGATTGGAGGACAGGGCTCACACTGTAGGAAAGAATGTGCATTAGGGTCCAGTGTCATGTTCGTAAATGGGTGTGATCTCAGTAGTCGTGCCAGTTTCTCCAAATCTGAGTGTTTGTGCAGCTCCAATGAGCATGGTTTCCTTCTGGAGAATAGGCAGAGTCCCTTGGTGTGGTTATGGAGTTCACTCTCTGGAGAGCTTGTGGGTCAGGGCTCTTGGAACAGAAGTCTGAAAACCGAAGCTAGGATTAGAGTTAAGGCTTAGGGCATGGCAGTTATAATCTTCAGATGTTGGGTGAGCTCCCGGGGATCTCATTTTAACGTGAGTGTCGGGGTTTGTTCCTATTGGACTTTTTGACCTTGTGATCCACCATGTCTGGGGGTGGCCTCATGGGGCCATGAAGTTGTTACTTCTCTGGAGAATTTGCACAGTTCCAAATAGTTTAGTGTATTCTGGGCAATATGTGTGGTCCTGTTTTGTGGATCAGTGTTTCCCCGTATGGAGGGGCTTGAGAGCAGGGCTCTGTGAATAGACGCCTGAAAATCTAACCTACATTTAGGATTAGGAACAAGAGGCATGGCAAGACTTATGTCCTATATCTGGGATGAGTTACCCACATGGCTCTTTTGAAAATGTGTCTCAGGATAAGGGGCATAATGGGGGATTGTATTTAGAGCGAATGGCAAGAGTGGCCATGACCTCAGGTCAACACAGGTTTCTTCCAATCTTGAGGATTTACATAGATTCAAAAGCAAGGTTTCCTTCTGGCAACCAGGAATATTTTTGTTTAATAGTTGAGGGGTCCCCTCTGTGGAGGTATTCAAGGAGAGAGCTCTGGGTATGGATGTCTGAAACTCCAAACAGGGTTAGAATTCAAGCCTAGGGGTATGGCAGGTCCAATCTTTTGGCTTTGGGGCCAGCTCTCCTGGTGGCTGATTGGAGGACAGGACTCAGGTTGTTTCAGACTGCATATTAGTGTCCAAGTTGGAGAACGAAAGTGGGCAGCATCGTGGGACATACACGTTTGCCTGATCTATGGGTTTTGTTGGGCATCATAGGGCATGAATTCTTCTGCAGGGCAGGGCAAGTCCTGTGGAGTGGCTCCAGAAACCCTAATCTGGAGGGATTGAATTCCATGACTCAAGGAATGGAATTCTGAAAACCGAAGTTGAGTGTAAGGTTAGGGTGTAGGGCATGGATCCCCAATGTGCAAATACTGAGGCGATCTCCTGAGAATATGAAATTAGGGCGATTGTCAGGCATTCACTCAAACCAGACTAGAATTTGTGTCCATTAGGGCTGCTGAATGTGTGTGTGGCCTCCTGGGACTATGGAGGTTTCTACTGCTCTGGAGGATTTGCACAGCTCCAAATAGTAGGATTTCACTCTGGGGTAGATGTGGAGACCTGTTGTATGGCACAGATGTCCCCATATGGAGGGATTTGAGAGCATGGCTGTGTATGGCTGCCAGAAAACCAATCCTGGGGTTAGAATTAGGGACTAGGGGCATGGCAGTTCAAATCTGCCGACTCTGGGGTGGGCCAGCTACATGGTGACTGACTGGAGGTCACTGCTCAGATTGAGAGACAGCATGTGCATTAGTGTCCAGGGTCAGGTTCCATCAATGGGTGTGGCGTCATTGGCCATGCCTGTTTCTCCAATCTTGGGGTTTTGTGAATCTCCATTGAAAACGGTTTCCTTCTGCAGGCTAGGCAGAGTCCCATGGTATAGTTCCTCAGTTCTCTATCTGGAGAGCCTATTGGCCATAAACTTTGGGTCAGAAGACTGAAAATCTATGCCAATGTTAGAGTTAGGGCCTAGGTCATGGCAGGCCTATTCTACCGATTCTGAGGCAAAAGCCTGGACATCTGAGGTTAAGGTGACAGTCAGGAGGTCTCTCAGGCTGGAGTTTGTTTCCATTCGATCTGCCAAATGTGTGGGTGGTCTCATTGGGCCAGGAGATTTCTAGGGCCATGGCCCAGACCTCCTGTTAACCTCTAAGATAGCTGGCAACATATCCAGCAGATCAGACATGCCTTGGCCCTAGGCCATCATCTCTACCCAAACTGGGTTTGCAGGCATCTGTCCCCAGATTTTATCTCAAATCCCTGAATATGGGGGAGCCTGATTCACAAAACAGTACTCCTCCATCCCCATGATAGGAAACCTTGCCTTTGGGGTGAGGGTAAAACTCTCAGAGTCAGAGAAACCTGCATGGCCCATGAGGCCACGCCCACTCTTGAGGGTGGCATTGGGCACAAATATGAATTGAGATCCTCAGGCTGAGCCATGTTTTCACATAAGGCCCAACAATAGCTGGACTAGGATTCTGCAATTTGGGCTTGCCATACCCCTACGGTCAAATCCTAACCAAAGGGGAGGTTTTTCAGGAGCCTACACCAAGAGCTCTGCTCTGGATCTGGATTTTTCTATTTGGGCAACCCTGAGAGAAAAGACAGGACTCCTCACTTCCGGAAGCATGGCAACAAACTCTTGGGAGCCTGGCAAATCCCCACAGAAGGAGAATCTTTCATGGTCCCAAGAGTCCTTCCCTACATTCCTTGGGCATCCTAGACACAAAATCCAGAGACAAAAGCCAGAGCTACCACATCATACTCGCCCTAATTTCAGATTCCTGGGAGCTCCCCTCAGGGTCTGAAGATCAGGCATGCCATTTCCTCGGCCCTCAACCTAAACTGAGTTTGTGTTCTCAGACTTCTGTCCCCAGAGCCCTGGCCCATACAATCTCCAGGCTGGTGCCTCCAGAGCCACACCACAGGACTGAGCCATCCCTCCCGAAGGAAACTGTGACCTTTACAGTTGCCAAAAGTCTACAGATTAGGAGAAACCTGCAAGACCCTTGAGGTCACCCCAATTTCATAAGGTGACCTGGAATTAATGCACACTCTGACACATCCTGAACACCTACATCCAGTCAGACACCCGATAGATGGCCTAGAGACAGGATATTGAAACTAACATGTCCCTACTACCAAATCTAAACCCTAGCATTGGTTTTCAGGCATCTGTCCCCAGAGACCTGGTCTGAATACCAACATAACGGGGTCCCTGAGGCACAAAACAGAACACCTCCTGCCTCAGAAGGAAAGCTTGCTATATGGAGCTGTGACAAAGACTCGGGGGAGGAGAATCCTGCATGGTCCCTGAGCCCCGGCCAAAATCCAAGGTGTCCCTGGACACAAACCTGCATTGTGACCCATCAGCATGAGACTCCATTTCAACTCAGGCCGTGGGTAGTTCGCCCAAGAGCCAGCGGATCAAACCTGCCATGCTCCTAGGCTGCAATGGTAACATGGGGTGGAATTTCCAGGCATCATTGCGTAGAGCTGTGCTATCGAATCATTCCATATGGGGGACACTGCAGCCATCAAACAGTACTCCTCCTGTCTTGCAGAAGGAAATCTTGCTGTTCGGAGTAGCTCATGACACCCAAAGTAGGAATACCTCCATGGGCTTATTGAGGCCACCCCTCCCTTAGGATACCATCATGGACACAATCTCCAGCCTGAACAAACGTCTGACACTAGACCTTACCTCAGATGCTAGAGATCTTCAGTCAGCCCCTGCAAATTGTGCCTCCCATACCCTAGGCCCTAACCCTAATCTTAGCTTGTGTTTTCAGTCTTCCGTCCTGAGCGTCCTGGTGTACAAGCCCTCCAGATGGAATTCTGGAGTCACAACGCAGCACACTGCCTGCCTTTCAGAAGGCAAAAGTGGCCTCTGGGACTGCACAAAATACCCAAAAGATGATCAACAAGCACAGCCCGCTAGGGCAAAACTTCCATAGGCCACTGGTGCACTAATGATATGTCTGGCACAGCTAAGCCCTGACCTCATGACAGCCACCCATGTAGCTGGCCGCCTGTCCCACAGATTGTACCTGCTATACCCCTAGGCTATCATCTCTACCCAATGGGTTTTATAGGCCTGTGTCCCCAGAGGCCTGGGCTCAAATCCCTGCATATCAGGAAATATGATCCACAAATTAGAAGTCCTCTTTCCCTGCAACAGGAAACCTTGCTGTTGGGATGTGTGTAAAACCCTCAGAGTAGGAGAAACCTGCAAGGCCCATGAGGCCCCGCCCACTGTTGAAGGCCACCCTGGGCACAATCTCGCATTGTGACCCTCAGCCTGAGCCACGTTTTCAACTAAGCCGCCTCATATCGTGACCCAGAGCCAGCATATGAGGCCTGCCAGGACCCTAGGCCCAAATCCTAACCCAAGGTTGGGTGTCTTGGCACCCATAAACAGAGCCCTGCTCTCAAATCCTTCTTTTTTTAAAAAAAAATATTTATTTATTTGATAGAGAAATTACAAGTATTCAGAGAGGCTGGCAGAGAGAGAAGAGGAAGCAGGCTCCAGGCTGAGCAGAGAGCCTAATGCAGGGCTCAATCCCAGGACTCTGAGATCTTGACCTGAGCTGAAGGCAGAGGTTTAACTCATTGAGCCACCCAAGTGCCCCTCTAGAATCCCTCTTTATGTGGGCTCCTGAATTTGAAAACAAGATTCACCTTATCCCCCCCAACGACAGCATGCTATTTGGAGCTGTGCAAAACTCCCAAAGAGGGAGAATCTTCCATGGCCTCCTTCCATGAAAGTTTCCCTCTCTGGGGTTTAGACGCAGTTCCAAACATCAAGGTTTCCTTCTGGGGACAGGAGGTGTTGTGTTCTGTGGCTCATGGATCTCCCAAATGTTTGAGATCAAGACAAGGCCTCTTGTAGTCTTGTCTTGAGTTATAGACCAGACATATGCCTGAAAACCTAAGCTAGTGTATGGATTCAGACTTAGGGACAAGTCAGGTTCAATCTTCTGTGTCTGGGGCCATCACCTGGGTGTCTGACGGGAGGTATATGCACAGGTTGTGTCAGACCGTGACACAAACAATTGTTTTTATTTTTTCAGCATAACAGTATTCATTGTTTTTGCACAACACCCAGGGCTCCATGCAAAACGTGCCCTCCCTATTACCCACCACCTGTTCCCCCAACCTCCTATACCTGACCCTTCAAAACCCTCAGGTTGTTTTTCACAATCCATAGTCTCTTATGGTTCGCCTCCCCTTCCAATTTTTTTTATAAAAATATAATGTATTTTTATCCCCAGGGGTACAGGTCTGTGAAAAGCCAGGTTTACACACTTCACAGCACTCACGATAGCACATACCCTCCCCAATGTCCATAACCCCCTCCCCCTCTGCCAACCCCACCTCCCCCTAGCAATCCCCAGTGTGTTTTGTGAGATTAAGAGTCATTTATGTTTTGTCTCCCTCCCAATCCCATCTTGTTTCATTTATTCTTCTCCTATCGCACTAACCCCCCATGTTGCTTCTCCATGCCCTCATATCAGGGAGATCATATGATAGTTGTCTTTCTCCGATTGACTTATTTCACTAAGCATGATGCCCTCTAGTTCCATCCACGTCGTCGCAAATGGCAAGATTTCATTTCTTTTGATGGCTGCATAGTATTCCATTGTGTATATATACCACATCTTCTTTATGCATTCATCTGTTGATGGACATCTAGGTTCTTTCCATAGTTTGACTATTGTAGACATTTTTGCTATAAATATTCGGGTACACGTGCCCCTTCGGATCACTATGTTTGTATGTTTAGGGTAAATACCCAGTAGTGCAACTGCTGGGTCATAGGGTAGTTCTATTTTCAACATTTTGAGGAACCTCGATGCTGTTTTCCAGAGTGATTGCACCTGCTTGCATTCCCACCATCAGTGTAGGAGGGTTCCCCTTTCTCCACATCCTCTCCAGCATCTGTCATTTCCTGACTTGTTAATTTTAGCCATTCTGACTGGTGTGAGGTGGTATCTCATTGTGGTTTTGATTTGTATTTCCCTGATACCGAGTGACATGGAGCACTTTTTCATGTGTCTGTTGGCCATCTGGATGTCTTCTTTGCGGAAATGTTTGTTCATGTCCTCTGCCCATTTCTTGATTGGATTGTTTGTTCTTTGGGTGTTGAGTTTGCTAAGTTCCTTATAGATTTTGGATACTAGCCCTTTATTTGATATGTCGTTTTCAAATATCTTCTCCCATTCTGTCAGGTGTCTTTTGGTTTTGTTAACTGTTTCCTTTGCTTGCAAAAGCTTTTGATCTTGATGAAATCCCAATAGTTCATTTTTGCCCTTGCTTCCCTTGCCTTTGCCATTGTTCCTAGAAAGATGTTGCTGCGGCTGAGCTCGAAGAGGTTGCTCCCTGCATTCTCCTCAAGGATTTGGATGGATTCCTTTCTCACATTGAGGTTCTTCATCCATTTTGAGTCTATTTTCATGTGTGGTGTAAGGAAGTGGTCCAGTTTCATTTTTCTGCATGTGGCTGTCCAATTTTCACAGCACCATTTATTGAGGAGGCTGTCTTTTTTCCATTGGACATTCTTTCCTGCTTTGTCGAAGATTAGTTGACCATAGAGTTGAGGGTCTATTTCTGGGCTCTCTATTCTGTTCCATTGATCTATGTGTCTGTTTTTATGCCAGTACCATGCTGTCTTGATGATGACAGCTTTGAAATAGAGCTTGAAGTCCGGAATTGTGATGCCACCAACTTTGCCTTTCTTTTTCAATATTCCTTTGGATATTCAAGGTCTTTTCTGGTTCCATATAAATTTTAGGATTATTTGTTCCATTTCTTTGAAAAAAATTGGGTGGGAATTTGATAGGGATTGCATTAAATGTGTAGATTGCTTTAGGTAGCATAGACATTTTCACAATATTTATTCTTCCAATCCAGGAGCATGGAACATTTTTCCATTTCTTTGTGTCTTCCTCAATTTCTTTCATGAGTACTTTATAATTTTCTGTGTATAGATTCTTAGCCTCCTTGGTTAGGTTTATTCCTAGGTATCTTATAGTTTTGGGTGCAATTGTAAATGGAATTGACTCCTTAATTTCTCTTTCTTCTGTCTTATTGTTGCTGTACAGAAATGCAACTGATTTCTGTGCATTGATTTTATATCCTGACACTTTACTGAATTCCTATACAAGTTCTAGCAGTTTTGGAGTGCAGTCTTTTGGGTTCTCCATATATAGTATCATATCATCTGCGAAGAGTGATAGTTTGACTTCTTCTTTGCCAATTTGGATGCCTTTAATTTCTTTTTGTTGTCTGATTGCTGAGGCTAGGACTTCTAGTACTATGTTGAATAGCAGTGGTGATAATGGACATCCCTGCCATGTTCCTGAACTTAGCAGAAAAGCTTTCAGTTTTTCTCCATTGAAAATGATATTTGCGCTGGGTTTTTCATAGATGGCTTTGAAAATATTGAGGTATGTGCCCTATATCCCTACACTTTGAAGAGTTTTGATCAGGAAGGGATGTTCTACTTTGTCAAATGCTTTTTCAGCATCTATTGAGAGTATCATATGGTTCTTGTTCTTTCTTTTATTAATGTGTTCTATCACGTTGATTGATTTGCGGATGTTGAACCAACCCTGCAGCCCTGGAATAAATTCCACTTGACCGTGGTGAATAATCCTTTTAATGTACTGTTGAATCCTATTGGCTGGTATTTTGGCGAGAATTTTTGCGTCTGTGTTCATCAAGGATATTGGTCTGTAGTACTCTTTTTTGGTGGGATCCTTGTCTGGTTTTGGGATCAAGGTGATGCTGACCTCATAAAATGAGTTTGGAAGTTTTACTTCCATTTCTATTTTTTGGAACAGTTTCAGGAGAATAGGAATTCGTTCTTCTTTAAATGTTTGGTAGAATTCCCCTGGGAAGCCGTCTGGCCCTGGGCTTTTGTTTGTTTGGAGATTTTTGATGACTGTTTCAATCATCTTACTGGTAATGATCATGTTCAGGTTTGCTATTTCTTCCTGGTTCAGTTGTGGTACTTTATATGTTTCTAGGAATGCATCCATTTCTTCCAAATTGTCAAATTTGTAGGTGTAGAGTTGCTCATAGTATGTTCTTATAATTGTCTGTATTTCTTTGGTGTTAGTTGTGATCTCTCCTCTTTCATTCATGATTTTATTGATTTGGCTCCTTTCTCTTTTCTTTTTGATGAGTCTGGCCAGGGGTTTATCAATCTTATTGATTCTTTCAAAGAACCAGCTCCTAGTTTCATTGATTTTTTTCTATTTTTTTTTTGGTTTCTATTTCATTGATTTCTGCTCTGATCTTTATGATTTCTCTTCTCCTGCTGGGTTTAGGGTTTCTTTCTTGTTCTTTCCCCAGCTCCTTTACGTGTAGGGTTAGGTTGTGTACTTAAGACCTTTCTTGTTTCTTGAGAAAGGCTTGTACCGCTATATATTTTCCTCTCAGGACTGCCGTTGCTGTGTCCCACAGATTTTGAACCGTTGTGTTTTCATTATCATTTGTTTCCATGAATTTTTTCAATTCTTCTTTAATTTCCTGGTTAACCCATTCATTCTTTAGAAGGATGCTGTTTAGTCTCCATGGATTTGGGTTCTTTCCAGCTTTCCTCTTGTGATTGAGTTCTAGCTTCAGAGCATTGTGGTCTGAAAATATGCAGGGAATGATCCTAATCTTTTGATACCGGTTGAGACCTGGTTTGTGACCCAGGATGTGATCTATTCTGGAGAAGGTTCCATGTGCACTAGAGAAGAATGTGTATTCTTTTGCTTTGGTATGAAATGTTCTGAATATATCTGTGATGTCCATCTGGTCCAGTGTGTCATTTAAGGCCTTTATTTCCTTGTTGATCTTTTGCTTGGATGATCTGTCCATTTCAGTGAGGGGAGTGTTCAAGTCCCCTACTATTATTGTATTATTATTGATGTGTTTCTTTGATTTTGTTATTAATTGGTTGATATAGTTGGCTGCTCCCACGTTAGGGGCATAGATATTTAAAATTGTTAGATCTTCTTGTTGGACAGACCCTTTAATTAGGATATAGTGTCCTTCCTCATCTCTTATTATAGTCTTTGGCTTAAAATCTAATTGATCTGATATAAAGATTGCCACCCCAGCTTTCTTCTGATGCCCATTAGCATGGTAAATTGTTTCCCACCCCCTCACTTTAAATCTGGAGGTGTCTTCGCGTCCAAAATGAGTTTCTTGTAGGCAACATACTGATGGGTTTTGTTTTTTTATCCATTCTGATACCCTGTGTCTTTTGATTGGGGCATTTAGCCCATTAACATTCAGGGTACCTATTGAGAGATATGAATTTAGTGCCATTATTAGCCTGTAAGATGACTGTTACTGTATATCGTCTCTGTACCTTTCTGATCTACTACTTTTAGGCTCTCTCTTTGCTTAGAGGACCCCTTTCAATATTTCCTGTAGAGCTGGTTTGGTGTTTGCAAATTCTTTCAGTTTTTGTTTGTCCTGGAAGCTTTTTATCTCTCCTTCTATTTTCAATGATAGTCTAGCTGGATAGAGTATTCTTGGCTGCATGTTTTTCTCGTTTAGTGCTCTGAATATATCATGCCATCTCTTTCTGGCCTGTCAGGTCTCTGTGGATAAGTCTGCCGCCAATCTAATATTCTTACCATTGTATGTTATAGACTTCTTTTCCCGGGCTGCTTTCAGGATTTTCTCTTTGTCACTAAGACTTGTAAATTTTACTATTAGGTGACGGGGTGTGGACCTATTCTTGTTGACTTTGAGGGCGGTTATCTGCACCTCCTGGATTTTGATGCTTGTTCCCTTTGCCATATTAGGGAAATTCCCTCCAATAATTCTCTCCAATAGACCTTCTGCTCCCCTCTCTGTTTCTTCTTCTTCTGGAATCCCAATTATTCTAATGTTGTTTCGTCTTATGGTGTCACTTATCTCTCGAATTCTCCCCTCGTGGTCCAGTAGCTGTTTGTCTCTCTTTTGCTCGGCTTCTTTATTCTCTATCATTTGGTCTTCTATATCACTAATTCTTTCTTTTTTTTTTAAAGATTTTATTTATTTATTTGACAGAGAGAGATCACAAGTAGGCAGAGAGGCAAGCAGAGAGAGTGAGAGGGAAGCAGGCTCCCTGCCGAGCAGAGAGCCTGATGCGGGACTCGATACCAAGACCCTGAGATCATGACCTGAGCCGAAGGCAGTGGCCTAAACCACTGAGTCACCCAGGCGCCCCTCACTAATTCTTTCTTCTGCCTCATTTATCCTAGCCGTGAGAGGCTCCATTTTTTATTGCACCTCATTAATAGCTCTTTTTATTTCTACTTGGTTAGATTTTAGTTCTTTAATTTCTCCAGAAAGGGCTTTAATATCTCCAGAGAGGGTTTCTCTAATATCTTCCATGCCTTTTTCGAGCCCGGCTAGAATGTTCAGAATTGTCGTTCTGAACTCTAGATCTGACATATTACCAATGTCTGCGTTGATTAGCTCCCTAGCCTTCGATACTGTCTCTTGTTCTTTTGTTTGTGGTGATTTTTTCTGCCTTGTCATTTTGTCCAGATAAGAGGATATGAAGGAGCAAATAAAATACTAAAAGGGTGGCAAAGACCCCAGAAAATTGCTCTGTAACCAAATCAGAAGAGACCCCAAATTGTGGGGGGGGGGGAAGGGGATAAAAAGAGGTTCAGAAAAAAAAGAAAAAAATTAAAAAATAAAATAAATAAAGAAAAAATGAAAAAAAGAAAGAATATATATATATTTATTTAGATAAACTAGTCAAAAAACGTTAAAAAAGAAAAGGGTAAACGTTTTTAAAAAATTTAGCAGAAGAAAAAAGGAAAAAAATTGAAAAAAGAAAAAAAAATTTAATTAGCCGCAAGACTAAAGAATCATGGGGAGAAAGCTATGAGTTCCATGCTTTGCTTTCTCCTCCTCTGGAATTGCGCTGCCGTCTTAGGAATTGAACATGCTTTCCTTGATAGATGAACTTCGTCCTGGCTGGATATTTTGTTGATCTTCTGGGGGGAGGGGCCTGTTGTAGTGACTCTCAAGTGTCTTTGCCAGAGCTGGGATTGCACCACCCTTACTGGGGGCCGGACTAAGTAATTGGCTCGGGTTCGCTTTTGGGAGCTTCTGTTCCCTGAAAGCTTTCTGTAGAATTCAGGAGGACGGGAATGAAAATGGCGGCCACCTAGTCTCCAGCCCGGAGGAGCCGAGAGCCCGGGGCCCCACTCCTCAGTGCGCCCACAGAGGACAGCACCCAATCACTCCCGTATCCCCAGCCTCTAGCCGCGCTCCGAGCTCACCCAGCCCGCGACCAGTTCAAGGTAACCCCGAGCTGACAGTTCAGTCCTCGGCTCTGTCTCTGTAGCCGGCTTTTCTGCTCTAATACCTGCGAGCTCTATGACACTCAGGCACCCCCGATCCTTCTGTGACCCTGCGGGACCTGGGGCCACGCTGACGCCGCATGGGCTTCACCCTGGTTTAGCCTCTGGAGCAATGTCCCTCAGTGGAACAGACTTTTAAAAGTCCTGATTTTGTGCTCCGTTGCTCCGCCGCTTGCTGGGTGCCGGCCCCTCCCCCGTGGTCTATCTTCCCGTTGTTTTAGATTCACTTCTCCACCAGGCCTACCTTTCAGAAAGTGGTTGATTTTCTGTTTCTAGAATTGCTCTTCTTCTTCTCTTCAATCTCCCATTGGATTTGTAGGTGTTTGCAATGTTTAGATAACCTATCTAGCTGAATTCCTGCTACCTGATGTAGTCTCAGCCTGCTACTTCTCCGCCATCTTGACTCCTCCCTCCCAGACCGTGCATTTTTGTCCAGAGCATCCTATAAAATTGGGGTGGCCTCAGGGACCTTCTAGGTTTCTCCTCACCTGAGGTTTCGTGATGCACTAAAGGGTCCAACTTCCTTCTGGAGGGTGGGCACAGTCCTGTGGTATGATCATGGAATACCCAGTCTGGCGGGTTTGTGGTTCAGGACTCTGGGTACAGAAGTCTGAAAACACCAGCTAAGGTTAGGATAATGGCTGAGGGTATGGCAGGCCCTATCTGCAGACCCTGAGTTGAGCTTGTCAGGATCTTACATTCGGGCAAGTGTGAAGCAGAAACTCAGGCTTTGCCTCTGGTTTTTGTGTCTGAGAAGGGCGCAGAAATGTAGAGGTGACCTCATGGGACCATGGAAGATTCTCACTCGTTGGGGGTTTTTCACAGCTCCAAATAGCATTCTGTCATTGCGGGGGAAAGGAGAAATTCTGTTTTCTGATTCAGGGGTACCCATGAGGAGGGATTTGGGAGCATGGCTCTGTATATACGTGCCTAGAAACCCAAACTTGGGTTAGGATTTGGGCCTTGGGTCACTACAAGCCTCATATGCTGCTTCAAGGTCATGATACTGATGGGACTTAGTTGAAAAGATGGCTCAGGCTGAGGGTCAAAATGCTTGTTTGTGCCCAGGGCAGCCTTCAACAGTGTGCGGGCCCTCACGGGACTTGCAGGTTTCTCCTACTCTGAGGGTTTTACACACATCCTAATAACAAGGTTTCCTTCTTCGGGTCAGGACTTCCATTTTGTGGATCATGTTCCCCCATATGCAGGGATTTGAGACCAGGTCTCTGGAGACAGTTGTCTATAAACCTAGGTTAGGTAGAAACGATCGCCTAGGGAAATGATAGGTCTGTTTTGCTGGATTGGGTGCTATCTACCTGGGTAGCTGACAGGAGTCAGGGCCCCGGCTTTGACAAACAGAATATTAGTACTCAGTGTGGTTTATGAAACTGCGATGCCCTTGTGGGCCATGCAGATTGATCCTACTTTGAGGTTTTTGTGCAGTTTCAATGGCCACTTATGCCTTCTGAAAGGCAAGCAGAGTGCTGCAATGGGACCCCAGAATTCCCAATCTGGAGGGCTTGTTCACCAGGATTCTGGGGGTGGAAGACTGAAAACACAAGCTAGGTTTAGAGTTAGGGCCTATGGTATGGCAGCTCTGATTTCTAAAGCCTGAGACAAGATCACCAGCATCAGAAATAAGGGCTAGTGTGCGATGTCCACTCAGGCTGGAGTTTGTGTCCAGGAAGGCCGCCTAATGGAGGGGTGGCCTCAGGAGGCCATGCAGGTTTTCCCAATATGGGGGTTGGGCGCGGCTCCAAACAGCAAGATTCTCTTCTTTGGGACTGTGGGAGTGCTGATTGATGGTTTAAGGGTCCCCCATATGGACGGATTTGAGAGCAGATTCTACATATGGATGCCTGAACAGTGTACCTAGGGTACCCATTGAAGCTGAGGGACAAGGCAGGCTCGATCTGCTGGCTCTGGGGCGAGCTACCCAGGGGGCTGTGTTGAAAAAGAGTCTCATGCTGAGGGTCACAATGCAGTTTTCTGTCCAGAACTACTTTCAAATGTGGTAGTGGCCTCAGGGGCCATGCAGGATTCTACTACACTGAGGGTTTGACAGACCTCCCAAGAGCAAGGTTTGCTTGGAGGGCAGGTGGGCCAGGTGTGTGATGACAAAAGTCTGAAAACACAAGCTTGGATTTAGGGCCTTGGGCATGGCAGGTCCAATCTGCAGAGGCTGAATCAAGATCTGTAGCATCTGAAGTCAGGGCGAGTGTCAGAGGTTCACTCAGGTTAGAATCTGTGTCCATGATTGCCACCAAGTGGAGGGGTGGCCTCATGAGACCATGGAGGTTTTCAAACTCTGGCGGTTGTGACCTGCTCCAAACAGCATGGTCTTCTTCACAACACGGGTGCTTTGCTTGATGGCTCCTGGGTATACCATATGGAAGGATTGGAGAGCAGGGCTCTACCTATGGATGCCTGGAAACCCCACCTCGTGTTATCATTGATGCCTAGGAACATGGCAGTTTAGATCTGCTGGCCCTGGAGCGAGCTACCCAGGGGGCTGAGTTGAAATGGAGTCTCATGCTGATGGGTCACAATGCTGGTTTCTGTCCAGGGAAACCTTGGAATGTGGTGGTGGTTGATGGGCCATGCAGGTTCTCCTACCCTGAGTATTTACAAAGCTCCAAACAGCAACGTTCGCTTCTAGGGACAGGAGGTGTTCTGTTTTGTGCCTTAGGTGACCCCACATATGTTGGTATTGAGAACAGGCCTCTGGTGACAGAAGCCTGAAAACCTAAGCTAGGGATCTGATTAGGGCCTAAGGGCATGTCAGGGCCAATCTTCTGTCTCCTGGGCAATTGACCAGGATGTCTGACTGAATATCAGTGCAGAGGGTTTGTCAGAATGTCCATTTTTGTCCAGGGTGCCCTACAAAGTAGGGGTGGCCTCAGGTGCCTTGCAGTTTTCTTCTAATCTGTAGGATTTTGGCAAGAGTGATGGGCAGAGTTTCCCTCAGGTGGGCAGGCACACTCCTGTGTAGCTACAGTACCGAGGCTCAGCCTGGAGGGTGTGTGGACTAGGGCTTTGGGGACAAAAGTATGAAAACACAAACACAGGTTGTGTTTAGGGCCGAGTTTATGGCAAGCCCGATCTGCAGACCCTGGGAGGAGCATCTCATGATCTGAAATTAGGGTGAATGTCAGGCAGTAGCTCAGGCTTTTGTTTCTGGATTGTGTGTCTAGGATGGCCGCAGATGTTGGGTTGGCCTCATGGAGCTATGGATGATTCTCCCTCTCTGGTGATGTGCTGGACTCCCAATAGTTTGGTGTCATTTTGGGGTAAAGGATGAGTCCTTTTTTTTTTTTTTTGTCTCAATGGTCCCACCAAAAGGAGGATTCCACATCTGGGCTCTGGGTACGGTCTCCTGGAAAACTCCACCATGGGTTAGGATTTGGGTCTAGGAACAAGGCAAGCATGATATGCAGGCTCTTAGTCCAAGTACCTCGGGGCTCTATTTGACAACATGGCTCAGGATGAGGGTCACAATAAGTGTTTGTCCCCAATGGAGTCCTACAGAGTGGGAGTGGCCTCTTGGGCCAAGCATGCCAAACCATGAGATTTGACACCATGTTAGAGTTAGGGCAGGTTCTGCAGATCTGCAGGTATCTTGATTATGTGTATAGAATGAGAAGCAATGTAGGGGTGGCCTCATGGGGCCTTGGAAGAATCTCTGTCTCTATGGATTCTGCCAGGCTCTCCATAATTTGGTGTCATTCTAGGGCAAGGGAAGAATCATGTTTCCTTGTCTCAGGGGTCCCACAAAAAAAGGGGGATTCCAGAGAAGGACTCCTTGTACAGGTGCCAAGAAAACACCACTATGCTTTAGGATTTGGGCCTAGGGGCAAGGCAGGCCTTATATGCAGGCTCTTAGTCCGGCTCCCGAGGGGACCTTACTGAAAATACACTCAGGCTGAGGGTCCCTACTGGGGACTGGAGGTGTTTGGTTTGTGGCTTGGAGAGCCCCCTATGTTGGTATTGGAGAACAGGCGTCTGAGGAATGATCCTGAAACCTTATGCTGGGGTTAAGATTAGGGCCTAAGGGCATGTCGGATTCAATATTCTGTCTCTAGGGACCATTTACCTGGGTGTCTGACTGAAGGTAGGTGTTCAGGGTGTGTCAGATTGTGCATTAATTCCACAGTGGCCAAAGAATTTGGCGTGGCTTCAGGGGACCTGCAGATTTCTCCTAATCTAGATGGTTTTGGCAACTGTGACTGGCACAGTATCCTTCAAGTGGGCAGCCACATTTCTGGATAGTGGCTTCAGAAGCCCATCCTGGAGGGCATGTGGCCAGGGTGTTGGGGACAAAAGTCTGAAAACACAAACTCGGGTTAGGTTTAAGGCTGAGTTTATGGCAGGCCCGAACTGCAGACCCTGAGGGGAGCTCTTTGTGATCTGAAATTAGGGTGAGGGTGAGAGGTAGCTCAGGCTTTTGTCTCTGGATTTTGTGTCTTGGATGGCCGCGGAATGCTGGGGTGGCCTCGTGTGTCCGTGGAGTATTCTCCTTCTCTGGGGATTCTGCCTGGCTCACAATACTTTGGTGTCATTCTGGGGGAAGATAAGTGTCCTGTTTTTTTCTGTCACTGGGGTCCCCCTAAAACAGGGATTCCAGAGACAGGCTCTGGGTACAGGAGCCTGGAAAATCACACTGTGTGTTATTACTTGGGCCTAGGGGCATGGAGGCCCAATATGTGGGCTCTTGGTCCAGTTACCGAGGGCGCTTATTTGAGAACAGGCTCAGAATAGGGGTCAAAATGCATCTTTGTGCCCAGGGCGACCCTCATGTATGGGCATGGCCACATGGTCCATGGAGGTTTCTCTCACTTTGAGGGTTTGACACCCATCCCAAGAGCAAGGTTTCCTGCCATGGGGAAGGAGGAGCTGTCTTTTATGCATCCGGTTCCCCCATATGCAGGGATTTGAGCAAAGGTCTGAGGACAGATGCCTGAATAACCAGGTTGATTAGAGATGACGGCCTAGGGCCATGGCAGGTCTCATCTGGTGGATATACATTCAGCTAATTGGGTGGCTGGCAGGAGGTCCGGACTCAGGCTGTGTCAGACAGAGCATTAGTGCACAGGGAGGCCCATGAAACTGGGGTGCCATCAAGAGATGTGCAGGTTGATTATCCTTTGGGTTTTCTGGGTAGCCCCATAGGGCACTTTTTTTCTTCTGGTACACAGGCAGACTGCTGCATTGTGGCTCCAGAATTCCCAATCTGGAGGGCATGTGGGCCAGGAGTGTGAGGACGGAAGTCTGAAAACACAGGTTAGGGTTTGGTTCAGGGCCGAGTGCATGGCAATCCCCATCTGCAGTGGCTGATTCAAGATCTCCAGCATCTGACATAAGGGCGAGGGTCAGACGTTCTCTCAGGCTGGAGTTTGTGTCCATGATGGCTGCCTCATGGAGGGCGGGCTTCATGAGGCCATGCAGGTTTTCCCATGTTGGGGCTTGTGAGCTGCTTTAAACACCAAGTTTTCCTTCTGTGGGACAGAGGGAGTCCTGTTTGAGGGTTCCAAGGCCCCCCATATGGAAAGATTCAATAGCAGGGCTCTACACATAATACCTGGGATGTCTACCTTGCATTACCATTTCAGCCTAGGAACATGGCTGATTTGATCTGGTGTATGAGTCCAACTATCCAGGGGGCTGAGTTGAAATACAGTCTCATACTCTTGTGATACAATGCGGGTTTGTATCCAGGGAGCTGTTGGAATATGGCAGTGGCTCAGGAGCCATACAGGATTCTCCTACCCTGAGGGTTTGACACAGGTCCCAAGAGCAAGGTTTCCTTCTGGGGATGGGCAGTGTTCTGTTTTGTGGCTCAAGGACCACATGTTGGACCATATGTTTGTATTCGAGAACAGACCTCTGGGGAGATGCCAGAAAATCTATGCTAGGGTATAGATTATGTCTTAGGGGCATGTCAGTTTCAATCTTCTGTCTCTAGGTCCATTTACCTATGTGTCTGCCGGGAAATAGGTAGTCAGGGTGTGTCAAACTATGCATTTTTGTCCACAGAGGCCTACAAAATTGGGGTGGCCTCACAGCCTTGCAAGTTTCTTCTAATAAGGAGGGTTTGGGCAACTGTGAATGACAGAGTTTCCTTCTGGAGGGCAGGCACAGTCCTGAGGTGTGGCTCTCGAGGCCCATCCTGGAGGGCGTGTGGGCCACTGCTTGGGGGACAGAAGTCTGAAAACACAAACTCGGGTTAGGGTTAGTGCCGAGTTTATGGCAGGCCCAATCTGTAGACCCTGATGGTAGCTCCTTGGGATCTGAAATTCTGGTGAGTGTGAGGCGGTAGCTCAAGGTTTTTCTTCTGGTTTTTGTGTATAGGATGGGCACAGAATATAGGGGTGGTCTCATGGGGCCATGGAAGATTCTCTCTCTCTGGGGATTTTGTCCGACTCCCAATGGTTTGTTGTCATTCTGGGGGAAGGGAGGAGTCCTGTATTCTCTCTAAATGTCCCCCCATAAAAGGGATTTCAGAGAAGGTATGGGTGCTTGAATAAGCCCAACCTGGGTTAGGATTTTGTCCTGGGGGCCTGGCAAGCCCGATATGCAGGCTCATGGTCCAGCTACCAAGTGGCCTTATTTGAGAACAGGGCTCAGGCTGAGGGTCACAGTGTGTGTTTGTGCCCATGGCGGCCATACAGAGTGGGTGTGGCCTCATGGGACCTTCTGGTTTTCCTTACTCTGAGGGTTTGACACCCATCCCAACAGCAAGTTTTCCTGCCATGGGGAAAATGAGTTCTGTTTTGTTCATCATGTTCCCCTATATGCAGGGATTTGAGATAAGGTCTGGGACAGATGCCTGAACACGGAGGTAGAGTAGTGATGATGGTCAAGGGATATGGCAGGTCTGATCTGCTGGATATGTGCCCAGAATATGCATGGCTGGTGGGAGGTCTGGACTCAGTGTGGCCTATGAAATTGGGGAACAACTGAGAGCCATCCAGGTAGATCCTCACTGAAGTTTTTGGGCAGCCCCATAGACCACTTCTTCTTTCTGGAGCAGGCAGAGTGCTGCATTGTGGCTTCAGAATTCCCAATCTGGAGGGCTTGTGGGCCAGGAGTGTGAGGACGGAAGTCTGAAAAAACAAGCTAGGGTCAATTTTATGGCTGAGGGCATGGCAGGCCAAATCTGCAAAGTCTGAATCGAGATCTCCAGCATGTAAAGTACGGGCAAGTGTCAGACGTTCACTCAGGCTAGAGTTTGTGTCCATGATGACTGCTTCATGGAGGGGTGGCCTCATGAGGCCACGGAGGTTTTCCCACTCTTGGGGTTATGAGGTGCTTCAAACACCAAGGTTTCCTTCTTCTGGACAGAGGGTGTCCTGTTTCCAGGCCTAAGTTTCCCCCATACGGAAAGATTCCAGAGCAAACTCTATGTATAGATGCCTGGAAACCCCACCTAGTGAGCCCGTTGGCGCCTAGGAACAAAGCAGTTTTGATCGCTGCCTCTGGGGCAAGGTAACCAGGGGGCTGAGTTGAAATGCAGTCACAATGAGTGTTTGTATCCAGAAACACCTTGGTATTTGGTGGTGGCTCATGGAACATGCAGGATTCTCCTACCCTGAGAGTTTGACACAGCTTTGAATAGCAAGGTTTCCTTCTGGGGACAGGAGATGTTCCTTTTGTGGCCACTTGGACCCCCCCATATGTTGGTATTTTAGACCAGTCCTTGGTCACAGATGCCTGAAATCCTAAGCAAGGGTGCAGATTACTGCCTAGGGGTATGTCATGTTCAGTAATCTGTCTCTGCGGCCATCTACCTGGGTGTCTGACTGGAGGTCTGTGCATTGGGTGTGTCAGACTACACAGTTTCATCAAGATCACTCTACAAATTTGGGGTGGCCTGGGGAGCCTTGCAGTTTTCTCCTAATCTGGATGTTTTTGGCAACTGTAAAGGGCACAATTTCCTTCAGAAGGTAGGCACAGTCCTGAGATGTGGCCCAGGAGGCCTGGAGGGTTGATTGGCAAGGGGTCTAGAGAAAGAAGTATGAAAACACGAATTCTGCTTAGGATTAGAGACTAGGGATGGCAGTCCTGATCTGTAACCCCTGCTGGGAGCTTCTCGGGATCTGAAATTAGGGTAAGTGTGAGGCGGTAGCTCAGGCTTTTGTCTATGGATTTTGTTTCTAGGATGGCCACAAAATGTAGGGATGGCCCATTGGGGCCACGGAAGATTCTCCCTCTGGGGATTTTGCCTGGCTCCCAAGAATTTGGTATCACTCTGGGGGTAGGATGGAGTCCTGCTTTCTGTCTCAGGAGTACCCCAAAAAGAGGGATTCCAGAGCAGGGCTCTCCATATGGGAACCTGAAAAACCCCAAATTCGGTTAGGATTTGGGCCTAAGGGTTTGGCATGCCCGATATGTGAGCTCTTGGTCCAGCTGCTGAGGGCCCTTATTTGACAATGGGGATCAGGCTGTGGGTCACAATGCCAGTTTGTTCTCAAGGTGGCCCGCAGACATCACGTGGTCTCTTAGGTCATGCAGGTTTCTGCCACTCTGAGTGTTTGAAACCCAACCCAACAGCAAGTTTCACTGCCATTGGGAAGGAGGAGTTCTGTTTTGTGCATCATGTGCCCCTATATGCAGGTATCTGAGATAAGGTCTGGGGACTGATGTGTGAAAATCCTGGATGGGTATATATGAAGGCCTAGGGCCATGGCAAATCTGCTGGATACATGTCGAGCTGTCTGGGTGGATGATGGGAGGTATGGGCTCAGGCTGTGTCAGACAGATCATTAGTGCAGAGGGTGGCCTATGAAATTGGGGTGCCACCTTGGGCTGTGCAGGTTTATCCTCATTTGGGGTTTGGATAGCCCCATACGGCACTTTTTCCTTCTTGTGGGCAAGCAGAATGCTGCATTGTGGCTGAGGCATTTCCAGTCTGGAGGGCTTGTGGGCCAGGAGTGTGAGGACGGAAGTGTGAAAACACAATCTAGGGTTAGGTTTATGGCCTAGGGCATGGCAGACTGAATCTGAAAAGGCTGAATCGAGATTTCCAGAATTTGGAGTAAGAGTGAGGGTCAGACGTTTGCTCAGTCTGGTGTTTGTGTCCATGATGGCTGCGTATTGGAGGGGTGGCCTCATGAGGCCATGGAAGTTTCCCACGCTGTGGGTAGTGAGCTGCTCCAAAGAGCAAGATTTCCTTCTGCAGCCTGGGGATGTCCTGTTTGATGAAGCAAGTGTCGCCCATAAGGAAATATATGAGAGCAGGCCTCTACATATGGATGCTGGAAACCCCACCTTGCACTCCTATTGGCACTGAGGAAAAAGGCAGGTTCAATCTGCTGCTTCTGGGGCGAGCTACCCAGGTGGATGTGTTGAAATGGAGGCTCATGCTGATGTGTCACAATGTGGGTATGTGTTCACGGAGATCTGGGAATGTTTTGCTTCCTCAGGGGGCATGCAGGATTCTCCTACCCTGAGTCAAGGTCGCTCAGGTGGATTTTGTGTCCGTGAGATCTATTGAATCTGGGACTGGCCTCATGGGGACATTGAGTTTTATCCCTCTCTAGGATTTTTGCGTATTTAAAAAATATTCTGATCTATTCTGGGGAATAGTTCCTGTCCTGTCTTATGGCTCAGCCATCCCCCATATGGAGGGATTCAAGACCAGGGCTGCAGGTATAGATGCCTGAAAACGCAAACTAAGGATAGGATTAGTTCATAATGGCATTGCAGGCCTTCGATCCTGGCTCTGGTCCAAGATACCCATGGAGCTGTATTGAAAATGGGGCTCAGGCAAGGGGTCACAATGGGTGTTTGTGTCCTGGGCAGCCAGCATTAATGTGTGTGGTCTGAGGAGCAATGCAGGTTTCGCCCAACTCAAGGGGATTTACATAACTCTAGAAAGCTTCTGGGGGGCAAGGGGAGTTCTGTTATGTGGCTCAGTGGTCCCCAATGTGGAGGAATTTGAGAGAAGTGATGTGGGGATGGATGCCTGAAAATGCAACATATTGTTACAATTAGCGCCTAGGGGAATGGCCAGTCTGATCTGCTGACTCTGGTGTCAGCCACATGGGTGACTGACTGGAAGTTGGGGCTTAGGGGGAGGGACAGAATGTGTTTTAGTATCCAGTACTAGATTCTGTAAAGGAGGGTGGGTTTGGGGTTTCATGCAGCTTTCTCCTAATCTGTGTGTTGCGTGCAACTCCATAGGGCACGTTTTCCTTCTGGCGGGCAGGAAGAGTCCTGTGCTGGCTCCAGTGTACCCTAACTGGAAGACTTGTGGACCAGGAGTCTCTGGACAGAGTTCTGAGAAAGTAGCTAGGGCGAGAGTTAGGGCTTAGGGCATGGTAGTCCCAACCTGTGGACACTGAGGCAAACTCCAGGGAATCTGATGTTAAGGCCCTTGTCAGGATGTTGTTCAGGCTGAAGTTTGCGTCAATGAGATATGCTGAATGTAGGTTTAGCCTTATGGAGGCAAGGAGTATTCTCCCGCTCGGGGTTTTTTTTGAAGTTCTAAATAGCTTGATCTATCCTGGGGGGTAGGTGCAGTGTTGTTTTAGGATTTCCCCCATATGGAGGGATTCGAGAGCAAGGTTCTTGGTATGGGTGCCTGAAAACCCAGCCTAGGTTTTGGATTTGGTACTAGTCGCATGGCAGGCCTTAGATCCTGACTCTGGGGCAGGCTACCCATGTGGCTTTGTTGAAAATGCTGCTCAGGCTATTGGTCACAATGGGTGTTTGTGTCCAGGATGGCCTGCAAATTGAGCGTGGCCTCAGGGGCAACACAGTTTTCTTTTACCTCTGAGGGTTTTACATAGCTCCAAAAGAAATGGTTTCCTTTTAGGGGGCAGAAGGATTTTGTTTTGTGGCTACAGGTTCTCCCACATGGAGGGATTCAAGAGAAGGGCTCTGGGTATGGATGGCTGATAACCCATCCTAGGTTAAACATAAGGGCCTAGGGAATGGCAGGTCCGATATCCTGGCTCTGGGGCCAGCCATCTTGGTGACTGGTTGGAGGACGGGACTCAGGGTGCCACACCGTGCAGTAGTATTCAGGGTGGCATACATATGTGGGTGGCATTGGGGGCGATGCATGTTTCCCCTAATCTAGGGGTTTTGTCCAGCACCATAGGGCAGATTTCCTATCTGGAGGACAGGGAGTGTTCTGGTGTGGCTATGGAGTCCCAATCTTGAGGTCTTCTGTTCCAGGAGTCAAGGGACGGAATTCTTAAAGCCCAAGCTCAGTTTATGGTTAGGGTATAAGGCATGGATACCCTATCTGCATATGCTGAGGTGATCTCTCCAGATTCTGAATTTAGGGTGAGTGTCAGGCATTTGCTCAGACTAGAATGTGTATCCTAGGGCCGCCGAATATGTGGGTGTCCTGCTGGAGCATGGAGGGTACTAAAGCTTGGGGGGCATTGCTCTAGGGTGCTCCAAATAGGGGGATTCCAGAGCAGGGCTCTAGTTATGGATGCCTGAAAGGTCAGCCTAGGGTTAGACTTAGGGCATGGGGCATGGGAAGTCCGATCTGCTGACTCTGATGCCAGCTACCTGGGTGCTGACTGGAGGTCGCTGTTCAGGTTTAGGGACGGAATTTGTATTAGTGTTCAGGGTTGGCTTCTGCAACTGTGGACGGCTGAGGGTTATTGTGCAGCTTTCTCCTCATCTGGGGGTTGCATGCTCTATAGGGCATGTTTTCCATCTGGAGGGAAGGCAGAATCTTCTGGTTTGGATCCAGTGCTTCCTATCTGGAGGGATTGTAGACCACGGCTGTGAGGATGGAAGTCTGTGAAGCCAATCTAGCGGTATGGCTAGGGCCTAGGAGATGGCAGGGTTAATCTACAGTTGCTGAGGAATGCTCCCTGGGGTATGAGGTTAAGGTGAGTGTCAGGAGGTCGAGGAGGCTGGAGTTTGTGTCCATGAGATCCATTGAATCTGGGAGTAGCCTCATGGGGAAATGGACTTTTATCCCACTCTGGGGTATTTGCATAGTTTAAAAATAGCTTGATTTATTCTGGGGACTATGCCCTTTCCTGTTTTATGGGCCATGGCTCCCCATATGGAAGGATTCAAGAGCAGGTCTTTGGCTATGGATTTCTGAAACCCATCCTAGGGTTAGTATTAGGTCATAGTGGCATTGCAGGCCTTAGATCTTGGCTCTGTGCAGAGATACCCATGGGGCTGTGTTGAAAATGGGGCTCAGGCTAAGGGTCACAGTGTGTGTTAGTGTCCTGGGCTACCAGAATTAATGGGTGTGGCCTCTGGGGCAATGAGGGTTTTGCCCAACTTTGAGGGATTTTCACAACCCCAGAAAGCTTCTGGGGGCAAGAGTAGTTCTGTTTGGTATCTCAGGGGTCCCCCATGGAGAAGGATTTTAGAGAAGGGCTCTGGAGATCAATGCCTGAAAATTAAACCTATTGATATGATTAGCACCTAGGGGAATGGCCAGTCTGATGTGCTGACTCTTGTGCAAGACTCGTAGGTGGTTGACTGGAGGTCAGGGCTCAATTTTTGGGACAGAATATGTTGTAGTGTCAGAGCCAGCCTCGGAAAATGAGGGTGGCTTTGGGGTTTCATGCATCTTTCTCCTAATCTGTGGGTGTGTGCAACTCCACAGGGAACGTTTCCTTTCTGGAGGGCAGGAAGAGTCCTGTGCTGTTGCTCTGGTGTACACTCTCTGGAGGGCATGAGGCCAGGACTCTTTGGACGGAGGCCTGAGTACCAAGCTAGGTATGGCAGAACCAACGTGTGGACGCTTAGGCAAACTCCAGGGAATATGAGGATAAAGTAAGTGTCAGGATGTTGCTCAGACTGGAGTTTGTGTTGATTAGATCTGCTGAATGTAGGTTAGGATCATGGGGGCAAGGAAGTTTTTCCCACTTGGGGGGTTTTGGCAGTTCCCAATAGCCTGGTCTAAACTGGGGGGTAGCTGCAGTGTTGTTTTAGGAATCAGGGTTCCCCCATATGGAGGGATTGGAGAGTAGGGTTCCAGGAATGGATGCCTGAAAACCCAGCTTAGGTTTTGGATTTGGTCCTAGTGGCATGGCAGGCCTTAGATCCTGGGTCTGGGACAAGCTACCCATGCTGATTTGTTGAAAATGTGGCTCAGGTTAAGGGTCCTAATGGGTGTTTGTGTCCAGGATGGCATATAAAAGTGGCCATGGCCTCAGACACAAGTTAGGATTCTGCTATGTCTGAGGGTTTTTCATAGCTCCAAATCCGAATGTTTCCCTCTGGGGGCAGGAGAACTTCTGTTCTGATTCTCAGTCATCCCCCATATGGTGTGATTCAAGAAGAGGGCTCTGGGAATGGATGCCTGAAACCCCAATCTAGGGATAGGTTCAGCGCCCAGGGACATGGCAGGTCCGATCTGGTGGGTCCGGGCCAGTTAATCTGGTGGCTGATGAGGGCAGAACTCAAGTTGTGTCGGACTACATATTAGTGTCCAGGGTATGGAAGGAAAGCGGGGTGACATCAAAGGCCATGCACATTTGCCCTAATCGAGGGGTTTTGTGCAGCTACTTAGGGCTCAGTTTACCTCTGGAGGGCAGGTAGAGTCCTGAGGGTTGGCTGCGGAGTCCCAGTCTGGATGCTTTGCATTCCAGGATTAAAGGGATGGAATTCTGAAAGCCCAAGCTCAGTCTATGGTTAGGGTATAGGGCATGGATTCCCTATCTGCAGGTGCTGAGGTGAGCTCTCCAGATTCTGAAGTTAGGGTGAGCATTAGGCATTAACTCAGACCAGACTAGAATTTGTGTCCACTAGGCCCACAGAATGTGTGGGTGTCCTCCTGGGCCCATGAAGTTATCACCTGCTGGGGAATTTGCGCAGCTCCAAATGGAATGATTTCATTCTTGGTGAGAGTTGGAATCCTGTTGTATGGCTCAGGGGTCGCCATATGGACATATTTGAGAGCAGGGCCCTGAGATGTATGCCTGATAACCCAATCTAGTTTTAACTGTGAGGACTAGGGGCATGGTAGGTCCGATCTGCTGTCTCCAGGGCCAGCTATGTGGCTGGCTGACTGTAGATCGGGGCTCAGACTGAGGGACAGAATGTGTATTAGTGTTGGGTTAGGTTCCGTTATTCAGGGAGGCCTCATTGGCCATTCAGTTATCTCCTAATCTGGGTGTTTCATGCAGTCCATTGAGCACAGTTTTCCTTCTCTAGTGTAGGCACAATCCTATGGTGTTGCTCTGGGGTTCTCCATCTGGAGGGCTTGTGGACAAGGAGTCTTTGGACGGAAGTTTGAAAACCTATCCGAGGGTTAGAGTCAGGTCCTAGATCATGGTAGGCCCAATCTACAAATGCTGCGTGAGCTTCCTTGGATCTATGGTTAAGGCAAGTGACAGGAGGTCGCTCAGACTGGATTTTGTGTTCATGACAACTGACGAATGTGTGGGTGCCCTCATGGTACTCTGGAGTTTCTCCAGCTCTGAGGTTTTTATGTAGTTCCAAATAGTTTGGTGTATTCTAGGCAATGGGTACTGTTCTGTTTTATGGTTCAAGGGTTCCCCATATGGAGGGGCTTGAGAGCAGTGCTCTGGGTATGGATGTCTGGAACACAACCTATATTTAGGGTTAGGTCATAAAGGTATGTCAGGGCTTATATTCTGACTCTGAGAAGAGCTACCCATGGGGCTTTGTTGAAAATGGGGCTCAGGCTAATAGTCACCGTGGTTGTTTGTGTCCTGGGTAGCCTGTAAAATTAGGTGCGGCCTCAGGGGCAACACAGGTTTCTTCCACCTCTGAGGGTTATATATACCTGTAAAAAGCAAGGTTTCGTTCTGAGGGACAGGAGGTGGGTTTTGTTGTTGTTGTTGTTGTTTTGTTTTGTTGTTTGTTTGTTTTTTGTTTTTGGCTCAGAGGTCCCCTGTGTGGAGGGATTCCAGAGGAGGGCTCTGGGTATGGATGCCTGAACTCTAAATTTGGGTTAGGATTAGGACCAAAGGACCAGGCTGTTCTGATATGCTGACTCTAGGGCTAGCTACGTGGGTGGCTGACTGTAGGTCAGGGCTCAGAGTGAGGGACAGAATGTTTATTAGTGTCCAGGTTTGATTCCGTCAATGGGGGTGGCCTCGTTTGTCATGCCAATTTCTCTAAATCTGGGGGTTTGTGTAGCTTTATTGAGCACAGTTTCCTTATGGAGGGTAGGCAGAGTTCAAGGGTTTCCATCTGGAGTTCTCTATCTGGAGGGCTTTTCTGTGAGGACTTTTGGCACAGAGTCTGAAAACCATGCTGTGGTTAGGGCTAGGGCCGAGGGCATGGCAGGACCAATGTGCAGACGCTGAGTCGAGCCTCAGCAGGGATCTGAGGATAGAGCGTGTGTCACGAGGTCACTAAGGCTGGAGTTTGTGTCCATGCGATCCACCGAATGGGGGTGTGGCCTTATGGGGCCATGGAGTTTTCTCTTGCTCTTTGTTGTTTGTGCAGTTCCAAATAGTTTAGTCTCTTCTGGGGGATAAATGCTGTCCTGTATTATGGCTCAAGTGTCGCCCATATGGAAGGATTGGATATCAGGGCTGTGGTATGAAAGCCAAAAATATCAACCTACATTGTGGGTTAGGCTCTAGTAGACTGGCAGGCTTATATCCTGGCTCTGGTGTGAGTTACCCATGGGACTGTGTTGAAAATGGGGCTAAGGCTTAGGGTGACAGTGTGTGTTTGTGTGCAAAAGGGCCTGCAAGAGTACTCGTGGCCTCAGGGCCACTGCAGGTTTCTTCTGATTCTGATTCTTCAAAAAGCAAGGTTTTCTTCTGGGGGGTAGAAGGAGTTCTGTTTTGTGGCTGAGTGGTACACTGCGTGGAGGGATTCGAGAGGAGAGCTCTGGGTATGCATGCCTGAAACCCCAAACTCTTGTTACGATTAGGTCCTAGGATCATGTCAGACCCAATCTGCTGCCTCTGGGGCCAGCTCTCCCAGTGACTGATTGGAGGACAGGATTCAGGTTGTATCAGACAGCGTTTTACTGTCCAGGGTGGAGAATGTAAGTGGGCTGGTATGGGGGCTGTGCACGTTTGCCCTGATTGAGTGGTGTTCTGCAACTCTACAGGGCATGGTTTCCTTCTACAGGGCAGGGAGAGTCCTATAGGATATATCCAGAGTCCCCAATATGGAGGGTTTGCATTCCAGTAATCAAGGGATGGAAATCTGAAAACCCAAGCTTGGTTAGGGTGTATTGCATGGATTCCTGATCTGCAGTTGCTGAGTGGAGCTCTCCAGATTCTGAAGTTAGGATGAGTGTCAAACATTCTTTCAGACTAGACTAGAAGTTGTGTCGACTAGGGCTGTCGAATGTGTGCTTGGCCTCCTTTATTCAGAGGTTTCTCCAGCTCTGGGGTTTTGGGGCAGCTCAAAATAGTTTTGTTTCATTTTGGGGAAAAGTGGAGTCCCGTTGTAAGTCTCAGATGTTTCCATATCGCGGGAATCGAGAGCAGGGCTGTCAGTATGGGTGTCTGAAAATCCAAACTATGGTTAGCATTAGGGACTAGAGGAACCCAGGCTTGATCTCCTGACTCTGACGCCAGCTACCTAGGTGGCTGACTGGAGGTCGGGCTCAGGCTGAAGGACAAAATGTGTATTAGTGTCCATGGTAGAGTTCTGTTGGCCACACAGTTTGCTCCTAATCTGGGGATTTTGTGCTGCTATGGTAAGCATAGTTTTCTTCTGGAGAGTTGGCATAATGCTATGATGTCGCTCTGGAGTTCTTTACCTGGAGAGCTTGTGTTCCAGAACTCTTGGAATCGAAGTCTGAACACCAATTCTGAGGTTAGGGTTAGGGCCTAGGCCATGGCAGCCCCAATCTACAGATGTTGAGGTGAGCTCCTGGGCATCTGAGGTTAAGGGAAGTGTCAGGAGGTCGCTTAGGATGGAATTCCTGTCCATGCATAACACAAAATGTGGGTATGGCCTCATGGGGCCAAGGAGTTGTCTTCCACTCTGGGGATTCTGTGCAGATCCAAAAAGTTTGGTCTACTCTCGGGAATAGGTGATGTCTTAGATTGTGGCTCAGGAGTCCCCATATAGAGGGATATGAGAGTAGGGTTCCAGGTATGGATGCCGAAGGCCAACCTATGTTTAGCATTACGTCCTTCTGGCATGGTAGACCTTATATCCTGGCTTTGGGGTGAACTACCCATGGGGCTGAGTTGAAAATGGGGCTCATGCAAAGGGTCACAATGGGTGTTTATATGCAGTGCGACCTGAAACATAGGACGTGGCCTCAGGGGCAACACAGGTTATATCCAACTGTGATTGTTTTACATAGCTCCAAAAACAAGGTTTACTTCTTGGGGCAGGATGAGTTCTGTTTTGTGTCTAAGTGGTCTCAGGTGTAGAGGGAATCGAGAGGAGGGTTCTGGGTATGAATGCCTGAATCCACAACCTAGTGTTAGGATTGGGCCCTAGGGGCATGGCAGGCTCAATATACTGGCTCTATGCCCAGCTTCCAACAGGACTTCATTGAAACCGGGGGTGAGGCTGAGGGTTAAAGTGTGGGTTTTTCACAGGGGAGGCCTCAGATGTGGGCATGGTTTCGGGCCATGCAGGTTACTCCACTCTGAGGGTTTTACACCCACACCAACAGCATTTCGAGTCAGCCCCCATGTTGCTCATACCAATACCACCACATCTAACCTACCGTGTTCCTAGGCTCCAATATTAACCCTAGGTGGGTTTCCCAGGGATCCATGTGGATGGCCCTGCTCTCAATTCTTTCCATATAGGGGAAACTTGAGCCATCAAACAGGATTCCCATGTCCTGTAGAAGAAAACCTTGCTGTTTAAACCTGCACACAACCACCAGAGTGGGAAAATCTCCATGGCCTCATGAGGACACCCCCAAATTATGTGACCATAATGGACAAAAACTCCAACATGAGTGAATGGAGGACACTTGCCCTTAATTAAGATACAGGGATCTCGCCTCATCCTCTTCATTTGGGACTGCCATGTCCTAGGACCTAAAGCTAAGCCTAGCTTGTTTTGATAGACTTCTGTTCTAACAATCCTGACCAACAAGCCCTCCAGATTGGGAATTCTGGATCCACAACACAGAATGTTACCAGCCCACCAGAGGGAAAAAGTGCCCTATGGACCTACACAAAAACCTCAAAAGAGGATCAACCTGCACGGCCCTCAAGGGCAGCCAAAAATCATAGGCCACCCTGTGCACTAATGCTCTGTCTGACAAAGCCTGAGCCCCGACCTCCCGGCAGCCAACCAGATAGCTGGCTACCTATCCAGAAGATCGGACCTGCCATGGTCCTAGGCCATCATCTCTACCCAACCTGGGTATTCAGTCAGCTGTCCACAGACGATATCTCAAATCAACGCACATGGGGGAACCCAGCGCACAAAACAGAACTCCTCCTTCCCCATGGCCTGAAACCTTAATGTTGGGATGGGTGTGATATCCTTGGAGTAGGAGAAAGTACACGGTGTATGAAGCTACGCCCATTGGTCAGTACCATCCTGGGCTCAAACGCTCATTTTGACCCTCATCTTGAGTCCAGTTTTGAAATAAGGACCCTCAATAGATTTACCAAGAGCACAAATATTGGGCCTGCCCATGCCCTTAGGCCCAAACCTAACACATGTTGCAGTTTCCAGGCACCCGCACCCAGAGAACTGACCTAGAAACCCTCCTTAACTGGGACCCTCGAGACAGAAAACAGGACACCTCCTTTCCCCCAGAATGACACAAAACTATTGAGAGCCAGACAAATCTCCCAGAGAGGGAGATACTTCCATCGCCCCATAAGGCCACTCCTGTATTCCACGGACATCCTAGATCCTAGACACATAATCCATAGGAAAAAAGCTTCAGTTAGCACCTCACACTCGCCCTAATTTCAGATCCCAATTAGCTCGCCTCAGTGTCTGAAGATGAAGCTGGCTCTACCCTCTGCCCTAACCCTAGCCCTAGATTCTGTTTTCAGACTAATGTTCCCAGAGCCCTAGCTCACAAAAAGCCCAGGCTGGAGTCCCCGGAGCAGCACCACAGGACTCTGCCATCCCTCCAGAAGGAAACTGTGCCCTTTGTAGCTTTCAAAACACTCCAGATTAAGAGAAACCTGCAAGTACCCCAAGGCCACAATAATTTTGTAGGCCACCCTGGAAAAAATGAGCATTCTGACATAACCTGAGCACTTACCTCCAGTCAGACACCAAGGAAGATGGCACCAGAGACTGATGATTGAAACTGACATGCCCCTAGGCTCTAACCCCAGCTTAGGTTTTCAGGCATCTGTCCCCAGAGGCCTGGTCTTGACTACCAACATATGGGGATCCTTGAGCCCCAAAGCAGAACACGTCATGACCCCAGAAGGAAACCTTGCAATTTGGAGCTGTGTCAAACCTGAAAGGTAGGAGAATCCTGCATATCACCTGAGCCACTGCCGCATTCCAGGGTCATCCTGGACATAAACCTGCATTGTGACCCATCAGCTTGAGACTCCATTTCAACTCAGTCCCCTTTTAGATCATCCCAGACCCAGGAGATAGAACCTACCATGTTCTAAGGCAACAATGGGAACACTAGGTGGGGTTTCCAAGCATCCATATGTAGAGTCCTGCTATCGAAGCTTTCCATATGGGGCAGACTTGAGCCATCAAACAGGACTCACCTTGTGCTGCCGAAGGAAACCTTGTTGTTTAGAGCAGTTCACAATCCCCAGAATGGGAAAACCTTCATGACATCGTGGGGCCACCCCTACATTAGGGGCCCTCATTGACACAAACTCCAGCCTGAGTGAATGTCTGACACTCCCCCTAATGTCGGATGCAGGAGATCTCCATTCAGCCTCTGCAGATTGGTCCTACCGTGCCTTAGACCCTAAACCTAACCCTAGCTTGTATTTTCCCACTTTCCATCCTCAAATTCCTGTCCCAAAAGCCCTCAAGATTGGGAATTCTGGAGCCAAAAAGTAACACTATGCCTGCCCACCAGAAAGAAAAAGTGCTCTATGGGGCTGTTCCAAATCACCAGATGAGGATCCACCTCCATGACCCTTGAAAACACCCGAATTTCATAGCCGGACTTGTGCACTAATGCTCTGTCTGACACAGCCTGAACCCAGACCTCCTTTCAGCCACTTGGATATCTGGCCCCCTATCCAGCAGATGGGACCTGCCGTGGCTCTATACCGGCATCTCTACACAACCTGGCTTTTCAGGCATCTATAATCCAACCTTATCTCAATTCCCTGCATATGGGGGAACCTGATACACAAAAGAGTACTCCTTCTTCCCCATGGCAGGAAAACTTGCTGTTGGGATGGGTGTATAACCCTTGGATTAAGACAAATCAGCATGGCCCATCCGGCCATGCCAACTCATGAGGGCCATCCTGGGCACATATACGCATTGTGACCCTCAGCCTGAGCCTATTTTCAGTAAGGCTCCCTCGGGAACTGGACTAAGAGCCCGCATATCGGGCCTTCCTTGGTCCTAGACCCAAATCCTAACACACAGATTTGTTTTCCAGGCACCTGTACCCTCTATTTGGGGGACTCCTGAGACAGAAAACAAGACTTTTCCCTTCCCCTAGAATGACACCAAACTATTGAGAGCCTGGTAGAATCCTCAGAGACAGAGAATCTTCCAAGGACCCATGAGGGCACCCCTACACTGCTTCCAATCCTAGATACACAATCCAGAGACAACAGCTTAAGCTACAACCTCACACGTGCCGTAATATCAGATGCTGGAGAGCTACCATCAGGGTCTCTAGATTGGACCTCCACAATTTTGGCCATAACCATAACCTGAGTTTTTATTTCCAGACTTCTGTAAACAAAGCCCTGGTCTGTAATCTCTATATTTGGGGGACCCCTGAAACAGAAAACAGGGATCCTCCCTACCCCCAGAATGACACCAAACTATTGCAGGCTGGGCAGAAACCACAAGAAACCAATTTCCTTTGAGAGGGCAGGCACAGTCCTGCAGTGTGGCTCCAGAGGCTCCAGCCTGGAATCGTGGGTGGGCGAGGGCTGTGGGGACAGAAATCTGAAAACACAAACTCGGGATATGTTTCAGGACGAGGGTATGGCCGGCCCGATGTACAGAACGTGAGGGGAGCTCCTCAGGATATTAAAGAAGTGCAAGTGTGAGCCAGTAGCTCAAGTTTTTGTCTCTGAATTTTGTGTTAAGGATGGCCAAGGAATGTAGAGGTGGCCTCAAGGGCCATGGACAATTATCTCTGGGGATTTGGCCTGGCTCCCAATCCTTTGTGGTCATTGTGTTGGAAGGCAGGAGTCCTTTTTCTGTCCCAGGGGTCCCTCCAAAAGAGGGATTCCAGAGCAGAGGACCAGGCACAGTCGAGCAGAATACCCCAACATTAGTTAGATTTGGGACCTAGTGGCATGGCAAGCCAGATATGCGGCCTCTTTGTCCAGCTACCCAGAGGCTTCATTTGAAAACGGGGCTGAGGCTGAGGGACACAATGCTTGTTTGTGTCCAAGGCGGCCCTCAAGTATGTGTGTGTCATCATTGTCCATGCAGGTTTCTCCAATTCTGAGGGTTTGAATTTGACCCCCATCCCAACAGCAAGGTTTATTGCCATGGGGAAGGAGAAGTTCTGTTTTGTTCATCAGGTTCCCCCATATGAAGGGATTTGAGAGAAAGTCTAGTGACAGATGCCTGAGAAACCAGGTTGGGAAGAGATAAGGGCAGAGGGCCATGACAGATCTGATCTACTGCATATGCGGCCGCTGTCTGGGTCTCTGATGGGAGGTCTGGGCTCAGCTTTGTCAGACAGACCACTAGTGTATAGGGCGGCCTAGGACATTGGGGTGCAGTCGAGGGCCGTGCAGGCTAATCCTCATTTCGGGTTTCTGTGAAGCCCCATAGGGCACTTCTTTCTTCTGGTGTGCTGGCAGAGTACTGCGTTGTGGCTCCAGAATTCCCCAGTCTGGAAGGCTTTGGGGCCAGGAGTGAGAGGATGGAAGTCTGTAAACAAAAGCTAAGGTTAAGATTCAGGAGAGGGCACGGTAGGCCCCTTCTGCAGAGGCTCAATCAAGATCTCCAGCATCTGAAGTCAGGGCTAGTATGAGACGTTGGCTCAGGCTAGAGTTTGAGACCATGATGGCTTCTGAATGGAAAGGTGACCTCAGGATGTGATGGAGGTTATCCAGTTCTGGGGGTTGTGAGTTGCTCTAAACAGCAAGATTTCCTTCTGTGGGACAGGCAAGCCCTGTTGGATGGCTCAACACTGTCCCATACAGAAAGATTCAAGAGCACGGCTCTAAGGACGGATGCCTAGAAACCCCTCCTCGCATTCCCATTGGCTCCTAGGGACAAGGCAGATTCGATCTGCTGGCTCTGGGGCGACTTACACAGAGGAAATAGTTGATATGGACTCTAATGCTGTTGGATCATAATGCGGGTTTGTGTCCATGGAGACCCTGGAATGATGCAGTGGCTCAGGGTCCCTGCAGGATTCTCCTACTGGGAGGGTTTTATACAGCTCCAATTCGGCAGGTTCCCATGTGGAGATGAGAGGAGTTCTGTTTTGTGCCTCAGGAAACCCCCATATGCTGGTATTAAAAACCAGGACTCTGGGGAAAGGTGCCTGAAAACCAAAGCTAGGGTTCAGATTAGGGCCTAGGTGCCTGTCCTGTTCAATCTTTTATCTCTGGGGAAACATCTGTCTGCGTGTCTGAGTGGAGGTAGTTGCTCAGATTGCATCAGAAATGCCTTTTTGTCCAGGGTGGACTATGCAACTTGGATGGGCTTGGGGGCCTTGTAGGTTTCTCCTAATCGGTAAGGTTGTGGCCAATGGAAAGTGCACAGTTTCCTTCGAGAGGGCAGGCACAGTCCTGCAGTATGGCTCCAAGGGCCCCAGCCTGGAGGATGTGTGGGCCAGGCCTGTGGGAACCGAAATCTGAAAACACAAACTTGGCTTACATTTGGTGCCGATGATATGGCAGACCCAATTTACAGATGGTGACGGGAGCTCCTCGTGATACGAAAGAAGGGTGAGTGGGAGGCGGTCGCTCAGGCTTTTGTCTCTGGATTTAGTGTCAAGGATGGCCGAGGAATGGAGGGGTGGCCTAATGGGCCATGGACGAGTCTCCCTCTCTGGGAATATGGCATCAATCCTAAAAGGTTGGGGTCATTGTGTGGGAAGGCAAGAGTCCTGTTTTCTGTCTCAGGGCTCCCTCCAAAAGAGGGATTCCAGAGCAGAGCCCCAGGTATGGGAGACCGGAAAATCACACCTTGTTTAGGATAGGGGCCTAGGGGCATGGCAAGCCAGGTGTGCGGGCTCTTAGTTCAGCTACCTAGAGGCCTCATTGAAAACGAGGCTGAGGATGAGGGTCCCAGTGAGTGTTTGTGCCCAAGGTGCCCTTCAATCATGGGCGTGGCCTCTTGGGCCATACAGGTTTCTCCATCTCTGAGGATTTCACTTTCATCCCCATCCTAACAGCAAGCCTTTTAGCCATGGAGAAGGAGGAGTTCTGTTTTGTGCATCAGGTTCCCCCATATGCATGGATCTGAGAGAAGGTGTAGGGACAGATGCCTGAAAACCCTGGTGGGGAAGACATGACAGCAGAGGCCCTTTTTCCTTCTGATGGGCATGCAGAGTGCTGTGTTATGCCTCCAGAATTTACAATCTGGAGGTCTTGAGGGGCATAAGTGTAAGGACAGAGGCCGAAAAACACAAGCTACTGATAGGTTTAGGGCCTAGGTCATGGCAGGGCCAATCTGCAGAGGCTGAATTCAGATCTCCAGCATCTGAAGTAATGGCAAGTGTCAGATGTTCCCTCAGGATGGAATTTGTGTCCATGATGGTTACCTAATGGAGGAGTAGCCTCATGAGGCTATGGAGCTTTTCTCACTCTGGGGACTGTGAACCTCTCCAAAGCACAAGGCTTCCTTCTGCAGGACATGAGGAGTTCTGTTTGTTGGTTCAATGTTCCCCCATACTGAAAGATTGGAGAGCAGGACTCCATGTTGGATGCTTGGAAATCCCTCCTAGCATTCCCATTGATGCCTAGGAATAATGCAGGTTCTGTATGCTGCCTCCAGGGTGAGCAACTGAGAAGAATGAGTTGAAATGGAGTCTCATGCTTTTGGGTTTGTGTCCATGGAGACCTTGGAATGTGGCGGTGGTCAGGGGCCATGCAGGATTCTCCTGCCCTCAGGCTTTGAAAAAGCTCCACATAATAGGTTCCCTTCTGGGGACAGAGGGTGTTCTCTTTGTGCTCAGGGACCCCGTATGTTGGTATTTGAGACCAGGCCTCTGAGTACAGATGTCTGAAAACTTAAGCTAAGGCTCAGATTAGGGCCTAGGGGCATATAAGTTTCACAATTCTGTCTTAGGACCATTTACCTGGGTGTCTGCCTGGAGGTAGGTGCTCAGGGTGTATCAGAGGGGAATGGAAGAGTCCTCTTTCTGTCTCATGGGGTCCCCCAAATAGAGGGATTCCAGAGACGGACTCTGTGTACATGCACATGGAAAAAATCACTGTGTGTTAGGATTTGGGCCTAGGATCAAGGAAGGCCCGATATGCGGACTCTTAATCAATATCCCGAGGGGGCCTTACAGAAAAATAGGCTCAGGCTGAGGGTCACAATGCGTGTATGTGCCCAGGATGGCCCTCATGAGTTGGCGTGGCCTGATGGTCCATGCTGATTTCTCTTTTTTTTTTTCTTTAGATTTTTTATTTTATTTATCTGACAGACAGAGATCACAAGCAGGCAGAGAGAGAAGAGAAAGCAAGCTCCCTGTGGAGCGGAGAGCCCGATGGGGGCTCAATCCCAGGACCCTGGGATTATGACCTCAGCTGTAGGCAGAGGCTTTAACCAACTGAGCCACCCAGGCGCCCCTATGCTGATTTCTCTTAATCCAAGTGTTATACACCCATCCCAACAGCAAGTTTTCCTGCCATGGGGAAGAAGGAGTACTCTTTTGTGTATCAGGTTCCCCCATATGCAGGGAATTGAGATAAGGTTGGATTATAGATGCCTGAAAAGCCAGGTTGTGTAGAGACGCCGGCCTAGAGCCATGGCAGGTCCCATCTGCTGGATAGGCTGTCAGATATCCAAGTGGCTGACAGGAGGTCTGGGTTCAGGCTGTGTCAGACAGAGCATTAGTGCACAAATCTGGCTATGAAATTCGGGTGCTTTCGAGGACCATGGAGGTGGATCATCATCTGGTGATTTGGAACAGCCCCTTAGGGTACTTTTTCTTTCTGATGGGCAGGCATAGTGTTACTTTGTGGCTCCAGAATTCCCAATATCGAGGGCTTTTGGGACAGGAATTTGAGGATGGAAAGTGGGAAAATACAAGCTAGGGTTAGGTTTAGGGTCTAGGGCATGGAAGGACCAATCTGCAGAGGCTGAACGGAGATCTCCCGCATCCGACATTAGGGGGAGTGTCAGATATTCACTCAGGCTGGAGTTTGTGTCAATGAGGGAGCCTAATGTAGGGGTGGCCCCACGATGCCATGGAGGTTTTCCCACTGGAAACTGCAACATGTGTTAGGTTTGGGCCTAAGCGCATGGGCAGGCCCAATATTTGTGCTCTTGGTAAATCTATTGAGGGTCCTTATTTCAAAACTGGACTCAAGATGAGGGTCAAAATGAGTGTTTGAGCCCAGGATGGCACTGACCAATGGGCGTAGCTTCATACGCCGTGTACTTTCTCCTACTCCAAGGACATCACATCCATCACAACATCAAGTTTTTGTGCCATGGGGAAGGAGGAGTTCTGTTTTATGCATTAAGTTACTCCATGAGCAGAGATTTGAGAAAAGGTCTGGGGACAGTTGCCTGAATACCCAGGTTTGGTAGAGATGATGGCCTAGGGCCATGGCAGGTCCAATCTGCTGGATAGGCAGCCATCTTTCTGTGTGGCTGCCAGGATGTTGGGGCTCAGGCTTTGTCAGACAGAGCATTAATGCGCAGGGTGGCCTATGATTTTTGGCTGCCCTTGAGGGCCGTGCAGGTTGATCCTCTTTTGAGGTTTTTGTGTAGGTCCATAGGGCACTTTTTCCCTCTGGTGGGCTGGTAACATGCTGTGTTGAGGCCCCGGAATACCCAATCTGGAGGGCTTGTGGGCTAGGAGTGTTAGGACAGAAGACTAACAACACAAGCTAGGCTTAGCTTTAGGTCCTAGGATATGGCATACCCAAATGCAGAGGCTGAGACAAGATCCCTGTATCTTAAGTAAGGGCATGTGTCCGCCATTCACTCATGTTGGAGTTTTGTGCATGATGGCTATGTAACTTGGGGATATCCTCATGAGGCCATGGAGATTTTCCCACTCTGGTGGTTGTGTACAGGTTTAAAGAGCAAGGTTTTCTTTTGCAGGACAGGGGAATCCTCATTGATGGCTCAAGTTTCCCCTATACAGAAAGATTCGAGAGCAGGGCTCTCCATATACAAGCCTGGAAAACCCACCTAGGATTAATATTGGAGCCTAGGAACATGGTAGGTTAGATGTGGTTGATTTGGTGCGAGCAACATAGGGGCTGAGATGAAATGTTGTTGGTGGTGGTGTATGGTGTAAAACCCTCATACTAAGAGTAACCTACATGGACCATGAGTCCACGCCCACATTTGAGGACTGCCCTGGGCAAAGCACACATTGTGACCCTCAGCCTCCGTCCCGGTTTCAAAGAAGGCCTTTTGACAGCTGGGCTTAGAGCCAGTATATTGAACCTTCCATGTCCCTAGGCCCCAATCCTAACCCTAGGTTGGGGATTCAGGTATCCATACCCAGAGCCCTCCTCTCGAATCCCTCTAAACCTGAGACCCCTTAGACAGAAAACAGAACTCATCCTGCCCCACGAAGGAAACACTGCTTTTTGGAGCTATGTAAAACCATCACTGTTGGAAGAAACTTGGATTGCCCTTGAGGACACGTCCACTTTTTCAGGCCTCCATGCATACAAACACCCATTGTGACCCTTTGCATGAGCCCCATTTTCAACACAGCCCCATGGGTAGCTCAACCCAAAGCAAGGGTATCAGGTCTACCATGCCAGAAGGACGTAATGCTAAACATGAGTTGGCTTTTCAGGCATCCATACTCGAACCCTACTCTCATATCCCTCTATATGGAGACTCCTGAGCCACAATTTAAGACACCACCTATTCCTAAGAATATACCAAACCTTTTGGATCTGCACAGAGTCCCCAGAGTGGGAGACAACTCCTTGGCCCCATGAGGCCATCCCCACATTTGGTGTTATGCATGGACACAAATCCCAGTCAGAGCGACCTCCTGACACTTGCCTTAACCTCAGATCCCCAGGAGCTCGCCTCAGCATCTGTGGATTGGGCCTGCCATGCCCTAATCCCTAACCCTAACCACAGCATGGGTTTTCAGACTTCGGTTCCAAGAGTTCTGGACCACAAGCTCTCCAGGTAGGGAACACCAGAGTGACACCATGGGACTATGCCTACCCTCCAGAAGAAAACTGTGCTCACCATAGCAGCACAAAATCCCCAGATTAGGAGCAAACTGTGTGGCCAAAAAGGCCACCCTCATTGACAGAACTCGACCATGGACACTAATACACTTGTCCTTCAGCCTGAGCCCGACCTCCAGTCAGCCACCTAGGTACCTGGTGTCAGACTCAGGAGATCAAGCCTGGCTTCCTCTAGTCCCTAATGCTAACCGTAATTTGGATTTTCAGGCATCCATACCCACAGCCCTGCTCTCGATTCCCGTCAAATGTGGCCCCTGAGACTTAAAACAGGACTCCACTTTTCCCCAAAATGAAACGAAACTATTTTTTAGTGGAACAAAAACCCCAGATCAGGGGAAACCTCCATGGCTAAATGAGGCCAACCACACATTTGGCAGCCCTAGTGGACACAACTTCTAGTCGAGTCTGAAAGAATATTTGACACTCTTCCTAACTTCAGAATCTGGAGAGCTCCACTCAGTAACTGCAGATCTGGAATCCATGCCATACATCCTATCCAATCTTTCCATATGGGGGAACCTGGGGCCATTCATGCGGACTCCCCCTGTCTCGCAGAAGTACACCTTGCTGTTTGGAGCATCTCACAAGCCCCAGCATGGGAAAACCTCCATGGCCTCTTGAGGTCACTTCTCCATTCGTTGGCCATCATGGAAACAAACTGCAGTATGAGCAGACATCTGACACTCGTCCTTACTCAGGTGCTGGAGATCTCGAATCAGCCGCTACACATTGGAACTCCCATGCGCTCAGCACTGAACTGAAGCATAGCTTGTCTGTTTCCACTTCGGTCCTCACACACCTGGCCAGCAAAGCCCTCCAGACTGGGAATTTTGGATCCAAAATGCAGCCTTCTGCCTGCCCAGCAGAAAGAAGTGCCCTATGGGTCTGTAGATCAACCCTCACATGAGGATCCACCTGCACGGCCCTCGACAGCACCCCAATGTCATAGGCCACCCTGTGCACTCATGCTCTGTCTGACACAGCTTGAGCCCTGACCTCCTGTCAGCCACCTCGAAAATGGTCCCTGTATCCTACAGGGGGGACCTGCCTTGGCCTGAGGCCATCATCTCTACCCAACCTGGATATCAGGCATCTGTTCCCAGACCTTAGCTCAAATCCCTGCCTGTGGGGGAACCTGAAGCACAAAAGATTCCTCCTCCTTCCCCATGGCAGGAAACCTGGCTGTTAGGATGGGTGTCTATGCCTCAGAGTGGGAACCAGCTGCAGGGCCCATGAGACCACACCCACTCAGGAGGGATGCCCTGGCACAAACAGGCATTGTGACCCTCAGCCTGAGTAAACTTTCAAACAAGCCACCTCGGGAGGTGGCGCAGGAGATCCCAGAGCGGGCGTGCCATTCCCGTAGGCCCAAATCCTATCCCTTGGTGGGGTTCTCCAGGCGCCCGGACTCAGAACTCGTCTCTGGAATCCCTATTTGGGTGGTACCCCTAAGAAGGAAAACAGCACTCTTCCATTCCCCCAGAAAGACAATAAACTCCTGGGAGCACAGCAGAATCCCCAGAGATGAAGAAGCTCACATGGCCCTATGATGCCAGCCCTATATTCAGTGGTCATCATAGACACACAATGGAGATAGAAAAGCCTGTGATACCGTCCCCAAGTCGCCCGAACTTCAAATCCCGAGGACCTGCTCACAGGGTGTGCAGATAGGGCTTGCTATCACCTCGCCCCTAACCCTAACCCAAATTTTTGTCTGCATACTTCTGTCCCCAAAGCCCTGCCCCTCAAGCCCTTCAGGATGGGGACTCCAGACCCACACCGCAGGACTCGGCCTGCCTTCACAAAAAAACTCTGCCCATCACAGTTGCCCAAACCCTCCAGATTAGGAGAAACTCGCAAGGTCCCTGAGCCCCCCTCAATTTTGTAGGCTGCTCTAGACAAAATGCACAGTCTGACACACCCTAGGCACCTCAGGAGTTGGACCAGGAACTCAAAGAGGGTACCTACCATGCCCCTAGGTCCAAATCCTAATCCTTGGTGGGGCTCTTCAGGCGCCCAGACCCAGAACTCGTCTCTGGAATCCCTGTTTTGGCGGAACTTCTGAGACGGAAAACAGCACTCTTTCCTTCCCCCAGAAAGACACCAAATGCTTGGGAGCCAGGAAGAATCCCCAGAAGAGAAGAATCTCCCATGGCACCATGATCCCACCCCTACATTCCATGGCCATCCTAGACACACAATTCAGACAAGAAAAGCCTGCACTTCTGCCTCCCAGCTGCCAGAGCTTCAAATCCAGAGTTGCTGTCCTCAGGGTGTGCAGATAGTGCCTGCCATCACCTCGCCCCCAACCCTAACCTGAGTTTGTTTCTACAGACTTCTGTTCCCCAAATCCCTGGCCCACATGCCCTATAGGATGGGGCCTCTGAAGCCACACTGCAGGACTGGGTCTGCCCTCCCTAAGGAAACCCTCTCTGTCACAGTTTCCCAGACCCACCAGATTAGGAGAAACCTGCAAGGCCCCTGAGCGCACCTCAATTTCTTATCCGCTCTGGACAAAATGCACAGTCTGACACACCCTAGGCACCCACCTCCAGGCATACACGCAGGTCAATGGCCCTGAGTCAGAAGATTGAACCTTACCTGGCCCTAGAACCTCATTGGAACCCTAGCTTAGGTTTTCACATATCTGTTCCCAGAAACCTGTTCTCGAATACTGTTAGGGTCCGTGATCAAAGGAACGAGACTGACAAAGTGAAAATCATGCAAAGCTTTATTTCACGCCATGCATCAGAAACCAAACTGACCGGTAGGTGCCCGGGCCCCATGCATTAGAAACCAAACTGACCGGTAGGTGCCTGGGCCCCATGCATTAGAAACCAAACTGACTTGTAGGTGCCCAAGCCTTGCTGGGGGCCACAGCCTCCCTGGCCTGGGGTCCTTCCTGGAGGCTCCCTGCCCCACCCTCACTGTACCACAGGCCGCTCCCAGCAAGGCTGCTCCCTGGACAAGGCCACAGCCAACGAGTGTCCCAGCAATGCCAAACATCGAAAATCAAATCAACCAGTCGGGGCCGTCTCTTACAAAGAGGCGCTGACGACCAGGACACCGACCTCGATTACTTCCCTTACCCAATGACTCCCGCTACCCGACGACTCCCACTACCCGACGACCCCCGCTTCCCGATGATGACACTCAGGCAGCGTTGCTCCCTGGCGAGGCTGCTGCCTGGCTGGCAAGGCCGCTGCCCGTTGACACTCATGACGCTCAGGCAGCACTGCTCCCAGTGAGTCCACTCCCGATGACGAGTTTGCACCGCCAGCTCCTGAGAGGCTGGTCCCGGCAGCGGATCTGCTCCAGGTGGCGAGGCCACTCGCGGTGGTGCTGCTGCTGCTGCTGGTGCTGCTGCTTGGGGCAGCAGTGCTGCTGCTGATGGTGCTGGTGCTGCTGCTCAGGGCGGAGCAGCCACTTGGGGCAGTGCTGCTGCTGCTGGAGCTGCTGCTCTGGGTGGCGGGGCTGAAGAGGCTGCTCCCAATGGCTCCCCTACAGGCTACTCTGACTCCTCCTGCTATTTCTCTCTGCAGCCTCATAGACCAGCTTTTATAGAGGTGGTTGAGACCCGCCCACACACAGGTGGCCAATGGGATTGCAATAAACAGAGAAAACTGCACAGTCATGCTAGGTCTGCCACACACAGAAAAAAACTGCTAGGTAACACAGAGGTGGCCAATTGAATTTCAATTTACCCTAGTAGATATATGTGCTCCCCACTGATTGGATGTCTTCACCTGGCCTGACCCGCCCTTGCATCTAGGCTTTGCAAGTAAGTTCCTCTGGGAGGTGTGGGGTCAATCTAAGTTCACTACATAAACACAGAATGACTCCCTCGGGCAACCAGGCCCTTACGTTAATACCAACATATGGTCCAAAATGTGGTCCCTGAGCCACAAAACAGAACCCTCCCTTTCTCCAAAAGGAAAGTTTGCTCTTGGGAGCTCGGTCCAACACTCAGGGTAGTAGAATCATGCATGGACCCTGAACCACCACCACATTCTAAGGTCTGTCTGGACACCAAGCAGCACTGTGTCCCTTCATCCTGACAACCCCTGCCGACTCAGCACCCTTGGAACTTCACCCCTGAGCCAACATATCAAATCTACCCTATTCATCAGCTACAATGGGAATGCGAGGTGGGCTTTCCAGGCATCCATGCAGAGAGCTCTGCTATCCAGTCTTTCCATATGTGGGACCATGGTGCCATTCCCCCTTTCCTGCAGAAGGACACCTTGCTGTTTGGAGCAGCTCACAAGCCCCAGGGTGGGAAAACCTCCATGGCCTCATGAGGCCACCCCTCCTTTCGTCGGCCATCATTAACACAAACTGCAGGGTGAGCGGACATCTGACCCTCACCCTTACTCAGGAGCTGGAGATCTCGAATCAGCTGCTGCACATTGGAACTGCCATGCGCTCGGCACTGAACTGAAGCAAAGCTCGAATTTTCAGACTTCTGTCCTCACACTCCTGGCTGGCAAGCCCTCCAGACTGAGAATTCTGGAGCCACAAGGCAGCCTTTCGCCTGCCCACCAGAAAGGAAATATGTCCTGTGGGTCTTCCCAGAATCTCCACATGAAGTTCCACATGCACGGGCCTCGATGGCACCCCAATATCATAGGCCGCCCTGTGCACTAATATTCGGACACATTCTGCGCCCCGACTTCCTATCAGACACCTAGATAGCGGGCCCCGTATCCTGCAGGTGGGGCTTTCCTTGGCCCAAAGACATCATCTCTACCCAACCTGGGAATTCAGGTATCTGTCCACAGACCTTACCTCAAATTCCAGCCTATGCAGGAACCTGAAGCTCAAAAGAGTCCTCCTCCTTCCCCATGGCAAGAAACCTCGCTGTTGGGATGGTTGTCCAACCCTCAGAGACGTAGCCACCTGCATAGCCCATGAGACCATGCCCACTAGGAGATCAGTCCTGGGCCCAAACAGACATTGTGACCCTCAGCCTGAAACCTCTTTCAAGCAAGCCTCCTTAGGAGCTGGACCAGGAGCCCTCAGTGTGGGCCTTCCATGGCCCTAGGCCCAAATCCTAACTCTCATTTTGGTTCTCCAGGTGCCTGGAACCAGAACCTATCTCTGGAATCCCTGTTTGTGTGGGACCCCTGAAACGTAAAACAATACTCTTCCCTTCACCCAGAAAGACACCAAACTCTTGGGAGCTGGGCAGAATCCACAGAGGGGAAGAACCTCCCATGACACCTTGGGCCCACCCCTACATTCCGAGGCCATCTTAGACACAAAATTCAGACAGAAAAGCCTGCACTACCGCCTCCCAGCCCCCCGAAATTCAAATCCTGAGTAGCTGCCTTCAGGTTGTGCATATAGGGCCTGCCATCACCTCGCCCCTAACCCTAACCTGAGTTTGTGTCTGCAGACTTCTGTCCCCAAAGCCCTGGCCCACATGCCCTCCAGGATGGGGCCTCCGTAGCCACACCTCAGGATTGGGCCTACCCTCCCAGAGGAAACTCTGCCCATCACAGTTTCCCAAAAACTCCACATTAGGAGAAATGTGCAAGGCCCCTGAGCCTGCCCCAATTTCGTAGGCCACTCTGGACAAAAATGGGCAGTCTGACATTCCCACCTCCAGGCAGATATGCAGGTCAATGTCATTGAGTCAGAAGATTGAACCTGACGTGGCCCTAGGATCTCATTGGAACCCTAGCTTAGGTTTTCAGGCTTTTGTCCCCAGAAGCCTCGTCTGGAATACCAACATAGGGGCCAAAATGTTGTTGCTGACCCAAACAACAGAACCCTTCCCCCATCTCCAGAAGGAAACCATGCTCGTGGCAGCTAAATCCATTGCTCAGAGTAGGAGAATCGTTCATGGAACCTGAGCCACTGCCACATGCTAACGTCTCCTTGGACACCAAGTAGCATTGTGACCCGTCATCCTGAGAACCCCTGTCAACTCAGCCCCTTTGGAACTTCACCCTAGAACCAGCAGATCAAACCTGCCCTGTTCCTCAGCTGCAATGGGAACATGATGTGGACTTTCCAGGCATCCATTCAGAGTGGTCTGTTATCCAATATTTCCATATGGGGGACCCTGGAGCCATTCAACTGGACTCCCCCTTTCCCACAGAAGGACATCTTGCTGTTTGGAGCAGCTCACAAGCCCCAGTGTGGGAAAACATCAATGGACTTTTGAGGACACCCCTCCATTCGTCGGCCATCATGGACACAAACTGCAGCGTGAGTGGACATCTGACACTCGCCCTTACTCAGGTGCTGGAGATCTCTAATCAGGCACTGTACATTGGAACTGCCATACGCTCGGCACTGAACTGAAGCATAGCATGTCTTTTCAGATTTCCATACTCACACTTCTGGCCCTCAAGCCCTCCAGATTGGGAATTGTGGATCCACAGTGCAGCCTTTCGCCTGCCCACCAGAAAGAAGAAGTGTCCTATGGGTCTGCCCAGAAACCCCACATGAGGATCCACTTGCACAGGCCTCGACGGCACTGTAATATCATAGGGCGCCCTGTGCACTAATGCTTTTTCTGACACAGACTGAGCCCCAACCTCCTGTCAGCCACCCAGAGAGCGGGCCCCCTATCCTGCAGGTGGTACCTGCTGTGGCCCAAGGCCATCATTTTATCCCAATCTGTGTATTCAGGCACCTGTCCCCAGACCTTACCTCAAATCCCTGCCTATGGGGGAACCAGAAGCAGAAAAGAGTCCTCCTCCTTCCCCATGGCAGGAAACCTGGTTGTTGGGATGTGTGTCCGAGCCTCAGAGTGGGAGCCAGCTACATGGCCCATGAGACCACACCCACGTAGGAGGGCCATCCTGGGCACAAAGAGGCATTGTGACCCTCAGCCTGAGACAGCTTTCAAAAAAACCCACTCTAGATCTGGACTATGAGCTTGCAGAGCGGGCCTGCCATGCACCTAACCCTCAGTGGGTTCCTCCAGGGGCCTGGACCCAGAACCCATCTCTGGAATCCCTGTTTGGCGGGACCATTGAGATGGAAAACAGCACTCTTCCCTTCCACCAGAAAGACACCGAACTCTTGTGAGCTGGCAGAATCTCCAGAGAGGAATAATCTCCCATGGCCCCAAGATGCCACTCCTATATTCCGTGGTCATCCTAGACAAATAGTTCAGACATAAAAGCCTATGTTACTGTCTCCTAGCTGCCAGACCATCAAATCCCAAGGAACTGCCCTCAGCTCGTGCAGATACAGCCTGCCTTCTCCTCACCCCTAACCCTAACCTGAGTTTGTGTCCGCAGACTTCTGTCCCCAAGCCCTGACCCACATGCCCTCCACGATGGGGCCTCTGGAGCCACACTGCAGGACTGGGCCTGCCCTCCCAAAGGAAACTCTGCCCGTCAAAGTTGCCCAAACCCTCCAGATGGGACAAATGTGAAAGGCGCTGAATCAAATAAAATTTCGTAGGTCACTCTGCACAAAAATGCTGGACTGACACACCCTAGGCACATTGTAAGGTTGATGTTGACATGCACCTAGGCCCTAATCGTAACCATACCTTAGGTTTTCAGTCATCTGTCCGCAGAGGCCTGGTCTTAGATACCAACAGATGGGGACTGCTGAGGCCCAGAAAAGAAGTGTCAAACCCTCAGGGCAAGAGAATCCTGCATGGCCCCGTAGCCACATTCCAAGGTGGGTAGGAAGCCCTAGACAACAATGCGCAGTCTGACACACCCCGGGCATCAACCTCTAGTCAGACACCCAGGTTGATGGCCCCACAGTCAGAAGTTTGACACTGACATGCCCCTAGGCCATAATCAGAACAATGGCTTAGGTTTTCAGTCATCTGTCCCCAGAGACCCGGGCTCAGATACCAACAGATGAGAGCCGCTGAGACCCAGAATAAAACACCTCCTGTTCCCAGAAGGGAACCTTGCTATTTGGAGCTGTGTCAAACCCTCAGAGCAGGAGAATCCTGCATGGCTCCAGAGCCACCGCCACATTCCAAGGTCTCCCTGGACACAAACCCGCATTGTGACCCATCAGCATGAGACTCCATTTCAACACATTTCCCTGGATAGCATGCCCCAGAGCCACCAGATCAAACCTGCCTTGTTTATAGGTGCCAGTGGGAATGCCAGGTGGGGATTCCAGTTATCCATGTGTAGAACATACTCTCGAGGATTTCCCTATGGGAGACAATTGGTCATCAAATAGGACACCACCTGTCCTGCAGAAGAAAACCATGTTGTTCAGAGCAGCTCACAAACCCCAGTGTGGGCAAACCTCCATTGCCTCATGAGTACAACCTTCCATTAGGCGGCCATCATGGACAGGAACTCCAGCCAGAGAGAACGTCTCAACCTTGCCCTCCATCAGATACTGGAGATCTTGATTCAGCCTCTGCAGATTGAGCCTGCCATGCCCTAGGCCCTGAACCTAACACGAGCTTCTGTTTTCAGAATTCTGTCCTCACACTCTTGGCCCCAAAGCCCTCCTGTTTTGGAATTCAGGAGCCACAATGCAGCACTCTGCCTGCCCTCCAAAAAAAGGACAAAGTGCCATATGGGGCTGCCCAGAAACCACACATCAGCATCCACCAGCACAGTCCTCGATGGCACCCCAATTTCATAGGCCACCCTGTGCACTAATGCTGCCTGACACAGCCTGAGCCTAGATATCCCATCATCCCCCCCAGACAGTGAGCCACATATTTAGCATATCAGAACTGCCTGAACCCTAGTCCGTAATCTTTACCCAACCTAGGTTTCAGGCATCTGTCCCCAGACGTTATGTCAAACCCCGTCATGTGGGGGAACCTGATGAACAAATCAGAATTCCTCCTTTCCCATGGCAGGAAACCTTGCTGTTGTGTTGTATGTCAAACCCTCCTTCTTGGTGAAACCTGCAGAGCATATGAGGCCACACCCACTCTGGAGGGCGGCTTTCGGCACCAATACGCATTGTGACCCTCAGCATGAAGCCTGTTCTCAAATAAGACCCGTTGGGGGCTGGACCCAGATCCCGCATTTCGGGCTGGCCATACCCCTATGATGAAATCCTAAGCCAAGTTGGGTTTTCCAGGGGCAGTACCCAGAGACCTTCTCTGGAATCCCTGTTTTGTGGGGACCCCTGAGACAGAAAACATGACTCCACCCTTCCCCCAGAATGACACCAAGCTATTGGGGGCTGGGCAGAATTCCCTAGAGGGAGAATCTTTCATGGTCCCAGGAGGCCGACCCTACCTTCTGCGGCCATCCTAGATACAAAATCCAGAGATAAAAGACACTGCTACCACCTCACACTCGTCCGCATTTTCAGACCGCGGCCCTATCCTACCTGTGACCCTAACCCTAACCCGACTTTGTGTTTTCAGACTTCTGTCCCCAGAGCCCTGGCCCACACAATGTCCAGCCTGGGCTCCGGAGCCACCACGCAGGACTGTGCCTTCCCATCCAAAGGAAACTCTGCCCTTTACAGTCACCAAAACCCTATAGTTTAGGAGAACCCTGAAAGGACCCCAAGTCCACCCCTGTTTTGTAGGACACCCTGGACAAAAATGCACAGTGTGACACACCCCAGGCAATGACATCCAGTCAGACACCCAGGTAGATGGCCCCACAGTCAGAAGGTTGACGCTGACATGCCCCTCGGCCCTAAACTGAACTGTAGCTTGTGTTTTCAGGCATCTGTCGGCAGAGGCCTGGACTCAGATACCAACAAACGGGTTGCTGAGGGCCAGAACAGAACACCTCCTTTTACCAGAAGGGAACCTTGCTATTCTGAGCTGTTTCAAACCCTCAGGGCAGGAGAATCCTGCATGGCCCGAGAGCCACCACCACATTCCAAGGTCTCTCTGGACACAAACCCACATTGAGACCCATCAGCATGAGACTCCACTTCAACACACTCTGGCTAGCCTGCCCCAGCGCCAACAGATGAAACTGCCTTGTTCGTTGGCACCTGTGGGAATGCCAGGTGGGGTTTCCAGACATCCATATAGAGTCTACTCTCCAATCATTCCCTATGGGGGACAACTGATCATCAGAGGGGACGTGCCTGTCCTGCAGAAGAAAACCATGCTATTCAGAGCAGCTCACAATGCTCAGTGTGGGAAAACCTCCATAGCCTCATGAGGCCACCCCTCCATTAGGCAGCCATCATGGACACACACTCCAGCATGAGCGAACGTCTCACACTCGCCCTTACTTCAGACACTGGATATCCTCACGCAGCCCCTGTAGATTGAGACTGCTGTGCCCTAGGCCCTAAACCTAATGCTAGCTTGTGTTTTCAGAATTCTGTCCTCACACTCTTGGCCCAGAAACCCTCTGAATTTGGAATTCTGGAGCCACAACACAGCATTCTGCCTGCCCACCATAATAAGGCAAACTGCCTTTCTGTAGCAACATGGACGGGACTGGAAGAGATTATGCAGAGCGAAAGAAGTCAAGCAGAGAGAGTCATGTATCATATGGTCTCAATTATTTGTGGAGCATAACAAATAACATGGAGGACATGGGGAGATGGAGAGGAGAGGGAGTTGAGGGAAACTGGAAGGGGAGATGAACCATGAGAGACTATGAACTCTGAAAAACAACCAGAGGGTTTTGAAGGGGCGGGGGTGTGGGAGGTTGAGGAACCAGGTGGTGGGTAATAGGGAGGGCACGTACTGCATGGAGCACTGGGTGTGATGCCAAAACAATGAACACTGTTATGGTGTAAATAAACAAATAAAAAAAAAAAGAAAACTCTATAGCTTATGTTGGAACAAAAAAATAAAATAAAATAAGGCAAACTGCCCTATGGGGATACCCAGAAACCACACATGAGGGTCCACCCACATGGTCCTCGACAACACCCCAATTTATAGGCAGCCCTCTGCACTAGTGCTCTGTCTGACACAGCCTAAGACCAGACATCCCATTAGCAACTCAGACAGTGGGCCACATACCCAGCAGATTAGAACTGCCAGCTCCCCAGGTTATCATTTCTACCCAACCTGGGTTTTCAGACATCTGTCCCAGACCTTATGTCAAATACCTTCATGTGGAGGAACCTGATGCACAAAACAGAGCTCCTTCCCCATGGCAGGAAACTTTGCTGTTGGGGTCTGTGTCAAACCCACTGAGTTGATGAAACCTGCATGGCCTATGAGGACACACCCCTTCTGGAGGGCTGCCTTTGGCACTAAAACACATTTTGACCCTCAGCCTGAGCCCCATTCTCAAATAAGACCCCTCAGGGGCTGGACCAGAGCCTGCTTATCAGGCTGGCCATGCCCCAAGGTGGAAATCCTATGCCAAGGTGGGGTTTTCCAGGAGACGGTACCCCGAGCCCTGCTCTGGAATCTGTATTTAAGGGACCCATGAAACAGAAAACAGGACTCTTCCCTTCCCTCCGAATGACACCAAACTATTGCAGACCAGGCAGAATCCACAAGAGACCAGTTTCCTTCCAGAGGGCGGGCACAGCCCTGAGGTGTGGCACCAGAGGCCCAACTCTGCAGGTTGTGTGGTCTAGGGCTGTAGGGACAGAAGTCTGAAGAGAAAAACTCAGAGTAGGTTTCAGGTCGAGGATATGGCATGCTGCATAGATAGACCATGAGGTGAGTTCCTCAGTATATGAAAGAAGGGTGAGTGTGAGGCGGTAGCTCAGATTTTTGTCTCTTGATTTGGTGAATAGGATGGCCACAGAATGTCTGGGTAGCCTCGTGGACCCAGGACGATTCTCCCTCTCTGGGGAATTAGCTGGCTCCCAGTAGTTTGGGGTCATTGTGTGGGAAGGCAGGAGTCCTGTTTTCTGTCTCACGGGTCCCCACATAGAAGAATTCCAGAGCAAAGCCCCAGGTACAGGCAACTAGGAAACCCCAATTTTGGTTAGGATTGGGGCCTAGTGGCATGGCAAGCATGATATGCGTGCTCTTGGTCCAGCTACTGTGAGGCCTTATATAAAAATGGGGCTCAGGCTGAGGGTCACAATGCCTGTTTGTGCCCAGGGAGGCACTGAAGCTTGGGCGAGGCCTCAGGGGCCATACAGGATTTTCCTACTCTGATGGTTTGAACTTTGACCCCCATCCAACAGCAAGGTTTCTTGCAATGGGGAAGGAGGAGTTTTATTTTCTACATAAGGTTCCCCCATGTGCAGGGATTTGATATAAGGTCTAGGGACATGTGCCTGAAAACCCAGGTTGGGAAGAGATGACAGCAGAGAGCCATGGCTGGTCCGATCTGAGGGATATGCGGCCACCTGTCTGGGTGTCAGACGAGAGGCCTTGGCTCAAACTGTGTCAGACAGAGCATTAGTGCACAGAGCGTCATAGGAAATGGGGTGCAGTCAAGGGCCCTGCAAGTTGATTCTCATTTGTGGTTTCTGGGCAGACCCATAGGGCACTTTGTTCTTCTGGTGCACAGGCAGAGTACTGGATTGTAGCTCAAGAATTCCCATTCTGGAGAGCTTGTGGGCCTGGAGTGTGAGGATGGAAGTCTGAAAAGAGACAATAGGGTTACGGTTTGGGCTGAGGTGACAGCAGGCACACTCTGCAGAGGCTGAATCCAGGTCTGAATCATCTGAATTAAGGGCAAGTATCAGAAGTTAGCTCAGGCTGGAGTTTGCTACCATGATGACTCTGAATGGAGGGGTGCCCTCATGAGGCCATGAAGGTTTTCCCACACTGGGGGTTGTGAGCTGCTCCAAACATCAAGCTTTCCTTCTGCAGGACAGGCGAGTTCTCTTGAATGGCTCAAGGATGCTCTGTATGGAAAGATTCGGGAGCAGGCCTCTAAAGATGGAGGACTGGAAGCCTCACTTTGCATTTACAGTGGCTCCTACGGACAAGACAGATTTGATCTGCTGGCTCTGGGGCAAGCAACCGAAGGGACTGAGTTGAAATGAACTCTCATGCTGATGGGTCATAATGCGGGTTTGTGTCCATGGAGACCCTGGAATGTGGCGGTGGCTCAGGGTCCTGCAGGATTCTCCTACCTGGAGAATTTTACACAGCTCCCCATAGGAAGTATCCCATGTGGAGATGTGAGGTGTTCTGTTTTGTGCCTCAGGAAACCCCGATATGCTGGTAATCCAAACCAGGTATCTGGGTAGAGACGCCTGCAAACCTAAGCTAGGTTCAGATTAGTGCCTAGGGGCATGTCCGGTTCAACCTTTGTCTCTGGGGACATTGGACTTCATGTCTGACTGGAGGTAGTTGCTCACGTTGCATCAGAACTGCCTTTTTGTCCAGGGTGGACTACACAACTGGGATGACCTGGGGGTCGTTGTAGGTTTCGCCAAATCTGTAGGTTTGTGGCCAATGGAATGGGCACACTTTCCTTTAAGAGGGCACACAGTCCTGCGGTGTGAATCCAGAGGCCCCAACATGGAGGGTGTGTGGACCAGGGCTGTGGGGACAGACATCTGAAAACACAAACTCAGGTTAGGTTTTGGGTCGAGGGTATGGCAGGCCCGATCTACAGACCATGAGGGGAACTCCTCAGGATATGAAAGGAGGGTGAATGTGAGGTGGTAGCTCAGGCTTTTTTCTCTGGATTTTGTGTCAATAATGGTCGAGGAATGTAGAGGTGGCCTCAAGGGCCATGGACGATTCTTCCTCTCTGGGGATTTGGCCATTCTCTGAATTTTGGGGTCATTGTGTAGGAAGGAAGAAGTCCTTTTTCTGTCTCAGGGTTCCCTCCAAAAGAGGGATTCCAAAGCAAAGCCCCAGGTATGAGCGACCAGAAAACCCTGCCTTTGGTTAGGATTGGGGCCTAGGGGCATGGCAAGCCAGATATGCATGCTCTATGTCCAGCTACCAAGAGACCTCATCTGAAAACATGACTGAGGCTGAGGGTCACAATGCCTGTTTTTGACCAAGGTGGCCCTCAAGTATGGGCGTGGCCTCATGGGCCATGCAGGTTTCTCCAACTCTGATGGTTTGACTCTGAACCCCATCCCGACAGCAAGGTTTCTTGCCATGAGGGAGGAGGAGTTCTGTTTTGTGCATCAGGTTCCGCCATATGCAGGGATTTGACAGAATGTCTAGGGACAGTTGCCTGAAAACCCAGGTTGGGAAGAGATGATGGCAGAGGGTTATGGTGGGTCCAATCTGCTGCATAGGCGGCCAGCTGTCTGGGTGTCAGACAGGAAGTCTGGGCTCAGGCTGTGTCAGACAGAGTATTAGTGCACAGGGCTTCCTAGGATGTTGGGGTGCAGTAGGATTGTGCAGGTGGATCTTTATTTGGGGTTACCGGACAGCCCCATAGGGCACTTTTTTCCTTCTGGTGCGCAGGCAGACTGCTGCATTGTGGCTCCAGAATTCCCCACGTGAAGGGCTTCTGGGCCAAGTGTAGGAAGACAGAAGTCTGAAAACACATGCTAGGGTTAGGTTTTGGGCAGAGAGCATGGCAGTCCCACTCTGCAGAAGCTGAATCAAGATCTCTGGAATCTGATGTAAGGGCGAGTATCAGACGTTGGCTCAGGCTGGAGGTTTTGACCATGATGGCTCCTGAATGGAAGGGTGTCCTCATGAGGCCATGGAGGTTTTCCCACTCTGGGGGCTGTGAGCTTCTCCAAAGAGCAAGGTCTCATTCTTTGGGAAAGGCGAGCCCTGTTGGATGGCTCCAGGCTGCCCCATAAGGAAAGATTCAAGAGCACGGCTCTAAGGCTGGATACCTGGAAACACCCCCTCACATTCCCATTGGCTGCTAGGAAGAAGTCAGGTTTGATCTGCTGGCTCTGGGGCAAGCTATCCAGGGGGCAGAATTGAAATGGACTCTCATGCTGATGGGTCATAATACGGGTTGATGTCCATGGAGACCCTGGAATGTGGCGGTGGCTCAGGGTCCCTGCAGGATTCTCCTACCCAGAGGGTTTTACCCATTTCCCCGGAGCAAGGTTCCCATGGGGAAACAAGAGGTGTTCTGTTGAGTGAAATAAGTCAAGCAGAGAGAGTCAATTATCATATGGTTTCACTCATTTGTGGAGCATAACAAATAGCATGGAGGACATGGGGAGATGGAGAGGAGAAGGGAATTGAGGGAAATTGGAAGGGGAGGTGAACCACGAGAGACTATGGACTCTGAAAAACAACCTGGGGGTCTAGAAGGGGTGGGGGTGGGAGGTTGTGGGAACAAGGTAGTGGGTATTAGTGAGGGCACGGGTTGCATGGAGCACTGGTTGTGGTGCAAAAACAATGAACACTGTTATGCTAAAAAGAAAAAAATAAAGTGATATATGTTTTAAAAAAAGAAAAAGAAATAATGTGGGATGGCACTGGGGCTGGCTTAAGTTCTTTCAGTAAAGAATTTCCTAAAAATTGAAAAAAAAAAGAGGTGTTCTGTTTTTTACCTCAGGAAACCCCCATATTCTGGTATATGAAACCAGAATACTAGGGCGAGATGCATGCAAACCTAAGCTAGGGTTCAGATTAGGGCCAAGGGTCATGTCGGGTTCAATCTTCTGTCTCAGGGTACATCTGTCTGTGTGGCTCAATGAGGCAGTTGCTTAGGTTGCGTCAGAAATGTCTTTTTGTCCAGGATGGACTACTCGATTTGGATGGGCTCCAGGGCCTTGTAGGTTTCTTCTAATCTGTAGGGTTGAGATCAATGCAATGGGCACAATTTCCATTGAGAGAGCAGACATAGTGCTGCGGAATGGCTCCAGAGGCCCCAGCCTGGAGGGTGTGTGGGCCAGGGCTTTGGGAACAGAAATCTGAAAACACGACCTAGGCTTAGGTATCGAGCTGAAGGCATGGCATGCTGTATCCACAGACCGTGAGGGGAGCTCCTCTGGATAGGAGGTAAGGGCGAGTGTGAGGCAATAGCTCAGGCTTTTGTCTATGGATTTTGTGTAGGATGGCCATGGAATGGAGGGGTGGCCTTATGGGCCATGAATGATTCTCCCTCTCTGGGGATTTGGCCCGGCTCCCAATCATTTGGAGTCATGCTGTGGGAAAGGAGGAGTCCTGTTTTTCTGTCTCGGGGTCCCTCCAAAAGAGTGTTTCCAGAGCAGAGCCCCAGGTACAGGCGACCTTAAACCCCCACCTTTGGTTAGGATTGGGACCTAGGGTCATATCCAGCCTGATATGTGAGTACTTGGTCGAGCCTCTCAGAGGCCTTATTGGATAACAGGCCTCACGCTGAGGGTCACAATGCATGTTTGTTCCCAAGGTGATCCCCAAGCTTGGGCATTGCCTCATAGGCCATGCAGATTTATCCTACTCTGAGTATTTGACTTTGACACCCATCAGCATCCTGACAGAAAGTTTTCTTGAAATGGGAAAGGAGGAGTTCTGTCCTGTGCATCAGGTTCCCCCAGGTGCAGTGATTTGAGATAAGTTCGGGGAAGAGATATCTGAAAACCCAGGTTGTGTGGAGATGATGGCCAAGGGCCTTGGCAGTTCTGATCTGCTGCAAATGCATCCAGCTAACTGGGTGGCTGTCAGGAAGTCTGGACTCAGGCTGTGTCAGAGAGAGCCTTAATGCACAGGGCGGCCTATGAAATTGCGTTTCCGTTGAGGGCTGTGCACGTTGATCCTAATTTGGGTGTTTGTGCAGCCCCATAGGCCACTTTTTCCTTCTGGTAGGCATGCAGAATGTTGTGTTATGCCTCCAGAATTTACAATCTGGAGGTATTGAGGGGCAGAAGTGTGAGGACAGAAGTCGGAAAACACAAGCTACTGTTAGGTTTAGGGCCTAGGTCACGGCAGGACCAATCTGCAGAGGCTGAATCGAGATCTCTCCAGCATCTGAAGTAATGGCAAGGGTCGGATGTTCCCTCAGGCTGGAATTTGTGTCCATGATGGCTGCCTAATGGAGGAGTAGCTTCATGAGGCTATGGAGCTTTTCCCACTCTGGGGCTTGTGAGCTGCTCCAAAGTGCAAGGTTTCCTTCTGCAGGACATGGAGAGTTCTGTTTGTTGGCACAATGCTTCCCCATACTGAAAGATTCAAAAGCAGGACGCCATGTTGGCTGCTTGGAAACCCCTGCTAGCGTTCCCATTGATGCCTAGGGTCATCAATGCAGGAATAATGCAGGTTCCGTCTGCTGCCTCCAGAGTGAGCAACTGAGAAAGATGAGTTGAAATGGAGTCTCATGCTTTTGGGTCAAAATGCGGGTTTGTGTCCATGAAGACCATGGGATGTCTTGGCGGTGGTCAAGGGCAATGCAGGATTCTCCTTCCCCGAGGTTTTGACACAGCTCCACATAATAGGTTCCCTTCTGGGGAAAGAGGGTGTCCTGTTTATGCTCAGGGACCCCCTATGTTGGTATTTGAGACCAGGCCTCTGGGGATGGATGCCTGAAAACTTAAGCTAGGGTTCAGATTAGGGCTTAGGGACATATCAGTTTCAATCTTCTGCCTCTAAGGCCGTTTACCTGCATGTCTGCCTGGAGGTAGGTGATCAGGGTGTTTCAGACTGCAAGGGTAGTGTAAAATATTGGGGAAGCTCAGGGACTTTGCAGGGTTCTCCTAATATGGAGGGAATTGGCAACTTTAAATGGCACAGTTTCCATCGGGAGTGTAGGGTTTTGGCGACAGTAAAGGGCACAATTTCCTTTGGGCGGGCAGGCACAGTCCTGCATTATGGATCCAGAGGCCCCACCTGAAGGTTAGGTGGGTCAGGGCTCTGGGGACAGAAGTCTGAACTCACGAAATCAGGTTAGGTTGAGGGCCGACAGTAGGTAGGTCCTGATCTGCAGACCCTGAGTGGGTCTCCTCAGGATCTGAAATGAGGGCAAGTGTGAGCCGGTACTGAGCCATTTGCCTCTGGATTTTGTATCTAGGATGGCCACAGAATGTAGGGGTGGCCTCCTGGGGCTATGGAACAATCTCCCTCTTGGGGATTCCGCCCATCCCCCAATAATTTGGTGTCATTCTAGGGAAAGGCAGGAGTCCTGTTTTCTGTCTCAGAGGTCCCCCAAAAACAGGGATCCCAGAACAGGGCTCTGGGTATGGTCTCCTGGAAAACCCCACCTTGGGTTAGCATTTTGGCCAAGGGGCATGGTCAGCCAGATATGAGAGCTCTAGGTCCAGTCACGAGGGATCTTTTTTGAGAAAGGGGCTCAGGCTGAGGGTTACAATGTGTGTTGGAGCCCAAGGCAGCCTTACAGAGTGCTGTGGCCTCATAGGCCATGCAGGTTTCACCAACTCATAGGGTTGTACACACATCCCAGTAGCAAGGATTCCTGCCGGTGGAAGGAGGACATCATTTGTGGACTATGTTCCCCCATATGCAGGGATTTGTGACCAGGCCTCTGCGGACATGCATAGAAACCAAGGTTGGGAAGAGATGATGGCCTAGGGGCATGGCAGGTCTGATCTGGTGGATAGGCGGCCAGCTACCTGGGTGGCTGACAGGAATGCTGGGGATCAGACTGTGGCAGACAGAACATTAGTACACAGGGTGGCCTGTGAAATGGCGGTGCCCTCCAGGCCGTGCAGGTTGACCCACATTTGGGGTTTCTGTGCACCCCTCCCCAGGCCACTTTTGCCTTTTGAAAGGCAGGTAGAATGCTGTGTTGGTGTTCCAGAATTCCCAGTCAGAGGTATTGTGCACAAGGACTCTGGGAACGGAAGACTGAAAACACAATCTCAGGTTAGGGTTAGGGCTTTGGGCATGGCAGGCCCAATCTGCAGAGGCTGAGGTGAGATACCCAGAATCTGAACGAAATGAGTGTCAGACGTCCGCTCAGGATGGATATTGTGTCCATGAGGGCTGCCTGATGTAGGGGTGACCTCATGAGGACGTGGAGGTTTTCCCAATCCAGGGGTTGGGCGCAGCACCAAACAGCAATGGTTCCTTCTTTGGGACACGGAGAATGCTGTTTGATGGCTCAAGGAAACCCCATTTGGAAGGGTTCAAGAGCAGAGTCTATGTATGGATGCCTTAAGACCCCATCTAGGTGAAACATTGGAGCCTAGGCACAAGGCACGTCCTCTCTGCTGTGTCTGAGGTGAGGCACCCAGGGGCCTGAGGTGAAGAGAAGTCTCACAATGAGGGTCACAATGCAGATTTTTATCCAGGGAGACCATTGAATGTGGCGGTGGCCTCATGGCCCATGCAGGATACTACTACTCTGAGGGTTTTGGCCCATGTCCAAATAGCAAGGTTTCCTTCTGGGGACAGGATATGTTGTGTTCTGTGGTTCAGGAATCCCCCAAATTTTGGTATTCATATACAGACCTCAGGGGACACATGCCTGAAAACCTAAACTGGGGTACAGATGAGGGCTGAGAAGCATGTCCATTTCAATCTTCTGACTCTGGGGCCATCTACATCGATGTCCGATGGGAGGTAGTTGAGCGAGGTGGGTCAGACTGAGTATTATTGTCCAGGGCATCCTACACCATCATGGTGGCCTCAGGGGCTTTCAGGTTTCTCCTAATCTTGATGTTTCTTGAAGCTCTAAAGGGCCCAGCTTCTTTCTGGAGAGTAGGCACAGTCCTGTGGTGTGGCCATGGAATTCCCAGTCGGGAGGTTTTGTGGGGGAGGACTCTGGAGACAGAAGTCTTAAAACACCAACTGGGGTTAGGATTAGGGTCGAGGGTAAGCAAGTCCCGACCTGCAGATCCTGGGGAGAACTCTTCAAGATTGGAAATGAGGGCAAGTGTGAAGCAGAAGCTCAGGTTTTGTCTGTGGTGTTTGTGTGTATAATGGCCACGGAATTTAGGGGTGGACACATGGGCAAAGGTAGATCCTCCCACATTAGGGTTTTGCACTGCTCCAAATTGCATGTTGTCATTGTTTGGGAAAGGAGGAATCCTGATATGATTCAGGGGTTCCCTTGAGGAGGGATTCGAGAGCAGGGTTCCTTGTATTGGTGCCTAGGAACCCAACCTTCTAATATAATTTGGGCCTAAGGTAATGGCAGGACTATGATGGTGGCTCTAGAATGGCCCCGAAATATAGTGGTGCCCTCATAGACCATGGGAGATTGTGCCTCTTTGGGGGTATAGCACTGCTCCAAATTGCATGTAGTCATTGTTGTGGAAAGGAGGAATTCTGTTTTTTCAATCAGGGCTCCCATAAGGAGGGATTAGAGAGCAGAGCTCTGTGGATGTGTGCGTGGAAACCAACCTTTGGGATTGCATTTGGACATGGGTCATACCAGGCCTCATAGGCTGGATCTAGGTCAAGGTACTGAGAGTGCTTAGTTGAAAACGTGGCTCAGGCTGAGGGTCACAGTGCAGGTTTGTGCCCAAGGCGCCCCTCAACAGTGGACGTGGCCTCATGGGCCATGCTGGTTTCTCTTACTCTGAGGGTTTTACACACATCCCAATAGCAAGGCTTTATGCGAAGGCAGGAGGACTTCATTTTGTAGACCATGTTCCACCAAATGCAGGGATTTGAGAACAGTCCACTGGGGACATGCCTTGAAATCCATGTTGGGTAGAGATGATGGCCTAGGGTCATGGCAGGTGTGATCTGGTGGATAGGTGGCCATATACTTGGTGCTGACAGGAGGTCAGGGCTCAGGCTGTGTCAGAGAGAACAATAGTGAACAGGGCAGCCTTTGATATTGGTGTTCCCTCGCAGGCCATGCAGTTTGATCCTCATTTGGGGTTTCGGGGAAGACCCATAGGGCAATTTTTCTCTCTGGTGTGCAGGCAGAATGCTGCCTAGTGGCTCAAGAAATCCCCATCTGGAGTGCTTGTGGGCCAGGAGTGTGAGGACAGGAATTCTGAAAACACATGCTAGGGTTAGTTTCAGGGCCGAGGGAATTGCAGTTCCAATGCGCAGTGGCTGATTCGAGATCTCCAGCACCTGAGAAAGGGCGAGTGTCAAATGTTCGCTCAAGCTGGAGTTTCTGTCCATTATGGCTGACTAATGGAGGTGTGTCCTCATGAGGAATAGAGGTTTTCTCACCCTGGGGATCGTGAGCTGCACGAAACTGCTAGGTTTCCATGTGCAGGACAGGGGGTGTCCTATTTGATGACTCCATGTTAACACACATGGAAAGATTGGTTAGCAGAGCTCTAGGCATGCATGCCTATGAATCCCACCTCAGGTTAGCATTTCAGCCGAGGAACATGGCAGGTTCGATCTACTGCCTTAGGGGTGAAGTACCGAGGGGGCTGAGTTGACATGAACTCTCATGCTGATGAGTCACAATGCTCAGGGGCCATGTAGGATTCTCCTAACCTGAGGGTTGAACACTGCTCCCAAAAGCAAGGATTCCTTCTGGGACAGGAGGTGTTCTACTTTGTTGCTCAGGGGCCACAAGTTGGAACATATGTTGGTATTGCACAACAGTCTTCTGGGGACAGACACCTGCAAACTTAAGCTAGGGTTCTGATGAGTTCATAGGGACGTGTCATGTTCAATCTATGGACTCAGTGCCATTGACTTAGTTGTATGCATGGAGTGAGGTGCTCAGAGTGTGTCAGACTGCGCATTTTTGTCCAGAGCAGCCTACAAAATTGAGGTGGGCTCAGGGGTCTTGCAGGTTTCTCCTAATCTGGAGAGTTTGGGCAAATGTGACGGGCAGAGTTTCCTTCAGGAAGGCGGGCACATTCCTCTGGTGTGACACCAGCGAACCCATCCTGGAAGGCATGTTGGCCAGGACATTGGGAATAGAAGTCTGCAAACAAAAACTTGGCTTTGGATAAGGGGCGAGGTGATCTTAGGCCCGATCTGCCGACACTGAGGGGAGCTCCTCGGGATCAGAAATGAGGACGACTGAGAGGCAGTAGCACAGGATTTTATGTCTGGATGGTGTGTCCAGGAAGGTTTACCAATGCAAGGGTGTCCTCATGGGGCCATGGAAATTTCTTCCTCTCTGGGGATTCTGTCCATCTCTCAATGTTTTTTTTTTTTTTTCTTTTTGAGGGACATGAAGAGTGTTGTTTTCCGTCTCAGGGGTTCTCAAAACAGGGATTCCAGAGACAGGCTCTGGGTCTGGGCACCTGGAAAACACCATTGAGTGTTACGATTTGGGCCTAGGGACATGGCAGGTCCAGTATGCGGGCTCCTGGTCCAGCTCACGAGGGGATTGTTTGAAAGACTCAGCTGAGGGTCAACATGCCTGTTTGTGTCCAGGGTGGCCTTCCTGAGTGGGCATGGTCTCATGGGGCATGCAGCTGGCTCCCACTGTGATGGTTGGACACTCATCGCAACAACAAGGTTCCCTGCCTTAAGAGGAGGACTCTTTTTGTGCATCAGGTTCCCCCAATAGGCAGCGATTTGAGATAAGGCCTGTAGACAGATGCCTGAATACCCAGGTTAGGTAGAGATGACAGCCTCCGTCCGTGGCTGGTCCCACTTACTAAATTGGGGGCCGGCTACCTGGGTGGCTGACAGGAGGTCGGGCTCAGGCTGTGGCAGACAGAGCATTAGTGCACAGGGTGGCCTATGATATTGCAATGCCCTTGAGGGACATGCATGTTGATCCTCATGTGGGGGTTCTATCAGAACCATAGGGCAATTCTCCTCCCTAGTGGGCAGGCAGAAGGCTGCATTGTGTCTCCAGAGTTCCCAATCTCGAGGGCTTTTCAGCCAGGAGTGTGAGGATGGATGCCTAACAGAAGCTATGGTTAAGTTCAGTGCTGAGCCCATGGCAGTTCCAATGTGCAGTGGATGATTCAAGAACTCTACCAACTGAGTAAGGTCGAGTGTCAGACATTCATTCTCTCATGCTGGAGTTTGTGTCCATGATGGCTGACTAATGGAGGGGTGACCTCATGAAACCATGGAGATTTTCCTCGCTGGGGCTTGTGAGCTGCTCCAAACAGCAGTGTTTCCTTGAAGGACAGGGAGTCCGGTTTGATGGTTCCAGGGTTCCCCATATGGAAAGATTGGGTAGAAGAGATCTCCGCATGAATAAATGGAAAGCCTACATCACATTACCGTAAAAGCTGAGGAACATAATAGGTTCATTCTGGTGGCTCTGGAGCGAAGTATTATGGGTGCTGATTTGATATGGAGTCTCATGCGGATGGGTCACAATGCCTGTTTGTGTCAAGGGAGACCTTAGAATGTGGTGGGGGCTCAGGAGCCATGCAGGATGCTCCTACCCTGAGGGTTGGACACAGGTCCCAAGTTTCCTTCTGGTGACAGGACGGGTTCTGTTGTATGGTTCAGGGAATACATGTTGGAATATATGTTGGTATTTGAGAACAGGCCTCTAGGGACAGACGCCTGCAAACCAAAGCTAGGGTTCCGTTGAGGTCCTAGGGACATGAAAGGATCCAACTTCATACACAGGGTCAATGACCTGGGAGTCTGCCTGGAGGTAAGTGCCTGGCGTGTGTCAGACAGTGCATTTTTGTCCAAAGCGGCCAAAGAAATTGGGGTGGGCTCAGGGGCCTTGCAGGTGTCTCCCTATCTGGAGGGTTTGGGCAAATGTGACGGACAGAGTTTCCTTGGGATGGAAGGCAGAGTCCTGCACTGTGGCTCCAGAGGCCCCATCCTGGAGGCCTGTCAGCCAGGGCTTTGGGGACAAAGCCTGCAAACACAAACTCTTGGAACGGTGAGGGGCGAATTGGTGGCATACCGGATCTGCGTACCCTGATGGCAGTGCCTCGCGATCTGAAATTAGGGCGAGGGCGAGGCGGGAGCACAGGCTTTTCTGTCTGGTTTATGCGTCTCGGTTAGCCACAGAATGTTGGGGTGGCCTCAATGGTCCATGGGAGATTCTGCCTCTGTTGGGATTCTGCCCAGGTCCCAAGGGTTTGCGGTCTTTCGGGGACAAAGGAAGAGTGCTGCTTTCCATCTCAGGGGTCCTGCCATAGCAGAGATTCGAGTTGGCTCCTGGGTCTGGGCGCCTGGAGAACCAGAACAAGGGTGAGGCATACGGCCTAGGGGCATGGCAGTCCTGCTATGTGGTCCCCTGGTACAGCAAGTGAGTGGGCTTCTTTGAAAGTGGGCTCAGGCTGAGGGCCACATAGCCTGTTTGTGGCCAGGTCAGCCCTCTATTGTGGGCATGATGTCATGGGCCATGCAGCTGGATACCCTTCTGAGGGTTTGACCCCCAGTCCCACAGCAAGCTTTGCACATCGTGGGGAAGGAGGAGTGCTCTTTTGTGCTTGAGGTTCCCCCATAGGGGTGATTTGAGCTATGGTCTAGGAACAGATGCCTGAATAACTGCTTGGGTAGAGATGACAGCCTCGGGCCATGGACGGTCCTACCTGCAGGATATGGGGCCCACTACCTGGGGTCTGACGGGGGAGGTAGGAGTTGAGGCTTTATCAGACAGAGCATTAGTGCTCCACGTGGCCTAGAATATTGGGGTGCCCCCAAGGGCCATGCAGGTTGATCCTCTCTTGGGGATTCTGGGAAGACCCCTTGGGCCCTTCTTTGTTCTGGAGGACAGGCAGAAGGCTGCGTTGTGTCTTCAGAATTCCCAATCTGGAGGGCTTGCTGGTCAGGAGGGTGAGGATGGAAGTCTGAACTCACAAGCGCCGGTTTAGTTCAGTGCCGAGCACATGGCAGTTCCAATGTGCAGCATCTGACTAGAGATCTCCAGCACCTGAGTCAGGGCGAGTGTCAATGATGAGCAACTAATGGCAGGGTGGCCTCATGAGACCATGGAGGTTTTTCCAGGCTGGGGTTTGCAAGCTGCTCAGAACAACAAGCTTTCATTCTGTGGGACAGAGGGAGTCCGTTTGGATGGCTCCAGGCTCCCCCATATGAAAAGACTTGGTAGCAGAGCTCTCCAATGGATGCCTGGAAAGCACAGGTCAGCTTACCCTTGCAGCCGAGGAACAAGTCTGTTTCAAGCTGGTGGCTTTGGGGCGAAGAGACCAGGGCGCTGAGTTTGACAGGGAGCCTCATGCTGATGGGTCACAATGCTGGCTTGGGTACAGGGAGACCTTAGAATGTGGTGAGGACTCGGGCGCCATGCAGGATTCTCCTGTCCTGATGGTTGGACGCAGCTCCCAAGAGCCAGGTTGCCATCTGGGGACAGGAGGTGTTCTCTTTTGTGACTCAAAGATCAAGTGTTGGACCATAGGTAGGAATTCCAGCACTTGCCTCTGGGGACAGATGCCTGCAATCCTAAGCTAGGGTTCCATTGAGTTCCTAAGGGCATTTCAGATTCCATCTTCTGACTCAGGGCAATTGACCTGGGTGTTGGCCTGGAGGTAGGTGCCTGGCATGTGTCAGAGTGTGCATTTCTGACCAGAGTGGCCACCAAAATTAGGTTGGGCTCAGGGGCCTTGCATTTGTCCCCAATCTGGAGGGACTGTGCAACTGTGACTGCACTGTTTCCTTTGGGATGGCAGGCAGAGTCCTGTGCTGTGGCTCCAGAGGCCCATTCCTGGATGGCCTGTCAGCGAGGGCTTTGGGGACAATGCCTGCAAACACAAACTCGGGTTAAGTTGAGGGGCTAGGTGATGGCAGGCCTGATCTGTCGACTGTGAAGGCAGTGCCTCTGGATCTGAAATTAGGGCGAGGATGAGGCGGGAGTGCAGTCATTTCTGTCTGGGTTGTGTGTCTCGGTTGGCCATGGAATGGCGGGGTGGCCTCATGGGTCCATGGGAGATTCTGCATCTGTGGGGATTCTGCCCGGCTCCCAAGGGTCTGGTGGCTTTTGAAGGCAAGGGCAGAGTGCTGTTTTCTGTCTCAGGGGTCCTGCCATATCAGGGATTCCAGAGTCAGCTTCTGGGTCCGGGCGCCTGGAGAACCCAACCGAAGGTGAGGATTTGGGCCTAGGTGCATGGCAGGCCCGATATCCGGACTCCTGGTCAAGCTGGCGAGGGTGATTGTCTGAAAGCAGGCTCAGGCAGAGGGTCACAATGCCTGTTTGTATCCAGGGCGGCCCTCCTGGGTGAGCGTGGTCTCACGGGCCATGCAGCTGGCTGCCACTCTGAGGGTTGGATCCCCATCCCCACAGGAAGCTTTTCCTGGTGGGGGAAAGAGGAGTTCTCTTTTGTGCTTGAGGTTCCCCCATAGGCCAGGATTTGAGCTACGGTCTGGACACAGATGTCTGAATACTCAGGTGTGGTAGAGATTACAGCTGCAGGCCATGGCCAGTACCACCTGCATGATATGGGGCCTGCTACCTGGGAGCCTGGCGGGTGGTTGGGGCTCAGGCTGTCTCGGACAGAGCATTAGTGCACAGGGCAGCCTAGGATATTGGGGTGCCTTCGAGGTCCTTGCAGGTTGATCTTCACGTGGGGATTCTGGGCAGAACCCTAGGGCCCTTTTTCTTTCTGGAGGGCAGGCAGAAGGCTGTGTCGTGGATTCAGAATTCCCAATCTGGAGGGCTTGCTGGCCAGGAGGTTGAGAACGGAATTCTGAACGCACAAGCTCCGGTTCAGTTCAGTTCCGAGCACAGGTTAGATCCAATGTGCAGTGTCTGTCTCGAGATCTCCAGCACCTGCATCAGGGCTAGTGTCAGATGGTTGCTCATGGTGGAGATTGTGTCCATGATGGCCGACGAATGGAGCAGTGGCCTCAAGAGGCCATGGAGGTTTCCCCAGACTGGGGCTTGTGAGCTGCACCTAACAGTAAGATTTCATTCTCAGGGGACAGGGCAACTTCGTTGATGGCTCCAGCGTCAAATATATGGAAAGACTTGGTAGCAGAGCTCACCCCATCTATGCCTGGAAAGCCCCGCTCAGCTTACCTTATAGTCCAGAAAAAAGGCAATTTCGATGTGGTGGCTCTGGGACGAGGTGCCCCTTGGTCTAAGTTGACAGGGAGCCTCATGCTCTTGGGTCACAATGCTGGCTTGTGTCCAGGGAGACCTTAGAATGTGGCAGTTGCCCGGGCGACATTCAGGATTCTTCTCACCCAAGTGTTAGACACAGCTCCCAAGTTACATGTTCCCTTCTTGGGACAGGAGGTGTTCTGTTTTGTGACTCAGGGACCAAGTGTTGGACCAGAACTTGCCTCTGGGGACCAATGCCTGCAGACCTAAGCTAGGGTCCCATTGAGGACCTAGGGTCATGTCAGGTTCCATCTTCTGACTCAGGGACATTGACATGGGTGTCTGCCTTGAGGTAGGTGTCTGGCAAATGTCAGACTGTGCATTTTGGTCCCGAGTGGCCAACGAAATTGGGGTGGGCTCAGGGGCATTGCAGGTGTCTCCCAATCTGGAGGGTTTGTGCAGTTGTGATGGGCAAAGTTTCCTTCGGGAGGGCATGTAGTGTCCTGCGCTGTGGCTCCAGGGGTGCATCCTGGAGGGCCTGTCGGCCAGGGCTTTGGGGATAAAAGTCTGTAAAGACAAACTCGGGTTAGGGTTAGGGGCGAGGTGATGGCAGGAACGATCTGCAGATCTTGAGGGCAGTGCCTTGGCATCTCAAATAGTGGCGATGGGAATGCGGGAGCGCAGGCTTTTCTGTCTGGGTTGTGGGTGTTGGCGGGCCATGGAAAATAGGGGTGGCCTCAGGAGGCCATGGGAGATTCTGCCTCTGTGGGGATTCTGCCCATCTCCCAGGGGTTTGGTGCCTTCAGGAGAAGGGATGAGTGCTATTTTCCATCTCAGTCATCCCTCCATAGCAGGGATTCCAGGGTCGGCTTCTGGGTCCAGGAGCCTGGAGAACCCAACTGAAGGTAAGAATTTGGGCCTTGGGGCATAGCAGGCCCATTATGCGAGCTCCTGGTTCAGGTAGCAAGGGGGCTTCTTTGAAAGCAGGCTGAGGCTGAGGATCACAATGCCAGTTTGTGTCCAGGGTGGGTCTCCTGGGTGGGCGTGGTCTCATGGGCCATGCAGATGCCTTCCACTTTGAGTGTTGGACCCCCATCCCCACAGCAAGCTTTTCTTGCCATGTGGTAGGAGGAAAGCTCTTTCGAGCTTGAGGTTCCCCCATAGGCTGGGATTTGAGCTAATGTCTGGTCACAGATGCCTGAAAACCCATGTTGGGTAGAGATGACAGACTCGGGCCAGGGCTGGTCCCACCTGCAGGATATGGGTCCCTCTACCAGTGTTGCTGACGGGAGGTCAGGCCTCAGGCTGTGCGAGACAAAGCATGAGTACAAGGGTGACCTAGGATATTCGGGTGCCTTGAGTGCCGTGCAGTTTGACACTCAGTTGGGGATTCTGGGCAGACCCATAGGGCCCTTCTTTTCTGGAGGGCAGGAAGAAGGCTGCATTGTGGTTCCAGATTCCCAATCTGGAGAGCATGTGGGCCAAGAGGGTGAGGACGGAATTCTGAATGCACACACGCTGGTTCAGTTCAGTGGGGAGCGCATGGCAATTCCAATGTGCAGCATCTGACTCGAGATCTCCAGCACCTGAGTCAGGGCGAGTGTAAGATGGTCGCTCATGCTTGGGTTTGAGTCCTTGATGGCCGACAAATGGAGCGGTGGCCTCATGAGGCAATGGAGGTTTTCCCAGACTAGCCTGTGAGCATCTCTGAACAGCAAGCTTTCCTTCTGCGGGACAGGAGCAGTCCGTTTAGACAGCTCCATGGTCCCCTATATGGAAAGACTTGGTAGCAGAGCTCTCCACATGGATGCCTGTAAAGCCCAGCTCAGCTTACCATTGTAGCGCAGGTACAAGGCTGTTTTGATCTGGTTTCTCTGGGTCAAAGTGCCCAGGGAGCTGAGTTGACAGGGAGCCTCATACTGATGGGTCACAATGCTGGCTTGTGTCCAGGGAGACCTTAGAATGTTGTGGGGGCTCAGGTGCAATGCAGGATTCTCCTCTTCTGAGGGTTGAACACGGGTCCCAAGAGCCAGGTTGCCTTCTGGGGACAGGAGTTGTTCTGTTTTGTTGCTCAGGGACCAAGTGTTGGACCACATGTATTTATTCGAGAGCTTGCCTCTGGGGATAGATGCCTACAAACATAAGCTAGGGTTCCGTTGAGGTCCTAGGGGCATGTCAGGTTCCATCGTCTGTCTCAGGGACCTTGACCTGGCTGTCTGTCTGGAGGTACGTGTCTGGCTTGTGTCAGACTGCACATGTTTATCCAGAGTGGCCAACGAAATTGGGGTCGGCTCAGAGGCCTTGAAGTTGTCTCCTAATCTGGAGGATTTGTGCAACTGTGACAGGCAGAGTTTCCTTTGGGAGGGCAGGCAGAATCCTGCACTGTGGCTCCAGAGACCCCATCCTGGAGGGCTTGTCGACCAGGGATTTGGGGACAAAATTCTGCAAACACAAACCCAAGTTAGTTTTAGGGGGGTGAGTTGGTGGCAGGCCCAATCTGCGGACCATTAGTGCAGTGCCTCGGAATCTGAAATTAGGGCGACAGGGAGGCGAAAGTGCAGGCTTTTCTTTCTAGTTTGTGTGTCTTGTTTGGTGACGGAATGTAGGGGTGGCCTCAAGGGGCCATGGGAGAATATGCCTCTGTGGGGATTCTGCCCGTATCCCAACAGTATAGTGTCTTTTGGGAGGAAGGGAAAAGTGCTTTTTTTCTGTCTCATGGGTCCCACCATAGCAGGGATTCCAGAGTTGGCTTCTGGGTCCGGGCGCCTAGAGAACCGACTGAGGGTGATGATTTAGGCCTAGGGGCATGGCAGGCCCGCTCTACGGGCTCCTGGTCCAGATAGCGAGGGGGCTTGTTTGAACTCGGGCTCAGGCTGAGGCTCACAATGCCCGTTTATGGCCAGGGCAGACCTCCTGTGAGGGCGTGGTCTCAGGGGCCTTGCTTCTCTTTCCAACTCTGAGGGTTTGACGCCCATCCCCTCAGCAAGCTTTTACTGCGGTGGGGAAGGAGTAGTGCTCTTTTGTGCTTGAGGTTCCCCATAGGCTGGGATTTGTGCTAAGGTCTGGACACAGATGCCTGAATACCCAGGTTAGGTACAGATGGCAGCCTCCAGCCATGACGGTCCCTCCTGCAGGATATGGGGCCTGCTATCTGGGGGCTGATGAGAGGCCAGGGCTCAAGCTGTGACCGACAGAGCATTAGTGTACAGCACGACCTAGGATTTTGGGGTTCCGTCGAGGGCCGTGCAGTTTGATCCTCACGTGCAGATTCTGGTCAGACCCTAGGGCCCTTATTCTTTCTGGAGGGCAGGCAGAAGGCTGCATCGTGGCTCCAGAATTCCCAATCTGGAGGGCTTGCAAGCCAGGAGGGTGAGGACAGAAGTCTGAAAGCACAGGCGCTGGTTCAGTTATGCCGAACACCTGGCATTTCCAATGTGCAGCTTCTGACTTGAGATCTCCAGCACCTGAGTTAAGGCGAGTGTCAGATGGTCGCTCACTCTGAAGTCTGTGTCCATGATGGCCGACGAATGGATGGGTGTCCTCATGAGTCCATGGAGGATTATCTAGGCTGCGGCTTGTGAGCAGCTCTGAACAGGAAGCTTCCTTCTGCGGGACAGTGGGAGTTCTATTTGATATATCCAGGGTCCCCCATATGGAAAGACTTGGTAGCAGGGCTCACAGCATGGATGCCTGGAAAGCACATCTCAGCTTACAATTGCAGCCCAGGAACAAGGCAGTTTCTATCTGGTGACTCGGTGAGAAATGCCCAAGGGGCTGAGATAACAGGGAACCTCATGTTGATGGGTCACAAAGCTGGCTTGTGTCCAGGGAGACCTTAGAGTGTGACGGGGGCTCAGATGTCATGCAAGACTCTCCTCCCCTGAGGGTTGAGCTCAGATCCCAAGGGCCAGGTTGCCTTCTGGGGACAGGAGGTGTTCTGTTTTTTGGGTCAGGGAGCAAGTGTCAGACAATATGTGAGTATTCCAGAATTTGCATCTTGGGACAGATGCCTGCAAACAAGCTAGGGTTCCAGTAAGGTCCTAGGTCCATATCAGGTTTTATCTTCTGATTCAGGACCAATGACCTGGGTGTCTGTCTGGAGGTAGGTGTCTGGCATCTGTCAGACCGTGCATTTTTGTTCAGAGCGTCCAACAAAATTGGGGTGGGCTCAGGAGCATTGCAGTTGTCTCCCAAACTGGAGGGTTTCTGCATCTGTGACGGGCAGAGTTTCCTTCACGAGGCCAGGCAGAATCCTGTGCTGTGGCTTCAGAGGCCCCATCCTGGAGGGCTTGTTGGCCAGGGCTTTGGGGACAAAAGTCTGCAAACACAAACTCAGGTAGTGTTAGGGGGATAGTGATGGCAGGCCCGATCTGCAGACCATGATGGCAGTACCTCAAGATCTGAAATTAGGGGGACAGGGAGGTGGGAGCACAGGTTTTTCTGTCTGGGATGTGTCTCGGTAGCTAAAGGAATGTAGGGGTGAGCTCATGGGGTCATGGGATATTCTGCCACTATGGGGATTCTGTTCGGCTCCCATGGGTTTGGTGTCTTTTAGGGGGGAAGGGAAGAGTGCTGTTTTCCGTCTCAGGGTTACCGCCATAGAAGGGATTCCAGAGTCGCCTTCTGGGTCAGGGTGCCTGGAGAACCTGACCGAGGATGAGGATTTGGTCCTAGTGTCAAGGCAGGCCCGAAATGCAGACTCCTGGTCCAGCTAGCAAGGGGGCTGGTTTGAAAGTGGGCTCAGGCTGAGGGTCACAATGCCTGTTTATGGCCAGGGCGACCCTTCTGGGTAGGCGTCGTCTCATGAGCCATGCAACTGGCTCCCTCTCTTAGATTTTGACCCCCATTCCCACAGCAAGCTTTTCCTACCCTGGGGAAGGAAGAGTGCACTTTTGTGCTTGAGGTTCCCTCATAGACCGGGATTTGAGCTAACGACTGGGCACAGATGCCTAAATACACAGGTTGGGTAGAGATGACAGCCTCAGCCGATCCCTCCTGCAGGATATGGGGCCTGCTACATGGGGGGGCTGACAGTACATGAGTCTCAGGCTGTGTCCGACAGAGCATTTGTGCACAGGGCGGCCTCGGATACTGGGTTGCCGTCCAGGGCCGAGCAGTTTGATCCTCAGGTGAGGACCCTGGGCAAACCCTCAGGGCCCTTCTTCTTTCTGGAGGGCAGGCATAAGGCTGTATTGTAGCTCCAGAATTCCCAATTTGTTGGGCTTGCACACCAGCAGGGTGAGGACGGAAGTCTGAAAGCATAAGCTCTGGTTCAGTTCAGTGCCGAGCGTAAGGCAGTTCCGATTTGGAGCGTCTGACTCGAGATCTCCAGCACCTGAGTCAGGTCAAATGTCAGATGGTTGCTCACGCTGGATTTTGTGTCTATGATGGCTGACGAATGGAGGTGTGGCCTCCTGAGGCCATGGTGCTTTTCCAAATCTGGAGCTTGTGAGCTGCTTCTAATAGAAAGCTTTCCTTCTGCGGAACAGGGGGAGTCCATTTTGGTGGCTCAAGGGTCCCCAACATGGAAAGATTTGGGAGCAGAGCTCCCCGCACGGATGCCTGGAAAGCCCAGCTGAGCTTACCCTTGCAGCACAGAAACTAGACAGTTTCTATCTGGTGGCTCTGGGGCGAAGTGCCTAGGGGGCTGAGTTGACAGGGAGCCTCATGCTGATGGGTCACAATGCTAGCTTGTGCAAGGGAGAGCTTAGAATGTGGTAGGGTCTAAGGCGACATGCAGGATTCTCCTCCCCTGAGTGTTGGACGCAGCTCCCAAAAGTCAGGTTGCTTTCTGGGAACAGGAGGTGTTCTGTTTTGTGGCTCAGGGACCAAGTGTTAGAACGTATGTAGGTATTCCAGAACTTACCACTGGGAACAGATGACTGCAAACCTATGCTAGTTTTACATTGAAGTCCGAAGGGCATGTCAGGTTCCATCTTCTGACTCAGGGCCATTGACCTGTGTGTCTGCCTGGAGGTAGGTGTCTGGCATGTGTCAGACTGTGCATTTTTGTCCAGAGCATCCAACAAAATTGGGGTGGGCTCAGGGTCCTTTCAGGTGTCTCCCAATCTAGAGGATTTGTGCAACTGTGACGGGCAGAGTTTCCTTTGAGTGGGCAGACAGAATCCTGCGCTTTGGCTCTAGATGTCCCATCCTGGAGGTCCTATCAGCCAGGGCTTTGGGGACAGAGTCTGCAAACACAATCGCGGGTTAGCTTAGGGGCGAGGTGACGGCAGGCCCAATCTGCAGACCTTGAGGGCAGTGCCTTCGGATCTGAAATTCGGTCAACAGGGAGGCGGGAGCACAGGCTTTTCTCTCTGGGTTGTGTGTCTTGTTTGGCCACGGAATGTAGCGATGCCTCATGGGGCCATGGGAGATTCTGCCTCTGTGGGGATTCTGTCGGGCTCCCAAGGGTTTTGGTGACTTTCAGGGGGAATGGAAGAGTGTTGTTTTCTGTCTCAGAGTCCCGCCATAGCAGGGATTCCAGAGTTGGCTTCAGGGTCTGCGCACATATTGAAACGTGCGGTGGTTGAGGATTTGGGATTTGGGGCATGGCAGGTCCGATATGCGGGCTCCTGGTCCAGCTAGTGAGGGTGCTTGTTTGAAAGCCGGCTCAGGATGGGTGTCACAATGCCTGTTTGTGGTCAGGGTGGCCCTCCTGGGTGGGCGTGATCTCATGGGCCATGCAGCTGGCTCCAACTCTGAGTGTTGGACACCCAACCCAACAGCCAGATTTCCTGCCATGGGGAAAGAAGAGTACTCTTTTGTGCTTTAGGTTCCCCCATAGGCACCGATTTGAGGGAAGTTCTGGGCACAGATGGCTGATTACCCATGTTGGGTAGAAATGACAGCCTCAGGCCACAGCAAGTCCCACCTGCAGGTTTTGGGGCCCACAATCTGAGTGGCTGACAGGTGGTCTTGGCTCAGGATGGGTCAACCAGTGCATGCAGTGAGACCTATGATATTGGTGTGCCTTCGAGGGTCGTGCTGGTGGATTCTCATGAGTGGTTTCTGAGTCAACTCATAGGGCAGTTCTTCTTTCGAGTGGGCTGGAAGAAGGCTAATTTGTGGCTCCAGAATTCCCAGTCTGGAGGGCTTTGGGTCCAGGAGCGTGATGAAGGATGTTGGAAAACTCAAGCTACGCTTCAGTTCAGTGCTGAGCACATGGCAGTTCCAATGTGCAGGGGCTGCTTCAACATCTCCAGCACCTGAGTAAGGGCGACTATCAGATGTCCTCTCATGCTGGATTTTGTGTCCATTATGGCCGACGCCTGGAGTGGGGCCCCAAGAGCCATGGAGGTTTTCCCACGCTTGTGCTTGTGAGCTGCTCCAAACAGCAAAGTGTCCTTCCGCAGGACAGGGGGAGTCCGTTTGAATGGTTCAAGTGTCCCCCATATGGGAAGTTTGGATAGCAGAGCCTCTGAATGGATGCCTGGAAAGCCCACCTTGGGATAACATCACAGCTGAGGAACGGGGCTGGTTTGATCTGTGGGCTGTGGTGGGAAGATCCAAGGGGTCTGAGTTGACAAGGTTTCTCAGTCCAATGGGTTACAATGCTGTTTGCTGTCCAGGGAGACCTTAGGATGTGGCGTTGGCTTTATTGATTTCTACTTGGTTAGATTTTAGTTCTTTAATTTCTCCAGAAAGGGCTTTTATATCTCCAGAGAGAGTTTCTATAATATCTTCCATGCCTTTTTCGAGCCCGGCTAGAACGTTCAGAATCGTCATTCTGAACTCTAGATCTGACATATTACCAATGTCTGTGTTGATTAGGTCCCTAGCCTTCGGTACTGTCTCTTGTTCTTTTGTTTGTGTTGATTTTTTCCGCCTTGTCATTTTGTCCAGATAAGAGGATATGAAGGAGTAAATAAAATACTAAACGGGTGGCAAAGGCCCCAGAAAAATGCGCTGTAACCAAATCAGAAGAGACCCCAAATTGTGGGGGCAGAAAGGGGATAAAAAGAGGTTCAGAAAAAAAAAATAAATAAAATAAAAATAAATAAAACAAATAAAGAAAAAATAAAAAAAGAAAGAAAAAGTATATATATTTAGATAAACTAGTCAAAAAACATTAAAAAAGAAAAGGGTAAATGTTTTAAAAAATTTAGCAGAAGAAGAAAAAAGAAAAAAAGAAAAAAAATTGAAAAAAGAAAAAAAAATTGAATTAGCCGCAAGACTAAAGAATCATAGGGAGAAAGCCATGAGTTCCGTGCTTTGCTTTCTCCTCCTCTGGAATTGCGCTGCCGTCTTAGGATTTGAACCTGCTTTCCTTGATAGATGAACTTCGTCCTGGCTGGTTATTTTGTTGATCTTCTGGAGGGAGGGGCCTGTTGTAGTGACTCTCAAGTGTCTTTGCCTGTGGCGGGATTGCACCGCTGTTACTGGGGGCTGGAGTAAGTAATCGGCTCGGGTTCGCTTTTGGGAGCTTCTGTTCCCTGAACGTTTTCCGTAGAGTTCCGGAGGACGGGAATGAAAATGGCGGCCACCTAGTCTCCAGCCTGGAGGAGCCGAGAGCCCGGGGCCCCACTCCTCAGTGTGCCCCCAGAGGACAGCACCCAATCACTCTCGTATCCCCAGCCTCTAGCATATGCGGGCACTTGGTCCAGCCACTGAGAGGCTTTATTTGAACATGGGGCTCAGGCTGAGGGTCACAATGTGTGTTTGTGCCCAAGGCGGCCCTCAAGCATGGGCGTGGCCTAAAGGGCCCTGCAGGTTTCTCCTACCCTGAAGGTTGGACACCATGCCAACAGCAAATATTCCTGCCATGGGGAAGGAGAGGTTCTAATTTGTTCATCAGGTCCCCCCCGCCACCCGTGCAGGGATTAGTGATAAGGTCTAGGTTCCGATGCCTGCAAACCCAGGTTGGGAAGAGGTGACGGCCTGAGGCATGGCAGGTCCCTTGTGCTGACTATGCAGCCAGCTCTCTGGGTTTCAGTCAGGAGGTCTTGGCACAGGCTGTGTCAGACAGAGCATTAGTGGCCAGGGCATTATTTGAAAATGGGGCGCAGTGGAGGGCTGTGCAGATTGTTCCTCATTTGGGGTTTCTGGGCATCCCCATAGGGCAATGTTTTTCTTCAGGTGGGAAGGCAGAGTGCTGTGTTGTGGCTCCTGAGTTCCCAATCCAGAGGGCTTGTGGGCCAAGAGTGTGTGAGGACTGCAGTCTGAAAACACAAGCTAGGACTAGGTTTGGGGCCGAGGGCAAGGCAAGCCCACTTTGTAGAAGCTGAATTGAGATCACCTGCATCTGAAGTCAGGGCGAGTATCAGAGTTTGGCTCAGGCTGGAGTTTGTGTCCATGATGGCCCCTTCATGAAAGGGTGGCCTCAGGATGCCATGGAGGTTTTCCCCAGCTGGGGGTTGTAAGCTGCTCCCTACCGCATGGTAACCTTCTTTGGGACCATTGAGTCCTGTTGGCTGGCTCCAGGACACTCTGTTCGGATCGACACGAAAACAGCGTTCTATGGATGGATGCCTGGAAACCCCACCTCGTGTTCCCATTGGATCCTAGCAATGATCATGTTCAATCTGCTGGCATTTTGGCGAGCTACCCAGGGGGCTGAGTTTAGTTGGACTCTCCTGAGGATGGTTCATAATGTGGGTTTATTTTCATGGAGACATTGAAATGTGGTGGTGGCTCAGGGGTCCTGCAGTATTCACCTACCCTGAGAGTTTGACACAGCTCCAAATAGCAAGCTTCCCATGTGGAGTCGAGAGTTGTTCTGTTTGTTCCCTCAGGCAACCCCCATATGCTGGTATTCAGAACCAGACCTCTGAGTTCATTCGCCTGGAGACCAAAGCTAGGATTCAGATTAGGGTCTAGGCCCTGTCCGGTTCAATCTTCAGTCTTTGTGGACATCGGTGTGCAAGTCTCAGTGGAGGTAGTTGCTCAGCTTGGGTCAGAATACCCCTTTTTGAGATGGCCTCCAGGGCCTTGGCGGTTTCTCCTAATCTGTAGAGTTGTAGCCAATGGGATGGGCACAGTTTCCTTGGAGAGGGCAGGCACTGTCCTGTGGTGTGGCTCAAGATGCTCCAGCCTGGAGCGTGTGTGGGCCAGCGCTGTTGGGATAGAAGTCTGAAAACACAAGCTAGGCTTAGTTTTGGGGCCGAGGGTATGGCAGGCCCGATCTACAGACCGAGATGGGAGCTCCTCATTATATGACATAAGAGGGAGTGTGAGACGGTCGCTGAGTCTTTTGTCACTGGATTTTGTGTCAAGAATGGTCAAAGAATGTAGAGGTGACCTCATGGACCAAGGAAGAAGGTCCCTCTCTGTGTATTTGGCCCAACGCCCAAGAGTTTGGGGTCATTCTGTGGGAAAGGAGGAGTCCTGTTTTCTACCTCAGTTTTCCCTCAAATAGTGGTATTCCAGCGCAGAGCCCTGGGTATGGGTGACTGGAAAACCCGACATTTGGTTAGGATTATGGCCTAGTGGCATGGCAAGCCCCATCTGTGGGCTCTTGGTCCAGTAACTGAGAGGTTTTATTTGAAAACGGGGCTCATGCATAGGGTCCCAATGCGTGTTTGTGCCCAAGGTGGCCCTCAAGCCTGGGCATGGCCTCATGGGTCATGCAGGTTTCTCCTACCCTGAAGGTTGGACACCATGCCAACAGCAAGTGTTCCTGCCATGGGGAAGGAGAAGTTCTTATTTGTGCAGGAATTGAAGATAAGGTCTAGATTCAGATGCCTGAAAACCCAGGTTGGAAAGAGATGATGGCCTAATGTATGGCGGGTCCGGTGTGCTGGGTATGTCGCCAGCTGTCTGGGTGTCTTGTCGGGACTTCTGAGCCCAGGTTGTGTCAGACAGAGCATTAGCGCCCAGGGAAGCCTATGAATTTGGGGTGCAGTAGAGGGCCATGCAGGTTGATCCTCATTTGTGGTTTCTGGGCAACCCCATAAGGCAACGTTTCCTTCAGGTGGGCAGGCAGAGTGCTGTGTTGTGGCTCCGGAATTCCCAATCTGGACGGTTTGTGGGCTAAGAGTGTGAGGACGGAAGTCTGAAAACACAAGCTAGGGTTAGGTTTCAGACGGAAGGCATGGCAGGTCCACTCTGCAGAGGGCAAATCAAGATCTCCAGCATCTGAAGTAAGGGCAAGTTTCAGAAATTGCCTCAGGCTGGAGTTTGTGTCCATAATGACCCTTTAATGAAAGTGTCCCTCATGAGTCCATCGAGGTTTTCCCCCTCTGGATATTGTGAGCTGCTCCAAACTATAATGATTCCTTCTACGGGACAGGCGAGTTCTGTTGGATGTCTCAAGAATGCCCCATAGGAAAAAATGCAAGAGCAGGCCTCTAAAGATGGATGCCTGGAAACCGTACCTCCCATTCCCATTGGCTCTTAGGGATAAGGCAGGTTTGATCTACTAGCTCTGGGGCGAGCTACCCAGGGGCTGAGTTGAAATGCACTCTCATGAGGATGGGTTATAATGTGTGTTTGTGTTAATGGAGACCTTGGAATGTGGCGGTGGCTCAAGGGTTCTGAAGGAATCTCCTACCCAGATGATTTTACACTGCTCCAAATAGGAAGCTTCCTATGTGGAGATGAGAGGTGTTCTGTTTTGTGCCTCAGGAATCCCTATTTGCTGGTTTTCAAAACCAGGCCTCTGTGGAGAGATGAGTGGAGTCCAAAGCTAGGGTACATATTAGGGCCTAGGGGCCTGTCTGGTTCAACCTTCAGTCTCTGAGGACATCTGTCTGGGTGTCTTAGTGGAGGTAGTTGCTCAGCTTGGGTCAGAATGCCCCTTTTGTCCAGGGTGTCCTACACAATTGTCATGGTGTTGGTGGCCTTGTGGTTTCTCCTAATCTCTGGGATTGTGGCCAATGTAATGGGTACTATTTCCTTCGAGAGGGCAGACGCAGTTCTGCAGTGTGGCTCCAGAGGTCCCGGCCTGGGAGCTGTGTGGACCTGTGCTGTGGGGACAGACAACTGAAAACACAAACTCGGCTTAGGTTTGGGGCTGAGGGTATGGCAGGCCAGATCTACAGATCATAAGGGGTGGATCTCTGGATATGCTATAAGGGCGGGTGTGAGGCAGTAGCTCAGGCTTCTGTCTCTGGATTTTGTGTGAAGGTTGGCGGTGGAATTTATGGGTGGCCTCACAGGTCTGTGGAATATCCTCCCTATTCAGAGATTTTTGCACAGCTCCAAAGAGGATTGTTTCTTTGTGGGGAAAGGAGGAATCCTGTTTTCTGTTTGAGGGTTCCACATAAGGGGAATTCGCATGCAGGGCTCTGTGTATGTGTGCCTAGATACCCAACCTCTGTTTAAGATTTGGGCCTAGGATCACAGTAGTCCTCAGATGCTGGACCTAGGTAAAGCTACCGAGGGGGCTTCATTGAAAACGTGGCTGAGGCTGAGAGCCACCATGCGGATTTCTGCCCAGCATGGTCCTCAAGAGTGCAGGTTCCTCATGGGCCATGCAGGTTTCTCCTACTCTGAGGGTTTAACACACATACCAACAGCAAGGTTTTCTGCTTTGGGGCAAGATGACTTCTATTTTGTGGATCATGTTCCCCCATATGCAGGATTTTGAGACCAGAACACAGGCCTATAAACCCAGGTTGTGTAAAGATGGTGGCCAAGGGCATGGCAGATATGATTTGGTGGATAGGTGGATAGCTACTCTGGTGGCTGATAAGGAGGCCTGGCTCTGTCTCTGGCAAATAAAATATTAATCCACAGGTGGGCCTATGAAATTGTGGTTCCCTCGGGGCCATGCATGTTGCTCCTCATTTGGGGTTTTTGTGCAGTCCCATAGGCACTTTTCCCTTCTGAAAGGCAGGAAGAGTGTTCTGTTGGGGTCCAGAATGCCCAATCTGAAGGGCTTGTGAACCAGGACTCTGGGGACAGAAGACTGAAAACACAAGATAGGATTAGGGTAAGGGTTATGGCACGCAGGGCCTATCTGCCGAGGCTGTGCGAGTTCACTGGCATGTGAAATAAGGGCGAGTGTAAGACGTCCCCTCAGGCTGGATATTGAGTCGATGAAAACCACCTGATATATGGGTGGGCTCATGGGGACATGGAATTTTTCTGACTCTGGGAGTTGGGCACAGCTCCAAACAACAAGGTTCCCGTCTTCAAGACAGAGGGAGTGATTTTTGGTAGCTCAATTATCTCCCCTGTAGGTAAAGATTCGAGAGCAGACTCAATGCCTGGATGTCTGCTAATCCCACCTAGGGTTCCCATTGGAGCCGAGGGACATAGGAGGTCCTATCTGCTTGCTCTGGGGTGAGATACCCAGGGGGCTGAGTTGAAAATGAGTCCCATGCTCAGGGTCAATGCTCAGGTCAATGTGGCTTTGTGTCTAGGGCGATCATCACATGTGGTGGTGGCCTCAGGGGCCATCCAGGAGTCTACTACGCTGAGGATTTGACGCAGCTCCAAATAGCAAGAATTCCTTCTGGGAACTGGTGGTGTTGTGTTCTATGGCTCAGGGATCCCCCAAATGTTGGCATTTGAGACCAGGCCTCTGGGGACAGATGCCTGAAAACCCAAGCTTGGATACAGGTCAGAGCCTAGGGGCATGTCAAGTTCAATTTACTGTCTCTGTTGCCATTTACCTGGGGTTTTATGGGAGGTAGTTGCTCAGGGTTGTCAGACTGCGCATTTTTGTCAAGGGTGTCTACCAAGTTTGGGAGGCCTCAGGGGCATTGCAGTTTTCTTCTGCTTGTAGTGTTTATTGAAGCTCTAATAGGGCCCACCTTCCTTCTGGAGGTCAGGCACAGTCCTGTGTTGTGACTATGGAATAGCTAGGCTGGAGGGTTTGTGAGGGAGGACACTGGGACAGAAGTCTCAAGACACCAACTAGTGTTAGGATTAGGACCAAGGGGAGAGCAGGCCCGATCTGCAGACCCTGAGGCGAACTCCTCAGGATCTGAAATGAGGGCGAGTGTGGGGCAGAAGCTTAGGCTTTTGTCTCTGGATAGTGTGTCTAGGATGGCCGTGGAATGTAGGAGTGACCTCATGGGTCCATGCAAGATTCTTCCTCTTTGGGTTGTTTTTTTTTTTTTGTTTTTTTTTGTTTTTTTTTTTTTTTTTTGCATAGCTTCATTCTGGTGAATGAAGGAATCCTGTTTTCTAAAACAGGGGTCCGATTAAGTAGGCATTTGAGAGCAAGGCTCTGTGTTTGGCACCTGGAAACCCAACTGTGGGTTGGTATTTGGGCCTAGCCTAATGGCAGCCCTCATATGCTGGCCCTAGGTCAGTCTATTGAGGGGTCTTCATTGAAAACGTGGCTCAGGCAGAGGGCCACTGTGTGGGTTTGCGCCAAACGTGGTCTACAACAGTGGTAAGAGCCTCATGGGCATGCAGGTTTCCCCTATTCTGAGGGTTTGACACACATCCTAATAGGAAGATTATGTGCTGTGTGGCAAGGGGACTTCAAATTGATGGATCATGTTCCCCCATATGCAGGAATTTCAGACCAGGCCTCAGTGGACAAACCAAGGTTGGGTAGAGATGATGGCCTAGGGGCATGGAAGGTCTGATATGGTCGGTAGGCAGCTAGGTACCGTGGTGACTGATAGCAGGCCAGGGATCAGGCTGTGGCAGATGGAACATTAGCACACAGGGTGACTTGGGACATTGTGGTGCCCACAAGGGCCATGAAGGTTCATCCTCATCTGGGGATTATGTGCAGTCCAAAAATGAACCATTTTTTTCCTTTTGAAACTCCGTCTCTCAGGATTGCATGAACACTACAGATTAGGAGACACCTGCAAAGCCCCTGAGCCCACCCAAATTTCGGAGGCTGCTATGAACAAAAATGCGCATTCTGACACATGACAGACACCTACTTCCAGGCAGACACCCAGGTCAATGGCCCTGAGTCCGAAGATTGAACCTTCCATGCCCCTAGGACCTCATCAGAACCCTAGCTTAGGTTTACAGGTATCTGTAGACAGAAGACTATTCTGGAATACTTCCAATGGTGCAACATGTGGTCCCGAAGCAACAACACAGAACACCTCCTGTCCACAGAAGGCAACCTGGCTCTAGGGAGCTGCGTTCAACCCTCAGGGGAGAAGAATCCTGCATGGCGCCTGAGCCCCGGCCACATTCTAAGATCTCCCTGGACACAAACCAGCCTTGTGACCAGCAGCATGAGACTCCCTGTCAATTCAGACCTCTTGGCACTTCGTCCCAGAAGTACCGGATCGACACTGCCTTGTTCCTGCGCTGAAATGGAAAGCTGAGAAGGGCTTTCCAGCATCCATGTGGTGAGCTCTACTAACAAATCTTTCCATATGGGGGAACCCGTAGCCATACAACCAGACTCCCCCAGGCCTGCAGAAGGAAACCTTGCTGTTCCGAGCAGCTCACAAGCCCCAGCTTGGGAAAACCTCCATGGCCTCATGAGGCCACCACTAAATTCGTCGGCCATCATGGATACAAAATCCACTGTGAGCAACCATCTGACACTCGTCCTTATTCAGGTGCTAGAAATAACGAATCAGACGCTACATATTGGAAGTGCCATGTGCTCAGCACTGAACTGAACCGTCACTTGTGTGTTCAGACTTCCGTCCTCACACACCTGGCACAAGCCCTCCAGATGAGGAATTCTGGAGCCACAATGCAGCCTTCTGTATACCTCCCAGAAAGAAGTGCCCTATGGGTATTCCCAGAAATCCCACACAAGGATCGACATGCTTGGCCCTTGATGGCACACCAATATCAAAGGCTGCCCTGGGCACTAATTCTCTGTATGACAGAGCATGAGCCCCAACCTCCCGTCAGCCACCCAGTTAGCGGGCCCCATATCCTGCAGGTGGGACCTGCCATGTCCTGAGGCAGTCATCTCTACCCAATCTGGGTATACAGGCATCTGTCCCCAGACCTTAGCTCAAATCCAGGCCTATGGGGGAACCTCAAGCACAAAAGAGTACTCCTCCTTCCCCACGGCAGGAAAACCTTGCTGTGGGGATGTGGGTCAAACCCTCAGAATGCGAGCCAGCTGCTAGGCCCATGAGACCACGCCCAGCCATGAGGGCCGCCCGGGGCACAAACAGGCATTGTGACCCTCAGCCTGAGCTCACTTTCAAACAAGCCCCCTTGGGATCTGGACCAGGAGCACCCAGAGCAGGCCTGCCATGACCCTAGGCCCAAACACGCACCCTTGGTCGGGTTCTCCAGGCGCCACACCCAAAACCCACCTCTGGAATCCCTGCTTTGGCGGGACCCCTGAGATGGAAAACAGCACTCTTCCCTGTCCCACGTAAAGACACCAAGTCCTTGGGAGCTGGGCAGAATCCCCACAGAGGAATAATCTCCCATAGCCCCATGAGGCAATGCCTCCATGGTGTGGCCTTCTGAGGCACACAATCCAGACAGAACAGCCTGCGCTCCCGCCTCATCATCGCCTTAATGATAAATCCTGAGGAGCTGCCCTCAGGGTCTGCAGATCGGGCCTGCCATCACTTCGCCCCTAAACCAAACCCGACTGTGTGTGCAGACTTCTGCCCCCAAAGCCCTGGCCCACAGACCCTCCAGGATGGGGCCCCTGGAACCACCCCGCAGGATTCTGCCTGCCCACCTGAAGGAAACTCTGCCCATCAGTGTTGCCCAAACCCTCCAGATTAGGAGACACCTGCAAGGCCTTGAGCCCACCCCAATTTCACAGGCCACTCTGGACTAAAATGCGCATTCTGACACAGGCCAGACACTTCCCTCCAGGCAGACACCCAGGTCAATGTCCCTGAGTCAGAAGATTGTACCTGACAGGACCTCATCGGAACCCTAGCTTAGGTTTACAGGCATCTGTCCCCAGATGCCTGTTCTGGAATACCTCCATAAGGTGCAAAATGTGGTCACGGAGCCACAGAAGAGAACCACTCTGTCCCCAGAAGGTAACCTGGCTCTTGGGAGCTCCGTCCAACCCTCAGGTGAGGAGAATCCTGCATGGCTCCTGATCTCCTGCCACATTCTTAGGTTTCCCTGTTCACACACCAGCCTTGTGACCCATCAGCATGAGGCTCCCTGTCAACTCAGCCCCCTGGACACTTCGCCCCAGAGCCACCAGATTCGAAAGAGCCTTGTTCCTGGGCTGCAATGGTACGCTGGGCTTTCCAGGCATGCATGCGGTGAGCTCTGCTACCAAATCATTCCATATGGGGGACCCTGGAGCCATCCAACCGGACTCCCCCTGTCCTGCAGAAGGAAACCTTGCTGTTTTGTGCAGCTCACAAGCCCCAGCCTGGGAAAACGTCCATGGTCTCATGAGTCCACCCCTCCATTCCTTGGCCATCATGGACACAAACTCCAAGTGAGGGACCATCTGACACTCACCCACATTCAGGTGCTGGAGTTCTCAAATCAGACACTGCACATTGGAACTGCCACGTGCTCAGCACTGGACTGAACCGTTGCTTGTGTGTTCAGACTTCCGTCCTCACACTCCTGGTCCACAAGCCCTCCAGTCAGGGAATTCCGTAGCTATAACCCACCATTTGCCTGACAACCAGGAGAAAAACGTTTCCCCATGGGGCTGCCCAGAAACCCCAAATGAGGATCAACCTGCACGCCACTCGACTGCACCCCAAGTATATAGGCTGCCCTGGGCACTAATGCTCTGTCTAACACAGTCTGAGCCCTGACCTCCTGACTGACATCAGACAGCTGAATGCACACCCAGCACTTCTCCCCCACCATGGTCTTAGGCCGTTATCTCTTCCCAACCTGGCTTTTCAGTCTTCAGAACCTTGGCTTTATCTCCAATCACTGCACAGGGGTGAACCTGATGCAGAAATCAGAACTCCTCCATCCCCATGGCAAGAAACCTTGCTGTTGGCATGGTGTCCAACCTTCTGGGTAGGAGAAACCAGCATGGTCCATGGGCCACGCCCATGCTATAGGGCCTCCTTGGGCACAAACATGCATTGTGACCCTCAGGGCCAGCCCCGTGCTCAAGGAAGGCCTCTCCATAGCTGGACCAAGAGCCCACTTATGGGGCTTGTCATGCCCCTAGGCCCCCACGCCTAAACAGAGGTCAGGTTTTCCAGTCGCCCATACCCAGGGCTCTACTCTGGAAACCCTCCTCTAGAGGGACACATGAGCCAGAAAACAGGACTCCTCCCTTCCCACAGAATGACCCCAAACTCTTGGGAGCTGGGCCAAATCCCAAGAGAGGGAGACCCGTCCATATCCCATGAGTCCACGGCCATCCTTGACACAAAATCCAGAGAAAAAAGCCTGAGCAACCGCCTCACACTTGCCCTTCGTTCATATCCCGAGGAGCTTCCTTCTCGGTCTGTAGATCGGGCCTGCCATACCCTCATCCGCAAACCTAAACCAAGTTTGTTTATTCAGACTTCTATCCCCACAGCCCTGGCCCACACACCTTCCAGGCTGGGGCCCCTGGAGTCACAATGCAGGACTGTGCCTGCCCTCTCCAAGGAAACTCTGTCCATTCCATTGGCCACAACCCTACGGATTAGGAGAATCTGCCAAGGTCCCTGAGGCCATCCCAATCGTGTAGGCTGCCCTGGACAAACAGGGGTGATCTGACACTAGCTGAGCAACTGCCTCCACTCAGACAAGCAGACGGATGTCCCCAGAGACAGAAGATTGATGCAGACAGGCCCCTAGGTCGTAATCTGAACCCTTGCTTTGGTTTCCAGGCATCTCTCCTCAGAGGCCTGGTTTCCAGTAATGGCATTAGGGGGTTTCCTGCAGCACTAATCAGAACACCGATCATCTCCACATGGGAAAATTACTCTTTGGAGCTGTGCCAAACCCTCTGGTTAGGAGAATCTCCAGGGCCCTCGATGCACCACCACATTCCAAGGTCTCCATGGACAGAAACCCACATTATGACCCATCTTCAGGAGAGTCCATTTCAACTCAGCCCCCTATGTTTCTTCCGCAGAGCCAGCAAATTGAACCTGCCTTGTCACTAGGAGACAATGGGAATGCGAGGTGGGTGCCCAGGCATCCATCCTTAGAAGCCTGCTCTTGATTCTTTCTATATGGTGTGTCCTGGAGCCATCCACCAGGAATCGACTGCAGCACAGAAGGAATCCTTGCAGTTTGGAACATCTCATAGCTCCCAGCATGGGAAAACCTCCAAGGCTTGATGAGAACCCTCTTCATGAAGGGGCCATCATGGACATAAACTCTAACCTGAGCCAACTTCTGATCCTTGGCCTGAATTCAGATGCAGGAGATCTCAATTCAGCCTCTGCAGAGTGGGCCTGCCATGCCCTCATCCCAAAACCTAACCCTGGCTTGTGTTCTCATGCTTCCCTCCTCACACTCCTGGCCCACAAGCCCCCAGATTGGGAATTCCAGAGCCACAATTCAGCACTCTGCCTGCCCTGCACAGGAAAAACGTTGCCCTATGGGGCTGCCCAGAAAACTCAAGTGAGGTTCAACTTGCACACCACTTGACTGCACGCCAATTATATATGCTGACCTGGGCACTAAAGCTCTGTCTGACACAGCCTGAGGCCGGACCTCCCGACTGACATCCAGACAGCTGGCCTCACACCCAGCACATCTGAAGCACCATGGCCTTAGGCACTCATCTCTACACAACCTGGGTTTTCTGGCTTCAGAACCTAGAAATTATCTCCAATCAATACACAGCGGTGAACCTGATGCAGAAATCATTACTCCTCCATCCCCATGGCAGAAAACCTTGCAGTCGGCATGGTGTCAAACATGCAGGGTAGAAAAACCAGCATGACCCATGAGGCCAAGCCAATGCTTGAGGGCCGGCTTTGGCAGAAACATGCATTGTGGCCTCAGCGTGAGCCCCGTGTTCAAGGAAGCCCCGTGTTCTTTGTGGCTGGACCCCGAGCCCGCATATGGGGTTTGCCATGACCCTAGGCAACCAATCTTACCAGACATTGGGTTGTACAGTCGTCTGTACCCAGGACTCTGCTCTGGAATCTCTCTTTTGGAGGGAAACTTAAGGCAGAAAACAGGACTCCTCCCTTCCCACAGAGTGACCTCAAACTCTTGGGAGATGGGTCATATCCTCAGAGAGGGAGACTCGACCATGGCCCATGAAGCCCACCCTGATATTCCACGGCCAACCTTGACACCAAATCCAGAGACAATAGCCTGAACGACCACCTTCAACTCACCCTTTTTTATATCCAGAGGACATCCCCTAACGGTCTGTAGATCAGGCCTGCCATACCCTTGGCCTCAAACCTAAGCAGACTTTGTTTTCAGACTTCTGTCCCAACAGCCCTGGCCCACACACCTTCCAGGCTGCCTCCTCTGGAGCCACACCCACGATGGTGCCTGCCCTCTCCAAGGAAATTCTGCCCATTCCACTGGCCACAACCCTACAGATTAGTAGAAACCTCCAACACCCCCGAGCCATCGCAATACAGGAGGATGCCCTGGACAAACAGGGGCATTCTGACACAAGCTGAGAAAATACCTCCACTCAGACATGCAGACAGATATTCCCAGAGATAGGACATTGAACATGACAGGGCCCTAGGTCCTAATCTGAACCCTAGCTTTGGTTTCCAAGTGTCCCTCGTAAGAGGCTTGGTTTCAAATATCAACATATGGGGGTTTTCTGAGGCACCAAAAGGAACACCTCTCACCTCCACATGGGAAGATTGCTCTTTGGAGCTGTGGCAAACCCTCCAGGCAGGAGAAACCTGCAGGGCCCCTGAGAAACCTCCACATTCTTATATCTCCATGGACACAAAACACATGATGACCCATCCTCATGAGTGTCCATTTCAACTCAACCCCCTAGGTATCTCCCCAAGAGTCAGCAGATTGAACCTGCCTTGTCACTAGGAGCCAATGGGAATGTGAGGTGGGATGTCCAGGCATCCATCCTTAGAAGCCTGTTCTCTAGTCTCTCATTATGGGGTGTCCTGGAGCCACCCAGCAGGACTCGACTGTCCAGTAGAAGAAAACCTTATGGTTTGGAGCAGCTCACAACCCCCAGATGGGAAAACCTCCATGGCCTCATGAGGACCCCCACTCCATGAAGGGGTCATCATGGACGCAAACTCCAGCCTAAGCCAACGTCTGATTCTCCCCCTGACATCAGATGCAGGTGATTTCAATTCAGACTCTGCAGAGTGTCCTGCCATGCCCTCGGGAACAAACCTAACCTTAGCTTGTGTTTTCAGACTTCTGTCCTAACACTCCTGGCCCACAAACACTCCAAATGGGGAATTACGGAGCCACAGCGCAGCCCTCCTCCTGCCCACAAGTAGAAAAACTTTGCCCTATGGGGTTGCCCAGAAACCCAAATGAGGATCAACCTGTACGGCCCTTGAATGCACCCCAATTTCCTAGGCTGCCCTGGGCACTAATGCACTATCTGACACAGTCTGAGCCCAGACTTCATGAATGACACCCACACAGCTGACCAACAACCCAGCATGTCGGACCTGCCATGGCTTTAGGCCGTCATCTCTTCCCAAGCTGTGTTTTCATTCATCTGAACCTAGACCTTACCTCCAATCCCTGAAAAGGGGGGAACCTGATGTACACATCAAAACTCCTCCTTGGAGGAGGAAATCTTGCTGTTGGCATGGTAACAAGCCTTCAGGGTAGGAGAAACCTGCATGGCCCATGAGGCCACGCCCATGCTTGAGGGCTGCCTTGGGCACAAACAGGCATAGTGACCCTCAGCCTGAGCCACGTGATCAAGTAAGTCCTCTCAGTGGCTGGACCAAAAGCCCACATATGGGGCTTGCCTTGTCCCTCACTCCATTCCTAACCAGAGGTCGGGTTGTGCAGTCGCCTGTATCCAGGACTCTGCTCTGTAATCCCTCTTTTGGAAGGACACCTGAGACAGAAAACAGGACTCCTCCCTTCCCACAGAATGACCCCAATCTCTTGGGAGCCTGGTCACATCCGCAGAGGGGGAGACTCAACCATGACCCGTGAGGCCACTCTGACATTCCACGTCCATCCTTGACAAAAAATCCAGAGACAAAATCCTGAGTGACTGCCTCCCACTCACCCTTCTTTCCTATCCTGAGGAGCTCCCCTCATGGTCTGTAGATTGGGTCTGCCATACCCTCCGCCCCAAAACTAAGCCCAGTTTGTCCTTCCAAACTTCTGTCCCCACAGATCTGGCCCACACTCCCTCCAGACTGGGGCATCTGGAGCAACACCTCACGATGAAGTGTGCCCTCTCCACAGAAACTGTGCCCATTTCACTGGCACAACCCTACAGATTAGGAAAAACCACCGAGGCCCTCGAGACCATCCCAATAGTGGAAAACGCCCCGGACAAGTGGGAATTCAGACACAATCTGAGCAACTACCTCTACTCAGACACACACACAGATGTCCTCAGAGACAGGAGATAGAACTGGACAGGCTCCTAGGTCTTAATCTGAACCCCAGCTTTGGTTTCCATTCATCTCTCCTCAGAAGCCAGTTTTCAAATACCAGCATATTGGGGTTTCCTGAGGCACCAAACAGAACACCTCTCGTCTCCACATGGGAAGCTTGCTCCTTGCAGCTGTGGCAAACCCTCTGGGTAGAATACTGCAGGGAACCTGAGCCACCGCCACATGCCAAGGTCTTCATGGATACCAAATTACATGATGACCCATCCTCATGAGAGTCCATTTCAACACAACCCCCTGGGCAGTTCGCCCTAGAGCCAGGAGATAAAACCGGCCTTGTAGCTAGTAACCAATGGGAATGTGAGGTGAGGTGTCCAGGCATCCATCCTTAGAAGCCTGCTTTCTAGTCTGTCCCTATGGGGCATCCTGGAGCCATCTAGCAGGACTCAACTGTCCCACAGAAGGATACCTTGTGGTTTGGAGCAGGTCACAACCACCAGCTTAGGAAAGCCTCCATGGCCTCTTGAGGCCCCCATTCATGAAACAGCCATCATGGACGCAAGCTACAGCCTGAACCACCGTCTGATACACGCGTACAACAGATGCGGGAGATCTCGATTCTCCCCATGCAGAGTGGGCCTGCCGTTCCCTCGGACCCAAACCTAAACCTAGCTTGTGTTTTAGGACTTCCTTCCTCACACCCCTGGCCTGCAAGCCCTCCAGATTGGGAATTCTGGAGCCAAAACACAGACTTCTGCCTGCACACCAGAAAGAAGTGCCCTATGGGGCTGCCTAGAAATCCCAAATGAGGATCAACCTGCACGTCCCTCGAATGCACCCCAATATCATAGGCCGCCCTGTGCACTAATGGTCTTTCTGACACACTATGAGCCCCGACCTCCTGTCAGCCACCCATAGAGCGTGCCCCACGTCCTTCAGGCGGGACTTGCTGTGGCCCAAGGCCGTCTTCTTTACTGAACCTGGGTCGTCAGGCATCTGACCCCAGACCTTAGTTCAAATCCCTCCCCACAGGGGAACCTGAAGCACAAAAGAGTTCTCGCCTTCTCCATGGCAGGAAACCTGGCTGTAGGGATTGGTGTCCAACCCTCAGAGTGAGAGCCAGCTGCATGGTCCATGAGAAAAAGCCCACTCAAGAGGGCCGCCATGGGCACAAACAGGCATTGTGACCTCAGCCTGAGACCGCTTTCAAACAAGCCCCCTCAGGAACTGGACCAGGAGCCTGCAGAGCGGGCCTGCCATGTCCCTACGCCCAAATCCTAACTCTTGGTGGGGTTCTCCAGGCACATGGACACAGAAACCGTCCCTGGAATCCTGGTTTGGGGTGGGACCCCTGAGATGGAAAACAGCACTCTTCCCTTCTCCCAGAAAGACACCAAACTCTTGGGAGCTGGGCAGAATACCCAGAGAGGAAGAATCTCCCATGACCCCATGAGGCCACCCCTACATTCCATCTCCATCCTAGACACATAATTCAGACAGAAAATCCTGTGTTACCGCCTCCCAGGGGCCTGAACATCAAATCCTGAGGAGCTGCCCTCAGGTTGTGCAGATAGGGCCTCCCATCAACTCGCCCCTAAACCTAATCCAAGTTTTTGTCTGCAGACATCTGTCCCCAAAGCCCTGGCCCACATTCCCTCCAGGACGGGGCCTCCTTAGCCACAGCACAGGACTGGGCCTGCCCTCCCGAAGGAAACTCTGCCTGTCACAGTTTCCCAAACCTTAGAGATTAGGAGAAACCTGCAAGGCCCCTGAGCCCACCCCAATTTCATAGGCCGCTCTGAACAAAAATGCACAGTCTGACACATCCTAAGCACCCACCTCCAGGCAGACAAGCAGATCAATGGCCCTGATTCAGAAGATTGAGCCTTACCTGGCGTAGAGCCTCAGTGGAACCCTTGCTAAGGCTTTCAGGCTTCTTTCCCCAGAAGGCCATTCTGGAATACCAACCTACGTTCCAACATGTGGTCCCTCAGCCACACCACAGAACCCCTCCTGTCCTCAGAAGGAAACCTTGGTCTTGGGAACTGGGTCCACCCTCGGGGCAGGAGAATCATCCATGGCCTCTGAGCCACAGCCACACACTAAGATCTCCCTGGCCCCCAACCAGCATTGTGACCCGTCAGCCCGAGAAACCCTGTCAACTCAGCCCCCTTTGACCTTTGCCCCAGAGCCAGTGGATCGAACATGCCCTGTTCCTCAGCTGCAATGGGAACGCGATTTCCAAGGAATGGGATTTCCAGGCATCCATGCAGAGAGCTATTCTCTCCAATCATTCCATATGGGGGACCCCGGAGGCATTCAACCAGACTCCCCCTGTCCCGCAAAAGGACACCTTATTGTTTGGAGCAGCTCACATCCCTAAGCATGGGAAAACCTCCATGGTCTCTTGAGGCCTCCCCTCCATCGTCAGCCATTATGGACACAGAATCCAGTGTGAGCGGACATGTGAAATTAGCCCTTACTCCGGTGCTCCAGAGATCTCGAATCAGCTGATGCACATTGGATCTGCCATGAGCTCGACACTGACCTGAACCGTACTTGTGTTTTCAGACTTCCGTCCTAACACTCCTGGCTTACAAGCACTCCAGATTGGGAATTGTGGAGCCACAACGCAGCCTTCGTTTTGCCCAACAGAGACAAAGGGTACCCTATGGGTCTGCTCAGATACCCCACATGAGGATCCACCTGCACAGCCCTCGATGGCACCCAAATATCATAGGCCACCCTGTGCACTAATGCTCTGTCTTACACAGCATGAGCCTCAACCTCCTGTCAGCCATCCAGACAGTGGGCCCAGTATCCTCCAGGTGGGATCTGGCTGGCTTGAGGCTGTCATCTCTATGCAACCTAGGGTTTAGGAATCTCTTCCCAGACCTTACCACAAATCCCTGCCTATGGGGGAACCTGAAGCACCAAAGAGTACTCCTCCTTCCCCATGGCAGGAAACTTGGCTGTTGGGATGGGTGCCCATCCCTCAGAGTGGGGCCAGCTGCATGGCCCAAGATACAACACCCAATCAGGAGGGCCACCCTGGGCATTAACAGGCATTGTGACCCTCAGCCTGAGCCCGCTTTCCCCCCTCAATCCCCCTCACAATCTGGTCCATGAGCATGAAGAGTGGGCCTGCTCTGCCCCTAAGCTCAATTCCTAACCCTCGGTCGGTTTCTCCAGATGCCCCATCACAGAACCCGTCTCTGGAATACCTGTTTGGGCAGGACCCCTGAGACGGAAAACAGCACTCTTCCCTTCCCCCAGAAAGACACCAAACTCTTGGGAGCTGGGCAGAATCCCCAGAGAGGAAGAATCTCCCATGGTCCCATGAGGCCACACCTACATTCCGTGGCTGTACTGGACACATAATTCAGACAGAAAAGCCTGTGCGACTTCCTCTGAGCGGACCGAAATTCAAATCGTGGAGCTACCCTCAGGCTGTGTGTATAAGTCCTGACATCCCCTCGGCCCTAACCCTAACCCGAGTTTGTGTCCACAGATTTCTGTCCCCAAAACCCTGTCCCACATGCTCTCCAGGAGGGGGTCTCTGGAACCACAGCACAGGACTGGGCCTACCCGCCCGAAGGAAACTCTGACTGTCACAGTTGCCTGAACCCTCTAGATTAGGAGAAACCTGCAAGGCCTCTGAGCCCACCCCAATTTTGTAGGACTCTCTGGACGAAAATGCGCAGTCTGACACAGCCTAGGCGCTGACCTCCAGGCAGACACGCAGGTCAATGGCCCTGAGTCAGAAGATTGAAACTTTCCTGGGCCTAGGACCTCATTGGAACCCTAGCTTAGATTTCAGGCTTCTGTCCCCAGAAGCCATTCTGGAATCCCAACATATAGTCAAACATGTGGTCCGTGAGCCACACCACAGATACCCAACAGTCCCAAGAAGGAAACCTTGCTCTTGGGAGATGGGTCCAACCCATCTCCGCCATGGCCCCTGAGCCAGCTTTGTGACCCGTCAGCCTGAGAACCCCTGTCAACTCAACCCCCTTGGAACGTCGACCCAGAACCAGCAGATCTAACCTTCCCTGCTCTTAGGCCGCAATGGGAACATGAGGTGGGCTTTCCAGGCATTCATGTGGAGAGCTCAGTTTTCCAATCTTTCCATATGGGGGGCCTTGGAACCATTCAAAAGTTCTCCCACTGTCCCACTGAAGGACACCTTGTTGTTTGTAGCAACTCAAAAGCCCCAGCATGGGAAAACCTCTATGGTCATTAGAGGCCACCCCTCCATTCTTCGGACATCATGGACACAGACTCCTAAGTGAGGGTACATCTAACCCTCAACCTTATTCCGGTGCTGGAGGTCTCAACTCCGCCGCTACACATTGGAATTGCCATGTGCTCGGCATTGACCTGAACCGTTGCTTGTGTTTTCAGACTTATATCTTCACACCCCTGGTGCACAACCCCTCCAGATTGGAAATTCTGAAGACACAGTGCAGCTTTTTGCCTACCCACCAGAAAGAAGTGCCTAGGGGTCTGCCCAGAAACCCCACATGAGGATCCACCTGCATGGCCCTCGATGGCACCTCAATATCATAGGACGTGCTGTGCGCTAATGCTCTGTCTGACACTGCCTGACCCCTGACCTCCTGTCAGCCACCCAGATAGCAGGCCCCATATCCTGCAGGTGGGATGTGCCATGGCTGGAGGCCATCATCTCTACAAAACCTGGTAATTCAGGCATCTGACCCCAGATCTTAGCTCAAATCCCTTCCCTTGTAGGTTTCTCCTAATCTGTAGGGTTGTGGCCAATGGAATGGGCACAGTTTCCTTGGAGAGTGCAGGAACAGTTTTGCCGTGTGGGTCCAAAGGTTCCAGCCTGTAGGGTGTGTGGGCTAGGCCTGTGGGGATAGAAGTCTGAAAAGACAGACTCAGCTTTTTTGGGAGCCGAGGATATTGCAGGCCCGATCTACAGACCGTGAGGGGAGCTCCTCGGGATATAAAGAAGGGCGAGTGGGAAGTGGTCATTCAGGCCTTTGTCTCTGGATTTTGTGTCAAGGATGGTTGTGGAATAGAGAGGTGGACTCATGGGTCATGGACGAGTCTCCTTCTCTGGGGAATGGCCCCGCTCCCAAAAGGTTGGGGTCATTCTGAGGGAACGGAGGCATCCTGTTTTCTGCCTCAGGTGTCCCTCCAAAAGAGGGATTCCAGAGCAGAGACATGTGTATGGGCGGATAGAAAACCCAACGTCTGGTTAGGCTTGGGAGACTAGGGTCATGGCAAGCCCCATATGCGGGCTCTTGGTCCAGCCACTGAGAGACCTTACATGAACAGGGTGTGGATGTGCCCAAGGCGGTCATCAAGCATTGGCGAGGCCTCATGGGCCATGCCAGTTTCTCCTACCTTGAAGGCTGGACACTATGCCAACAGCAAGCTTTCTTGCCATGGGGAAGGAGGAGATCTGATTTGTGCATCAGGTTCCTCCCTGTGTAGGGATTGGAGATAATGTCTAGGTTCCAGTGACTGAAAATCCAGGTTGGAAAGATAGGATGGATTAAGGCCATGGCGGGTCCAATGTGTGTGTGGTGTGAGGCCAGGTTTCTGGGTATCTGTCAGGCAGTGTGGGCTCAGGCTGTGTCAGACAGAGCATTCGTTACAAGGGCAGCCTACTAAATTGGGGTGTGATCAAGGGCCATGAAAGTTGAACCTCATTTGGTGATCTGGGCAGCCCCATCGGGCAAAGTTTTCCTGCAGGTGGACAGCAGAGTGCTGTGTTTGGGCTCAGGAGCTCGCAGTCTGGAGGGCTTGTGGGCCAGAAGTGTGAGGATGGAAGTCTGAAAACACAAGCTAGGGTTAGGTTTCGGGCCGAGGACAAGGCAGGCCCACTCTGCAGAAGCTGAATCGAGATCTCCTGCATCTGAAGTCAAGGCGAGTATCAGACGTTGGCTCAGGCTGGAGTTTGTGTCCATTATGGCCCCTTCATGAAGGGGTGGCCTCAGTAGGCCATGGAAGTTTTCCCACGCTGGGAGCAGTGAGATGCTCCAAACCACAAGGATTCCTTCTGCGGGACAGTCGAGTCCTGTTGGATGGCTCCAGGATGCCCCATACAGAAAGACTTTAGAGCAGGGTTTGAAGGATGGATGCCTGGGCACCCCACCTCACATTCCCCTTGTCTCCTAGAAACAAGGCAGGTTCTATATGCTGGCTCTGGGGGAGCTACCCAGGGGGGTTGAGTTGAAATGGACTCTCCTGAGGATGGGCCATAATGTGGGTTTGTGTCCATGGAGACCTTGGAATGTGGCCATGGCTCAGGGTCCCTGCAGGATTCTCCTACCCCGAGGGTTTGACATAGCTCCAAAGAGCTAGCTTCCCATGTAGAGACGAGAGGTGTTCTGTTTGGTGCCTCAGGATATCCCCACATGCTGCTATTTGAGACGAGGTCTCTGAGGAGAGATGCATCAAAACCAAACCTTGGGTTCCCATGAGGGACTAGGGGCTTGTCCGGTTCAATCTTCTGTCTCTGGGGGCACCGGAGTGCATGTCTGAGTGGAGGTGATAGGACAGCTTGTGTCAGAATGCCCATTTGTCCTAGGCGGCCTACACAATTGGGATGTTCTCAGGGGCCTTGGAAGGTTCTCCTAATCTGTAGGGTTGTGGCCAATGGAATGGGCACAGTTTGCTTGGAGATGGCAGGCACAGTCCGGTGGTGTGGCTCCAAGGTCCCCAGGCTGGAGGGTGTGTGGGCCAGGTCTGTGGGGCAGAAGTCTGAAAAGACAAACTCGGCTTTGGTTTGGGGCTGAGGGTATGGCAGGCCCAATCTACAGACCGTGACGGGAGCTCCTCAGGATATGAAAGATGGGCGAGTGAGAGGCAGTCACTCAGGCTTTTGTCTCTGGATTTTGTGTCAAGGATGGCCATGGAATGTCGGAGTGGCCTCATGGGCCACGGATGTGTCTCCCTCTCTGAGGATATGGACCAGGTCCCAAAAGGTTGGGGTCATTCTGTGGGAAGAAAAGAGTCCTGTTTCTGCCTCAGGTGTCCCTATAAAAGGCATTCCAGAGCAGAGCCCTGGGTATGGGCTGCTGGAAGCCTGACCTCTGGTTAGGATTGGGGGCTAGGGGCATGGCAAGACCCATATGCGAGCTGTTGGTCCAGCCACTGAGAGGTCTTACTTGAACACGGGGCTCACGCTGAGGGTCACAATGCACGTTTCTGCCCAAGGCGGCCCTCAATCATGGGTGATGCAGCGTTCTCCTACCCTGAAGGTTGGACACCATGCCAACACCAAGGTTTCCTGCCATGGGGAAGGAAGAGTTCTGATTTGTGTATCAGGTTCCTCCCTGTGCAGGGATTGAGATAAGGTCTAGGTTCAGAGGCTTGAAAACCCAGGTTGGGAAGACATGACGGACTAAGGCCATGGTCTATCTGATGTGCTGTGTGTGCGGCCAGCTGTCTAGGTGTCTGTCCGGAGGTCTGTGCTCAGGCTGTGTCAGACAGAACATTCGTGGCCAGGGCAGCCTATTAAATTGGGGTGTGATCGAGGGTCATGCAGGTTGGTCCTCATTTGGTTTTCTGGGCAGCCCCATAAGGCAGCATTTGCCTTCAGGTGGGCAGGCAGAGTCTTGCATTCTGGCTCTGGCGTTCCCAATCCAGAGGGCTTGTGGGCCAGGAGTGTGAGGATGTAAGTCTGAAAACACAAGCTAGGGTTAGTTTTGGGGCCGAGGGCAAGGCTGGCCCCCTCTGCAGAGGCTGATTCGAGATTTCCTACATCTTCAGTCAGGGCGAAGATCAGTCATTGGCTCAGGCTGGAGTTTGTGTCCACAATGGCCATTTTTGAAGGGGTGGCCTCATGAGGCCATGGAGGTTTCCCCCTGCTGGGTGTTGGGAAATGCTCCAAACAGGAAGGTTTCCTTCTGTGGGACAGTCGAATCCTTTTAGATGGCCCCAGAACACCCCATGCGGAAAGAATTGAGAGCAGGGTTCTAAACCTGGGTGCCTGGACACCCCACCTCGCATTCCCATTGGCTCCTAGCGACAAGGCTGGTTTAATCTGCTGGCTCTGGGGCGAGCTCCCCTGGGGGTTTAGTTGAGTTGGAATTTCCTGAGAATGGGGCATAATATTTGTGTCCATGGAGATCTTGTAATGTGGCAGTGGATCAGGGTCCCTGCAGGATTCTCCTAGACAGAGGGTTTGACACAGCTCCAAAGAGCAATCGTCCCATGTGGAGATGAGAGGTGTTCTGTTTGGTGCTTCAGGATAGCCCCATATACTGGTATTCAAAACCAGGCCTCAGAGGATAGATGCCCGGAAACCAAAGCTAGGGTTCCGATGAATGCCTAGGTGCCTATCCATTTCAATCTTCTGTCTCTGGGGGCATTGCTGTTCAGGTTTGAGTGGAGGTTGTAGGTCAGCTTGTGTCAGAATGTCCCTGTTTGTCCCAGGCAGCCTACAGGATTGTTATGGCTTTGGGGGCCTTGGAGGTTTCTCCTAATCTGTAAGGTTGTGGCCAATGGAATGGGCAATTTTCCTTGGAGATGGCAGGCACAGTCCTGCAGTGTGGCTCCAAAGACCTCAACCTGGAGTGTGTAGGCCAGGCCTGTGGGGCCAGAAGTCTGAAAAGACAAACTCGGCTTAGGTTTGGGCCGAGGGTATGGCAGGCCCAATCTACAGACCATGAAGGAAGCTCCGAGTATGAAAGAAGGGCGAGTGAGAGGCAGTTCCTCAGGCTTTTATCTCTGGATTTTAAGCAAGGATGGCCATGGAATGGAGGGGTGGCTTCATGGGCCTTGGACGAGTCTCCCTCTCTGGGGATCTGGCCCATTTCCAAAAATATTGGTGCCATTCTGTGGGAAGGGAGGAGTTCTATCTTCTGCCTCTGCTGTCCCTGCAAAAGAGGGATTCCAGAGAAGATCCCTGGGTATGGGTGGCTGGAAAACCCTCACATTTGGTTAGCACTGGGGACCTAGGGGCATGGCAAGCCCCATATGCGAGCTATTGGTCCAGTTACTGAGATGACTTACTTGATCACAGGGCTCACGCTGAGGGTCGCAATGCGTGTTTCTGCCCAAAGCGGCCCTCAAGCGTGCATGTGGCCTCATGGGCCATGCAGGTTTCTCCTACCCTGAAGGTTGGGCACCATGTCAACAGCAAGGTTTCTTGCCATCGGGAAGGAGGAGTTCTGATTTGTGCATTAGATTCCCCCCTGTGCAGGGATTGGAGATAAGGTCTAGGTTCAGAGGCCTGAAAACCCAGGTTGGGAAGAGATGACGGACTAAGGCCATGGCCAATCTGATGTGCTGGGTGTGCGGCCAGCTGTCTGGGTGTCTGTCGGGAGGTCAGGGATCAGGCTGTTTCAGACAGAGCATTCGTGGCCAGGGCAGCCTATGAAATTGGGTTGAGATTGAGGGCCAAGCAGGTTGGTCCGCATTTGGGTTTATTGGCAGCCCCATAGGGCATTGTTTACATTCAGGTGGGCTGGCAGAGTCTTGTATCCAGAGTTTCCAATCTGGAGGGCTTGTGGCCCAGGTGTGTGAGAACAGAAGCCTGAAAACACAAGGTAGGGATTGGTTTGGGACCGAGGGCAAGGCATGCCCCCTCTACAGAGGCTGAATAGAGATCTCCTGCATCTGAAGTCAGGGCGAGTATCACACGTTAGCTCAGGCTTGAGTGTGTGTCCATGATGGCTTCATGAAGGGGTGGCATCATGGGGCCATGGAGGTTTTCCCTCACTGTGGATTGGGAGCTACTCCAAACTGCATAGTTTCCTCCTGTGGAACAGACAACTCCTCTGAGGAACTGTGGGGTGCGGGCTGGGTCATCCTTTTTGGATGGCCCAGGACATGCCATACGGAAAGACTTGAGAACAGGATTCTAGTTGTGGGTGCCTGGACACTCCTTCTTGCTTTCTCATTGGCTCCTAGCAATAAGGCAGTTTCGATCTGCTGGTTCTGGGGAGAGCTCCCCGGGGGGGTGGTGAGTTTAGTTGGACTCTACTGAGGATAGGTCATAATGTGGGTCTCTGTCCATTGAGACCTTGGAATGTGGCAGTGGCTCAAGGGCCCTTCAACATTCTCCTACCCGAAGGTTTGGACACAGCTCCATAGAGCAAACTTCCCATGTGGAGACGAGAGGTGATCTGTTTGGTGCCTGAGGAAATGCCCATATGCTGATATTCAAAACCAGGTCTCTGAGGAGAGACACCTGGAAACCAAAGCTAAGGTTCCAATGAGTGCCCAGGGGCCTGTCCTGTTCAGTCTTCTGTCTCTGGGGACATCAGTGTGCATGTCTGAGTGGAGGTGGTAGGTCAGCTTCTGTCAGAATTCTCCTGTTCGTCCAGGGTGGACTACATGACTTGTATGGACTCGGGGCCTTGCAGGTTTCTCTTAATCTGTAGAGTTGTGACCAATGGAATGCACACAGTTTCCTTGGAGAGGGCAGGCACAGTCCTGCAGTGTGGCTCCAGAGGCCCCAGCCTGGAGGGTGTGAGGGCCAGGCAGGTGGGGCCAGAAGTCTGAAAAGACAAAGTCGGTTTAGATTTGGGGCTGAGAGTATGGCAGGCCCTATCTACAGACCGTGACGGGAGTTCCTCAGGATATGAAAGAAGGGCGAGTGGGAGGCGGTCACTCAGACTTTTGTCTCTGGATTTTGTGTCAAGGATGGCCATGGAATAGATGGGTGACCTCAAGTGCCATGGACGAGTCTCCCTCTCTGGAGATTTGGCCCGGCTCCCATTCTGTGGGAAGAGAAGAGTTCTGTTTTCTTCCTCAGGTATCCCTCCAAAAGAGATATTCCAGAGCAGAGCCCTGGGTATGGGCGACTGAAAAACCCAACCTCTGGTTAGGACTGGGGGACTAGGGCCATGGCAAGTCCCATATGTGGACACTTGGTCGAGCTACTGAAAGGCCTTACTTGATCACGGGGCTCACAATGAGGGTCACACTGCATGTTGCTGCCCAAGGCGGCCATCAAGCTTGGACGTGGTTCATGGGCCATGCAGGTTTCTCCTGCCCTGAAACTTTGACACCATGCCAACAAGAAGGTTTCTTGCCATGGGGAAAGAGGAGTCCTGATTTGTGTATCAGATTCCCCCCTGTGCAGGGATTGGAGATAAGGTCTAGGTTCAGATGCCTGAAAACGCAGATTGGGAAGAGATGACACACTGAGGCCATGGCAGGTCTAATGTGCTCGGTGTGCAGCCAGCTCTCTGGGTGTCTGTCGGGAGGTCTGGGCTCAGGCTGTGTCAGACAGAGCATTAGTGCCCAGGGCAAATGCTGAAATTGGGGTGCGTTCGAGGGCCATGCAAGTTGATCCTTATTTGGCGTTTCTGGGCAGACCCTAAAGGCAAAGTATTCCTTCAAGTGGGCAGGGATAGTCTTGCATTGTGGCTCCAGAGTTCCAAGTCCGGATGTCTTGTGGCCCGAGAGTGTGAGTACAGAAGTCTGAAAACACAAGCCACGCTTCTGTTCAGTGCCAAGTGCATGGAAGTTCCAATGTGCAGCGGCTGATTCGAGATCTCAAGCACCTGAGTAAGGGCTAGGGTCAGATGTCTGCTTACGCTGAAGTTTGTGTACATGATGGCTGATGAATTGAGGGCTGGCCTCAAGAGGCCATGGAGGTTATCCCAGGCTGGGGCTTGTGAGCTGCTCCAAACAGAAGGTATCCTTCTGCGGGACAGGGATAGTCCAGTTGAATGCCTCCAGGGTCCCCCATATGGAAAGATTGGATAGCAGAACTCTCCACTTGGATTCATGGAAAGCCCACCTCACGTTCCCATTGCAGCCCAGGAATAGGGCAGGTTTGATCTTCTGGCTCTTGGGCGAAGTTCCAAGGGGACTGAGTTGACAGGGGTTCTTAGGATGATGTTCACAATGCTGCCTGGTGTCCATGGAGGCCTTAGAATGTGGCGCTGGCTCAGGGGCCATGCAGGATTCTCCTACCCTGAGTGTTGGACCCAGATCCCAAGAGCAAGATTTCCTTTTGGGGACAACAGGGGATTTATTGTGTGACTCATGGACCACATGTTGGACCATATGTTGGTATTCCAGAGCAGGTTTCTGGGGACAGATGCCTGAAAATCTAAGCTAGCGTTCTGATGAGGACCTAGGGCCAGGACAGGTTCAAACTTCTGACTTAGGGTCATTGACCTGCGTGTCTGCTGGAGATGGGTGTCTAGGGTGTGTCAGGCTGCATTTTTGTCTAGAGTGGCCTACGAAATTGGGGTGGGCTCAGAGGACTTGAAGGTTTCTCCTAATCTAGAGGGTTTGGGCAAGTGCTTCGGGCAAGAGTTTCCTTCGGGAGGGCAGGCCCAGTCCTGCGGTGTGGATCTGAAGTCCCCATCCTGGAGGGCATGTGGGCCAGGACCCTGGGGACAGAAGTCCGCAGACACAAACTCAGGTTAGGGTCAGGGGCGAGTTGATGGGAGGCCCTATCTGCACAACCTGAGGGCAGCTCCTCGATATTTGACATTCGGGCAGCTGGGAGGTGGTAGCACAGGCTTTTCTGTCTGAATTGTGTATCTAAGAAGGCCGCGGAATATATGTGTGGCCTCATTGGGCCATGGGAGATTCTTCCTCTTTGGGGATTCCGCCAGGCTCCGAAGGGTTTGGTGTCTTTCTGGGAAAAGGGAAGAGTGCTCTCTTCTGTCTCATTGGTCCCGTCCAAAACAGGGATTTCAGACACGGTTTCTGGTTCCAGGCGCCTGGAGGACCCCACTGAGGGTTGGATTTGGGCCTAGGGGAATGGCAGGCCCGCTCTGCAGGCTCCTGGTCCAGCTCCTGAGGGTGGCCCTCCTGATTGGGCATGGTCTCATAGGCCATGCAGCTGGCTCTCACTCTGAGGATTGGACACCCATCCCAACAGTCAGGTTTCCTGCCCTGGAGGAGGAGGAGTACTCTTTTGTGCTTCAAGTTCCCCCCGACGGCAGGGATTTAAGCTAAGGTATGGGGTCAGATACCTGAATATCCAGTTTGGGTGGAGATGATGGTGTCGGGCAATGGCAGATCTCGCCTGCAGATTACGGTGTGGGCTATCTGGATGGTTGACAGGAAGTCGGGCTCATGCTGTGTCAAACAGAGCATTAGTGCACAGGCTGCCTATGCTATTGGTGAGCCCTCGAGGGCCGTGTAGGTGGATCCTCATGTGCTGTTTCTGGGCAGACCCATAGGGCACTTCTTCTTGCTGGTGGGCAGGCAGAAGGCTGTGTTTTGGCTCCAAAATTCCCCATCTGGAGGGCTTGAGGGTCAGGAGTGTCAGAACGAAGTTGGAAAACACGGGTTATGGTTCAGTTCCTTGCTAAGCACATGGCAGTTCCAGTGTGCAATGGCTGATTCGAGATCAGCAGCACCTGAGGAATGGTGAGTGTCAGATGTCTGCTCATGCTGGAGTTTCTGTCCATGATGGTCAACGAATGGAGGGGTAGCCTCAAGAGGACATGGAGGTTTTCCCACCCTGGGCCATGTGAGCTGCTCCAAACAGCAAAGTTTCCCTCTGCGGGACATGGGGAGTCAGGTGAATGTCTCCAACTCCCCCATATGTAACGATTAGATAGCATAGCTCTCCGCATGGATGCCTGGAAAGCCCACCTCGCCTTCCCATTGAGCCCAGGATTAAGGCAGTTTCATTTTGCGTGTTCTGGGGGAATTCCCAAGGAGCTGAGTTGAGGGGTTCTCAGGCTGATGGGTCACAATAGTGGTTGGTGTCCAGGGAGTCCTTATAATGTGGCGGTGGCTCAATGGCCATGCAGGATTCTCCTACCCTGAAGTTTGGACCCATCTCCCAAGAGCAAAGTTTTCCTGGGGAAAGCAGGGGTTCTGTTGTGTAGCTCAAAGAACACATGTTGGACCACATGTTGGTATTCCAGAAGAGGCTTCTCAGGACAGATGCTCAAAAATGTGAGCTAGGGTTCCGATGAGGTCCTAGGGCAGGGTCAGGTTCAATCTTCTGACTCAGGGTCATTGACCTGCGTGTCTGCCTGGAGGTGGGTGCCTATGGTGCATCAGACTGTGTATTTTTGTACAGAGCGGCCTACTAACTTGGGGTTGGCTCAAATTTCTCCTAATCTGGAGGGTTTTGGCAACTGTAACGGGCAGATTTTCCTTTGGGAGGGCAGGCCCAGTCCTGCAGTATTGCTCTGGAGGGCCCATCCAGGGGGGCATGTGGGCCAGGGCTTTGGGGACAGAAGTCTGCACACACAAACTTGGGTTAGGGTTAAGGGAGAGGTGACGGGAAGCCCTATCTGCACAACGTGAGGGCATATCCTCAGGATTTGAAATTCAGGTGGCTGGGAAGCAGCAGCACAGGCTTTTCTGCCTGAATGGTGTGTCTAGGATGGTCACGAAATGTAGGGGTGGCCTCATGGGGCCATAGGAGATTCATCATCTTTAGTGATTCTGCCCTGCTCCCAAGATTTTGTTGTCTTTCTGGGAGAAGGGAAGAGTGCTGTTTTCCATTTCAGGGGTCCTGCCCAAAACAGGGATTCCAGAGATGGCTTATGGGACCAGGCACCTGGAGAACCTCAAATGGTTAGGATTTGGGTCTAGGGGCATGGCTGGCCCAGTCTGCAGGATGTTGGTCCACTTACCGAGGGGTCTAGTTGAGTCTGGACTCAGGCTGAGGGTCACATTGGCTGTTTGTGCCCAGGTGGCCATCCTGAGTGGGCGTGGTCTCATGGGCCATGCAGCTGGCTCCCACTCTGAGTATTGGACACCCATCCCAACAGCCGGGTTTCCTGCCATGGAGAAGGAGGAGTACTATTTTGTGCTTCAGGTTCATCTATAGGCAGGGATTTGAGCTAAGGTTTGGGGACAGATGCCTGAAGACCCAGGTTGGGGCGAGATAATGGAAATGGACCATGGCAGGTCCCACCTGCAGAATACGGTGCATGCTATCTGGGTGGCTGACAGGAAGTTGGGGCTCATGCTGTGTCAGACAGAGTATTAGTGCACAGGGCTGCCTATGCTAAGGGGTGCCGGCGAGGGCCGTGCAGGTGGATCCTCTTGGGGGGTTTCTGCGCAGAGCCATAGGGAATTTCTTCTTTCTGGAGGGCAGGCAGAAGGCTGCGTTTTAGCTCCAGAATTCCCAATCTGGAGAGCTTGTGGGCCAGGAGTGTGAGTACGGAAATCTGAAAACCCAAGCTATGATTCAGTTCAGAGCCGAACGCATGGCAGTTCCAAAGTGCAGCGATTGATTAGAGATATGCAGCACCTGAGGAAGGGCGAGTGTCAGATGTCCGCTCATGCTTCAGTTTTTTTCCATGATGGCCAACGATTGGAGGGGTGGCCTTAAGAAGCCTTGGAGGTTTTACCACGCTGGGCCATGTGAGCTGGTGTCCTTCTGAGGGACAGTAGGAGTCTGTAGAATGGCTCCACCTTCCCCCATATGGAATGATTAGATACCAGAGCTCTCGGCATGGATGCCTGGAAATCCCATCCCTTGCTCCCATTGCAGCCAAGAAACAGGGCAGGTTCGATCTGCTGGCACTGGGACGAAGTCCCAAGGGGGCACATTTGACCGGGGTTCTCAGGATGACAGGTCACAATGCTGCTTAGAGTCCAGGGAGATGTTAGAATGGTGTGGTGGCTCAGTGGCCATGCAGCATTCTCCTAGACTGAGCATTGAACCCAGATCCCAAGAACAAGGTTTCCTTCTCAGGACAGGAGGTGTGCATTTTTGTCCAGAGCAGCCAACAAAACTGGGTGGGCTCAGGGGCCTTGCAGGTGTCTCCCGATCTGGAGGGTTTGCGCAACTGTGATGGGCAGAGTTTCCTTCAGAAGGCTGGCAGAATCCTGCGGTGTGGCTCTAGAGGCCCCATCTTGGAGGGCCTGTGGGCCAGGACTTTGGGGACAAAAATCTGCAAACAAAAATTCGGATTAGGTTTAGGGTCAAGGTGACAGCAGGCCCGATCTGCAGAGCGTGCAGGCAGCTCCTCGCAATTTGAAATTAAGGTTTCAGGAAGGCGGGAGCGCAGGCTTTTCTGTCTGGGTTGTGTGTCTCAGATGGCCACAGAATGTCAGGGTGGCCTCATGATACCATGGGAGATTCTTCCTCTGCCTCTGGGATTCTCCCCAGCTCCCAAGGGTTTGGTGTCTTTCAGGGGGAAGGGAAGAGTGCTGTTTTCCGAATAATGGGTCCCGCCAAAGCAGGGATTCTAGAGACGGCTTCTGGATCAGAGTGCCTGGAAAACCCCACCGTGGCTGAGGAATTGGGCCTAAGGACATGGAAGGCCCTATATGCGGTCTCCTGGTCTAGCTAGCAAGGGGGCTTTTTTGATAGCAGTCTCAGTTTGAGGGTCACAATGCCTGTTTGTGTCTGGGGCAGCCTTCATGTGTGGGTGTGGTCTTATGGGCCATGCAGCTACCACCCACTATGAGGATTTGGCCTCCATCCCCACAGCAAGCTTTTCCTGCCGTGGTGAAGGAGGAGTACTCTTTTGTGCTTGAGGTTGCCCCATATGATGCTGGGATTTGAGCAAAGGTCTGTGCACAGATGCCTGAATATCCAGGTTGCATATAGATGACAGCCTCTGGCTATGGCAAATCCCACCTGTACGATATGGGGCCCGCTATCTGGGTGGCTGATGGGACTTCAGGGCTCAGGCTGAGTCAGACAGAGCAATAGTGCACCGATCATCCTAGGATATTGGCATGCCATCGAGGGTCATGTAGGTTGATACTCACGTGGGTTTTCTGAGCAGACCCTTAGGGCCCTTCTTCTTTCTGGTGGGCTGGCAGAATGTTGAGGTGTGGCTCCAGAGTTCCGAATCTGGAGGGCTTGCAGGTTAGGAGGGTGAGGATGGAAGTCTGAAAACACTGGAGCTATTTTCTCAGGGATTGTCGGACTTCCCATTTTTGTCCAAGGCAGCCTCAGACATAAGTGTGGCTTCAGAGCATTGTAGGAGTCTCCTATCCTGAAGAATTTTTATAACTGTAAAGAACACAGTTACTTTCAGGAGCGCAGGCACAGTCCTGTTGTGTAACTCCAGAGACCCAGGCCTGGAGGGTGTGTGGGCAAGGGCTCTGGGGACAGAAGTCTGAAAACACAAACTTGAATTAGGTTTTGGGCTGCTGGTATGACTTGCAGAACTGCATACCATGAGTACAGCTCCCCGGGGTGTGGAATTAGGGTGAGTGAGGACAGTAGCTCAGGCTTTTGTCTCTGGATTTTGTGTCTAGGATGGCCGTGGAATGTACAGGTGGCCTCACAGTTCCATGGAAGGTTCTCCCTCTTTGGGGATTTTGCCTGGCTCCCAAGCCAGCTCCCAAGCCAAGCTCCCAAGCCAGCTCCCAAGCCAAGCGAGCACTGCTGCTCGGGGGCCGGGGCTGATGAGGCTGCTCCCAATGGCTCCCCTACCCACTACTCTTACTCTTCCTGCTGTATGTATATATATATATATATTCCTGCTGTATGTGTATATATATATATATATATATATATGTATATATGTATACATATGTATATATGTATATATATACATACATATATAACTGCAGTCTGCAGCCTCACAGACCAGCTTTTATAGAGGTCGCCCACACACAGGTGGCCAATGGGATTGCAATAAACAGAGAAAACTGCACAGTCATGCTAGGTCTGCCACACACAGAAAAAAAACTGCTAGGTAACACAGAGGTGGCCAATTGAATTTCAATTTACCCTAGTAGATATATGTGCTCCCCACTGATTGGATGTCTTCACCTGGCCTGACCCGCCCTTGCACCTAGGCTTTGCAAGTAAGTTCCTCTGGGAGGTGTGGGGTTAATCTAAGTTCACTACATAAACACAGAATGACTCCCTCTGGCCAACCAGGCCCTTACATTCCCCCCTTTTCTTTGGAGATTAGTCAAATCATTGACTTTTCAGCCAGTTCTATGTTCTCTGGTTTTAAGTGGTTATATTGAGCATGTAAGTCTAACATTTTTATCCCTCTAGTTTTCTTTTCAACAAATGAGTCATGCACAGTTGACTGAAATTTACCGCTTTGTATAACCTTTTCCATTTTTCCTAATTTCGCTCATCTAATTTCCTACCTATACTTTACACAAAGAGGTAACAATAGGAGCAACAATAAACTCACATTTTTTTTAGTCTTAGCTTTAGTCCATGATCAGCGGGGTCTGTCGGCTGCACCTTCCATCTCTGGGGAGTGTCCTCGTCCTTGACTCATTTGACATGACCTGCATGAGTCCAGACCCTGATGCCTTCTACTTTTACTGCCATGGGAGTGGTCAGGATAACAGTAAATGGTCCCTTCCAGCAAGGCTCCAAGTTTCCTATTTGGTAGCAATGTATACAAACCAAGTCCCCAGGTTGGTAAGGATGTCCACCTCCGTCTCTGTCCCAGTGTGGGCAGTCCTGATCCCTGAGTGGGCTTTTTTTTTTAAGACAGACTGTAATGTCTGCAGTGAATGGAGTACAGATTGATCAGTCATTTCTGCTAGGGCAACCTCTTGTAGTCGAGGACAGAGGAGGGGCGTCTCCCAGACATTATTTCAAATGGGGTCACCTTGCTTAAATAGGGTGTACATCATGCCCTGAGGAGGGCGGAAGGAAGGAGAGCCACCCATCTACCGCCAGTCTCCAGAATTAGTTTTGTCAAGGTCTCTTTAAGAGTCCAGTTCATCCTCTCTACTTGCCTGGAACTCTGGGGCCGGTAGGCACAATTTAGTTTCCAATTAGTGCCCATGGCCTTGCCAACGACTGTAAGACTGAACTCACAAATGCAGGGCCATTGTCTGACCTGATCACGAGAGGCAGCCCAAACCTAGGAAGTATTTTTCCTGCTTCAGTCTTAGCCCAGTCCCCATCATAGTCCAATTTAAACATTTTTGTAAATACTTTAAATCTTCTTCTGAATGATTCAGTTTTTATGGCAGGGCTGGAGTCGGGAGTGTAACTAGTTCTTGTACTGTTTCTTGAGCTGTTTGCTTTGTGGCTTGATCAGCTAATTGGTTTCATTTTCCTTCTGCTGTTAATAGGCTCCTTTCTTTATAAATAGCCCCATGTATATGGAGAGTAGCAAAGACACACCTGCTGTCCGTATAGATGTTGGCAGTTTTACCTTTCGCTATCTGCAGTGCCTTAGTGCAATCAGTTCTGTTTTTGTGCCGAATTTCCGTGTGGCAGGGCTGCTGTCCAGAGTTTCTGCTCAGGAGAAACCACCGCAGCCCCCACATATCTCTTCCCATTGACCATGTAGCTACTCCCATCTGTGAACAGAGTTATCTCAGCATCTGGGAGGGGAATGTCTCTGAGATCTGGCCTTATTCCTGCAACTTGGGTTAGGACCTCCCCACAGTCCTGTGGGCAGTCAGCCAGCTCCTCTGGCAGCAGCGTGGCTGGATTTAGCACCGCTGGAGGCCGGAAGGTCACTCTTGGTTTATTGAGGAGGAAGGCCTGATACCCCGTCACTTGGGCATTTGTCATCCATCGGCCTGGTGGAATCCAGAGAAGGCCCTCGGTGGCGTGTATGGTGGTAAAAATGTTATTTTGACCCAAAGTCAATTTACTTGCATCCTTGAGATCTAAGATAGTATACACAGTTCTTTGGGGGCCCTGGAGGGAGAGTAGGGTATAGGGGTTAGGCACTGTCCGGTGGGTATCTTCAACTCATTTATTAACTTCCCTCAAGTCCTGAACAGGACAGTACTCTCCAGTCTCGGCCTTTTGATGGGCAGCAAAGGTTTGTTCAATGGAGATTTGCAAGGAACTAAGATCCCATCTCCTCGGAGGCGGTTAATGTGTTTTCTGATCCCTTCCTTTACTTCCCGAGGAAGGGGGTACAGCCGAACGCAAATAGCCTTAGCCATCGCCTTTAATTGTACCACCAGTGCAGGTTGTTCCTTGGTCAAGCCAGAGGACTTCCCTTCTGCCCAGACCTCAGGAAACTTGTCTTGTAGGATTTGGGGAAGGCTCCCCCTTTTGTATCTGGATTTGAGACTGGCTCGTAAAGGAGGTATTCATCTACTGCTGCCATAAGCACCTGTACAATGGGTTGTCTCAAGGTTACAGTCATGTCTCCTTCGGAGAACTGAATGCCAGCTCTTAACTTATGGAGGAGATCTCTTCCCATCAAGTTACATGGGGCATTAGGGAGGACCGAAAATTGATGTTTAACTACTCCCGAGGCCAAATTTAAAGTCCTTTCTGTTGTCCATTTATGTCTCTCTGTGCCATTTGCTCCTTGTACCCAGACTTCCTCTCCAGATGGTTTACCTATCGGTTTAAGTAATGATGAAAATTGGGCTCCCGTGTCCACCAAAAACATCAACTGATTTCCCCTCCACTTCAATTTTTACTCTGGTGGCCAGCATTGCCATCATCCTTTTGGGACACTCCCTGGCCCAATGTCCTTTTCCTTACAGTAAGCGCACCGATCTGAATCTAAGTCTTGCCACCTTTCTTCTCTGTGCTTAGGCTTTTCCTTCCATTTACTATCCCCTACCTATCTCATGTTATGTCAAAACCTTAACCAGGTTTTTTGTCTGTTGTTCATTCTCCTGTGCATTCCTGTTGTTAAACACCTTTTCTGCTATTCCCAATAGCTCAATCAGATTCTTCCCTTCAAATCCTTCAGTTTCCTGAAGTTTCCTCCTTATATCCAGGGCTTACTAACTGGCAAAAGCAAGATTCACTGCCCCCTGATTTTCGGGCGCCTCAGGGTTGATTGGACTATACATTTTATAGGCTTCAATAAGCCTTTCTAGGAAAGCTCCTGGAGACTCATTCTTACCTTGAGTCACTGTACTAATTCTGGTTTAGTCCAAGTGCAACTTTTACTTCTGGAAATTCAGTTCCAGTATTTCAACATATCAAAGACCTGTATTTGTTCTGAAAGTCTCCCATATGAATTTCCTTTAAGGCAGAATTCATCCCACAGGAGAATTTAAACAATTACAAATAACAAAAAAAAAAATCTCAGAATAAATATGGTTAAATATCAAATGATGACCCTTATCAAAACATTAAAACTTTAGGAAATGTGTAGAACTTCTGGAGTAGTTACAGCATTTAACCAAATGTAACCCAAGGTTTATTTGATTTAGCAGTACTTCCTGAGTAACTTAGAAGATCAGGGAAAAGCCTTATGAGTTAAAAAGATCTCATTTACAGTTCTGGGTGGGAAAAGAGAAAACCATTCACATTTTAGCCAATTGTGAACTGTTACAACAGAATTCAGTTAAGCACAAAACATGTTTACCAATAGATTTGAAAAGAACAAACCTAGTTCCAGCAACCAGTGCCCCAGCATTTTATCCAAGCAAAACTTCAAAGTTTTAGGTTACCAAAGACTCTGAAAGTTACTTTAACAGTTACCCATTAAAACTCTGAGACAGACAATTAATCACTAGTTCAGTCATCTCTTTGCTAAGAGATTTCATGTTCCACCTGGGCCCATTCCACTTCAGATGCCATGCTTTCCCGCCAGCAAGGGGGAGGGGCTAGGCAGTCCACATCGGGCCAGAGAAGGCAAGGAATTCCCTGAAACAAAGGGAATTTCGGCAGCTGCTTGGGAATATTCCTTAAAGTCTCTGTCCCCAGTTAGACTAACCGCATTTGGCTCTTGTGCTAGCCCTTAACACAGGAAATGAGTGAGGGAGAAGACCCACATCTATTATGAGGAACGGAGGGATGAAAGTCAGAGTCCCCTTACTCTTTGTTTGCCCCATTAATTCAAACATAACAAACAACACAGCAGATAACAAAAAGATAAGACAAAGACAACCGCAGGCCCAGCAGAAAACCCAGGGGTTTTCCTAGGGGGACTCAAATCCCCCTGACTGCCTAGGGGACTCGAGCCCCCTGATGACTGCCTAGGGGGACTCGAACCCCCTGACGGCCTAGGAGGACTTCAACACCGATGACCGCCTAGGGGGACTAGAAACCCCTGACGGCCTAGGGGGACTTGAACCCCGGATGACCACCTAGGGGGACTCAAAGCCCCTGGTGACCGTCCAGGGGGACTTGAACCCCCGAACATCTAGGGGGACTCAAACCCCCTTGACCGCCCAGGGGGACTCGAACCCCCCCCGATGATCAACCAGCAGAGGGATGGGGCATCACCACATCCACTCCAGCCCTGGGGAGCATGGCCACATCCAGCTTCTCCCCGGTGGGCTATACCCTGGAGCTCCAACCAGACAGACAGGCAAGATCCCAAAACCTCTGGAGGCATTTCCAATAAATTCTGATGCTGGCTCAGTTCTCGTTGTTTGATCCCGGACGAGCCCCCAATGTTAGGTTCTGTCATCAAAGGAACAAGACTGACACAAAGCAAAAATCAGGCAAAGCTTTATTTTGTGCCATGCATCAGAAACCAAACTGACCGGTAGGTGCCCGGGCCCCATGCATTCGAAACCAAACTGACTGGTAGGTGCCTGGGCCCCATGAATTAGAAACCAAACTGACTGGTAGGTACCCGGGCCCCATGCATTAGAAACCAAACTGACCAGTAGGTGTCCGGGCCCCATGCATTCGAAACCAAACTGACTGGTAGGTGTCCGGGCCCCATGCATTAGAAACCAAACTGAACAGTAGGTGCCCGGGCCCCAAGCATTAGAAACTAAACTGACCGACAGGTCCCCGAGCCTTTTTGGGGGCCACCACCTCCCTGGCCTGGGGTCCTTCCTGGAGGCTCCCTGCCCCACCTTCACTGTACCACAGGATGCTCCTGGCGAGGCTGCTCCCTGGACGAGGCTGCAGCCAACGGGGCTCTCAGCAATGCCAAGCATCGAAAATCAAATCAACCAGTCGGGGCGTCTCTTACAAAGAGGTGCCGACAACCAGGACAATGACCCCGATTACTTCCCTTACCCAATGGCTCCCGCTACCCAACAACTCCCAGTACCCAACGACTCCTGCTTCCCAATGATGACACTCCGGCAGCGTTGCTCACTGGCGAGGCTGCTGCCCGGCTGGTGAGGCCGGTGCCCAGCGACGCTCATGATGCTCAGGCAGCGGTGCTCCCAGCGAGGCCACTCTCGATGATGAGTTTGCACCGCTGGCTCCTGGAATGCTAGTCCCCACGGCGGCACTGCTCGAGTGGCGAGGCCGTTTGCGGTGGGGCCCTGCTCAGGGCGGCGGGGTCGCTCGTGGCGCTGCTGCTGCTGGTGCTGCTGCTGCTGGTGCTGCTGCTGCTTGAGCAGCGAGGCCGCTCGTGGCAGCGCTGCTGCTGATGTTGCTGCTTGGGTGCTGGGGCCGCTCACGGCGGCTCTGCTACTGCTGCTGCTGCTGCTGCTGCTGCTGCTGCTAGCACCGCCGCCGCTGCTGCTGCTGCTGCTCGGTGCTGCTACTGCAGCTGGTGGTGCTGCTGCTTGGTTGGCTGGGCCGCTCACAGTCCTGCTGCTGCTGCTGCTGCTGCTGCTCGGGGCCACTCGCGGCAGCGCTAATGCTCGGGGCGGCGGGGCTGATGAGGCTGCTCCCAATGGCTCCCCTACCCGCTACTCTTACTCCTCCTGCTGTATATATATATATATATACAGCTGCAGCCTCACAGACCAGCTTTTATAGAGGTCGTTGAGCCCCGCCCATACACAGGTGGCTAATGGGATTGCAATACACAGAGAAAACTGCACAGTCATGCTAGGTCTGCCACACACAGAAAAAAACTGCTAGGTAACACAGAGGTGGCCAATTGAATTTCAATTTACCCTAGTAGATATATGTGCTCCCCACTGATTGGATGTTTCACCTGGCCTGACCCGCCCTTGCATCTAGGCTTTGCAAGTAAGTTCCTCTGGGAGGTGTGGGGTAAATCTAAGTTCACTACATAAACACAGAATGACTCCCTCTGGCCAACCAGGCCCTTACAACTACCACTATCCTAATGGCTCCCAATGGCTCCTGCTACCAGCTACCCTAACTCCTCCTGCTACTACCACTACCTTCCCTCAAGCCTTGCAGCCTCACAGACCATCCTTTATAGAGGTGGTTGAGCCCAGCCCACACACAGGTGGTCAATGGGATTGCAAGTCACCTCAGTAAATTTATGCATTCCCCACTGATTGGCCATCTCCTCTCGCTGGCCTGGCCCGCCCCTACATTCCTCACTTTTCTTTGGAAATTAGTCAAATCCTTGACCTTTCAGCCAGTTCTATGCTCTCCTGTTGTAACGGGGCTACAATGAGCATGTAATACTGGGGCCAAAAACTAACGGTAGTGCACAGTCGGCTGATGAGTTAGCCATTCAACAATTTGTATAATCTTTTCCATTTTTTCCTAATTCCATTCATCTAATTTCCCACCTATACTTTTCATAAACAAGTAACAATAGGAGCAACAATAAACTCACAGTTTTTATAGTCTTAGCTTTAATCCATGGTCAGTGGGGTCTGTCAGCTGCAACTTCCATCTCTGGGGGGTGTTCTTATCCACGGCTCATTTGACATGTCCCGCATGAATCCAGGCCCTAATGCCTTCTACTTTTACTGCCATGGGGGTGGTCAAGATAACAGTAAATGGTTCCTTCCAGCAAGGCTCCAAGTTCCCCCCTTGATAGCAACGTATCCAAACCAAGTCCCCGGGTTGGTAAGGATGTGGTTCCACCTCGGTCTCCGTCCCAGTGTGGGCAGTCAGGATCCCTGAGTGTGCTTTTTTTAAGACAGACTGTAATGTCTGCAGTGACTGGAGTACAGATTGATCAGTCATTTCTGCTAGGGCAACATCTTGTAATCAAGGATGGGGGGGGTGGTCTCCCAAACATTATTTCAAATGGGGTCACCTGGCTTAAATAGGGTGCACATCGTGCCCTGAAGAGAGAAAAAGGAAGGAGATACACCCATGCACCACCAGTCTCCAGAATTAGTTTTGTCAAGGACTCTTTAAGAGTCCAGATCATTCCCTCTATTTGCCCAGAACTCTGGGGCCGGTACGCACAACGTAGTTTCAGTTAGTGCCCACAGCCTTGGCCAATGTCTGTGAGACTGAACTCACAAATGCAGGGCCATGGTGAAACCTTGCAAGAGGCAGCCCAAACCTAGGAATTATTTCTTCTAGTAGCTTTTTGGCTACCACTCCTGCCATCTCATGGTTGGCGGGAAAAGCCTCTACCCAGCCTGAAAATGTATCTACAAAAACTAACATGTACTTGTGCCCATATTTTCCAGGTTTCATTTCTGTAAAATCTATTTCTCAATAAATTCCTGGTTCCTTACCACTTTCTCTTTTCCCTCTTCCCATTTTAGTTCTTCCCACATTAACTGCCTGGCATTGAGCAAATCTATCAACCATGTCCTGAACCATATGCCCTAATTTAGAAACCTGGAACTGCTTGCCTATAAGCTCCTTGAGATTGTGTATCCGCAAATGAGTACCCTGATGTATTTGGTCTATTAACTTTTTGCCCAGTCTTCGAGGAAGAATTATTTTTCCTGGTTTAGTCTTAGACCAGTCCGCTTCATAGTCCAATTTAACCCATTTCTTTAAATATTTTAAATCTCCTTCTGAATAGTTTTGTTTTTCTGGTAAGGCTGGAGCCAGGAGTGTAACCAGTTCTTGCACTGTTTCTTGGGCTGCTTGCCTTGTGGTTTGATCTGCTATTTGGTTTCCTTTTGAAATCAGATCAGTCCCCTTTTGGTGTCTTGGGCAATGCATAATGGCCACCTCTTTTGGGTCCCAAATAGCCTGGAGGAAAGCCAATATTTCTCCTCTATTTTTAATTCCCTTTCCTTCAGCTGTTAATAGGCCCCTTTCTTTATAAATAGCCCCATGTATATGGAGAGTAGCAAAGGCGTACTTGCTGTCTGTATAGATGTTGGCGGTTTTACCTTTGTCCATCTGCAGTGACTTAGTGAGTGCAATCAGTTCCGCTTTTTGTGCCAAAGTTCTATGTGGCAGGGCTGCTGTCCAGAGTTTCTGCTCAGAAGAAACTACTGCAGCCCCCACAAGCATGACTCATATTCCTCAGTGGCTATCAGCAAGTCATCAACATACTGTAACAGAGTGACTCCTGGGTGGAGTTTCTGTACTCACACAAATCCTCATGTAGGGCCTCATCAAAAAAAAAAAAAAAATGGTGGGTGAATTCTTGAATCCTTTGGGAAGTCTTGTCCAGGTGAGTTGGCCTTGAAATCCTTTCTGTGGTTTGGATCACTCAAAAGCAAGAAGGGGTTGAGATTCCTTTGCTAAAGATGTACAGAAAAAATGTATCCTTGAGATCCAAAATGGTATACACTGTTCTCTTGGGGCCCAGGAGGGAAAGTAGGGTATAGGGGTTAGGCACTGTTGGATGGATATCTTCAACCCATTTATTAACTTCCTGCAAGTCCTGAACAGGTGGTACTCCCCAGTTTCAACCTTTTTGATGGGCAGAAAAGATGTGTTCCATGGAGATTTGCAAGGAACTAGGATCCCATCTCCTCGGAGGTGGTTAATGTGTTTTCTAATCCCTTCCTTTGCTTCCCGAGGAAGGGGCTACTGTCGAACCTGATTAGCTGTAGCCATCACCTTTAATTGTACCACTACTGGAGGTTGTTCTTTGGCCAAGGCACGGGGCTTCCCTTCTGCCCAGACCTCGGGAATCTCGACCTGTAGGATTTGGAGAAGGCTCCCTCCTTTTTTCTCCTCTGGATTTGAGACTGGCTCGTAAAGGAGGTATTCATCTACTGCTGCCATAAGCACCTGTACAGTGGGTTGTCTCAAGGTTACAGTCATGTCTCCTTCCGAGAACTGAATGCCAGCTCTTATGGAGGAGATCTCTTCCCATCAAGTTATATGGGGCATTAGGGAGGAACGAAAATCGATGTTTAACTACTCCCGAGGCCAAATTTAAAGTCCTTTCTGTTGTGCATTTATGTCTCTCTGTGTTATTTTCTCCTTTTACCCAGACTTCTTCTCCAGATAGTTTTCCCATAGGTTTAAGTAATGTTGAAAATTGTGCTCCCGTGTCCACCAAAAAATCAACTCATTTCCCCTCCACTTCAATTTTTACCCGAGGCTCGGGGAGGGTCTCCAAACCATGACCCCTTCAGTCTCTGATGGCCAGCATTGCTATCTTCCTTTTGGGGCCCTCCCTGGCCCAATGTCCTTTTCGCTTACAGTAAGTACACTGATCTGAATCTAAGTCTTCCTGCCTGCCTTCTTTGCACTTAGGCTTTTCCTTCCATTTACTATCCCCAACCTGTTTCCTCCCAGCATCATGTAATGCCAAAACATTAACCAATTTTTTTGTCTGTTTTTCATCCTCTTTGCATCCCTGTTGTTAAACACCTTTTCTGCTATTACCACTAAGTCAGTCAGATTCTTCCTTTCAAATCCTTCTATTTTCTGAAGATTCCTCCTTATATCTGGGGCTGACTGACTAACAAACGCAAGATTCATTGCCCTCTGCTTTTCAGGTGTCTCAGGGTCGATTTGGCTGTACATTTTATAGGATTCAATTGGCCTTTCTAGGAAAGCTCCTGGAGACTCATTCTTACCTTGAGTCACCATACTAATTTTGGATAAATTTATGGGTCTCCTTGCAGCTGCATGGAGGCCTCCCAGTAGAAACGTAAGCTCTCCTTAACTTCATTGGAATTTGGATCCTATTCAGGGGGTTCCCTTGGGCAGTAGTCTTCCATTTGGCGGGTTCGAGGTCCCTGTCAAGTCTCTCGCTTATCACCTTATGGGTTTCTCGCATGATGCGATCCCTGTCTTCCACGTTAAAGAGTGCCGTAAGGAGCTGTTGAATATCCACCCAGGTACGTTGGTGGGTAAGAAAAACAGTCTCCAAGAGACTAATTAAATCCTGAGGGTAGACAGAAAAGGAATTGTGTAGGGTCTTCCAGTTATAGATGTTGGAAGAAGAGAAAGGGATATAGCTTAGGTGGGGTGCCCTCTCCCATCTGGTAGAGCAACCTCACAGAGAGGCAGCATTGGCGCCAACAGTACTGGTGAGGTAAAGGGAGGATGAGGGGTATAGAGGAAAGGGGAAGGATCAGAGTGGTCTCTCTGCTTGGTGGCCCCATAGGTAGACACTGAACGCACATGAGATGGACTGGTAAAGGCATCTCGGGACCGAGAGTCAGATTTAGGGGACAGATAAAGGGGGGGCGATTTCCACATCCTCCACATCAGATGGAGGTAGGACCATCTTCTTCCTTGGCTCACCCTCATCTGTCTGTTCTGGTTTTGGTGCTCTGACCTGCCTTAGAGGGAGAGAGATGGTTTCATTAGCAGTGATAGGTGGGACTTGAGCCATGACGGTAGCTCTTCTATCAGATATCACCAGGCCACAGTGTATGGTATTTGGTCTCAATGCAGATCGAAGACCTCACTCAGGGTAGAATAGATCTGAGCTAAGGCAAATGAGTTACTTCTGGCAGCCACCCTGTGGAGAAAGTGGGCCACTCTAATTGACAGAGTGTTTTTAGTTTTGCCAGGTAAACTTATCACCTGACTGAGTGGCTTTACCTTGGAAATCCTTGAAATGTTCAAGAAGAAGACCGAGGGGTGTCACAGGTCCCTTACTCCCTGCTTGTCCCATTTCTCCAAATACAACAAACACAACAGACAATAAAAAAACAAGGCAGAGACATCCACAGGCCCAGCGATCACTATCCAGAGCCTGCTCCTGGGTCCCCCTTTCTTGGTCCCCTGCAAAAACAACAAACTACACAACAGACAACAAAAGAACCAGGCAAAGACAACTGCAGGCCCAACGATTCTTACCCAGAAACTACCACTGGTGCGGGATTTCTTTATGCCCTGACACCTAGGGCATTCGAACCCCCCATACGTCTAGGGGGACTCAAAACCCCAAGCGCCGAGGGGGACTCCAACCCCCCATACACCTAGGAGGACTCAAACACCCTGACTGTCTAGGGGGACTCGAACCCCCTGTACACCCAGGGGGACTCGAACCCCCCGTACACCTAGGGGGACTCAAACCCCTTGACTGCCTGGGGGACTTGAACCCCCTGTCGATCTACCAGCAGAGGGATGGGGCATCCCTGCATCCACTCCAGCCCTGGGGAGCATGGCCGCGTCCAGCTTGTCCCCTGTGGGCTATACCCTGGAGCTCCGCAACCAGAAAGACACACAAGATCTCAATAGAGGCTTTTCCCAGAAATTCTGATGCTGGCTCAGTTCTCATCGTTCGATCCTGGACGAGCCCCCAATGTTAGGGTCCGTAATCAAAGGAACAAGACTGACACAAAGCGAAAATCAAGCAAAGCTTTATTTCGTGCCATGCATTAGAAATGAAACTGACCGGTAGGTGCCCAAGCCCCATGCATTAGAAATCAAACTGACCGGTAGGTGCCTGAGCCTTGCTGGGGACCACCACCTCCTTGCCTTGGGGTCCCTCCTGTAAGCTCCCTGTCTCACCATCACTATACCACAGGCCACTCCCGATAAGGCCACCCCCGCAGCGCTGCTGCTCGGGGTGGCGAGGCTGCTGCAGATGAGGCTTCCAGCAATGCCGCTCTAGAAGAGGCTGCACCACTGGCTTCTGACGGTGGTGCTGCTGCAGAAGAGGCCACTCCTGATGAGGCCACTCGCAGAGGCATTACTGCTCGGGGCAGCGAGGCCCCAGCAATGCCACTCCTAACAAAGCCGCTCCCGGCAGCGCCGCTGCCAGTGCTGCTCCTGTTAAAGCTGCTCCCGGTGGCGCCGCTGCAGATGAGGCCGCTCCCCGGCCATCTAGTGACAGCACCACTGCTTGAGCGGTGAGTCCACTCCCGGCGATGAAAAGGGCGCTGTTGCTCTCCACCACCCTGACACTACCACTACTCTAATGGCTCTCAATGCCTCCTCCTACCAGCTACCCTAACTCCTTCTGCTACTACCCCCCCACTTGCAGCCTCACAGACCAGTCTTTATAGAGGTGGTTGAGCCCAGCCCACACACAGGTGGCCAATGGGATTGCAAGTCACCTCAGTAAATTTATGCATTCCCCACTGATTGGCCATCTCCTCTAGCCGGACTGGCCCACCCCTACAGTAGGACTTTAATTATTGAACAAATGAAACTTTAGTAGCTGCTGCACCATTCGGATGTCCTGATCCAACATCGAGGCTGTAACCTCATTGTTGATATGGACTCTCAAATAGGATTGTGCTGTTATACCTAGGGTAACTTGTTCCATTGATCAAATTTCTTGGATCAATAAATGATACTCTATTTCGACTGGTTTGTCTATATTTGTATCACTCAGAGGTTATTTTATTCCCTGAGGTCACACCAACCTAAATTGTTAATCCATTAATAAGATTGTCTTATGCTTAATTGGTGAATAAATAGACTTATTATGAATTAGTTAATTGAAGCTCCATAAGGTCTTCTCGTCTTAATAGTTTATTCCCTCCTCTTCAAGGGAAGGTCAATTTCACTGATTGGAAGTTAAGAGACTTAAACCCTCATGTGGCCATTCATACAAGTCCTTATTTAGAGAACAAATGATTATGCTACTTTTGCATGGCCAGGATACCACGGCTGTTTAATTAGTGTCACTGGGCAGGCAGTGCCTCCAATACTGCGCATGCTGGAGGTGATGTTTCTGGTAAACATGTGCGGTTTGTGTTTGATGAGTTACTTTTACTTCTTTTAATCTTTCCTTGTTGCATACCTGTGTAGGGCTAACAATTGGTTTGCTAAGTGTTTTATTAGTAGTTTATTTTTATCATGTTATCTATCAGTGGGCATTTGTTGACTGTTATAAGCTTATGGAAGGAGAAATGTTTCTTGTTACTCATAGTAGCATTATCACTTCTATTATCAAATAGATTAGCCCAGAAGTATGTTAGGAGTTGGTTTAAGATTTTTGGAATTCAGAGGGTTGGGTTGTTGAGTTTGAACGCTTTCTTAATTGGTGGCTGCTCTTAGGCCTACTATTGTTTTATTTAACTTTACTCTCAAAGTAAAGTTGTATCCTTATTCTAAAAAGCTGTATCTTTTTAGATTATATTTTAATTTTACATTATAATTTTGGTATTTGTTGGGTAAATTTAATTTTGAACTGGGATTCTATTCTGGGCAACCAGCTATCACCAGGCTCGTTAGGCTTTTCACATCTACCTATAAATCTTCTCACTATTTTGCAAAATAGGTGAGTTTATCCCTGTGGTTTGTTTATAGGTAGCTCATCTGGTTTTGGGGGAGTTAGCTTAAGATCTGTTCACTAAATTATTCTAGCTAGCTCATTATGCAAAAGGTATAAGGGGTGATCTTTGCTGTTTATTATTTTAAACTTTCTTCAATCATTCCCTTATGTTTCTTTCTCTATATCTCCTAGTAAAATTTCTATCTCCTATACTATATATAATGTAATTGAATGTTTTTACTAGAGGCTTATTGTAGTAGTTGAGTTGGTGGTTTCATGGGCTAGTTTTGGTTCAATGTGGTCATTGGTGTATGAAACCTTCTGGGTTTAGGCCAGAAGCTTTAATTAAGCTACACTTTGATTTATCCAAACTCACTTTCCAGTATGCTTACCTTGTTATGACTTATCTCCTCTTGCGTTTGTTTAGTCTGTATTATTTAGTGTTTGGGTATATTGCTTGAGGAGGGTGACCGGCAGTGTGTGCGTGCTTCATGGCCCTATTCAATTAAGCTCTCTCTTCTTAATTTACTACTAAATCCACCTTTCATTTTTAGTTTTCATAAAAACATTCATGAGCATATTCTTGATTAGAAAATGTAGCCCATTTCTCCCCACTTCATGGGTTACACCTTGACATAACTTTTTAATGTATAATTATTATGCTTACTTTTCTTCCTTTTGAGGATTTTCTGAACATGGCAGTATATAGATTGAGTTACCTAGAAGTGATGAGGTTTATTGGGGTTACCGATTATAGAACAGGCTCCTCTAGTAAATGCAAAGCACCGCCAAGTTCTTTGAGTTGTAAGCTGTTGCTAGTAGTTCTCTGGCAGATAATTTTGTTGTACAAATTATTTATGTTTAGGACTGGGCATCGTAGCATATCTAATCCCAGTTTGGGTCTCAGCTATCTTGTGGTTGAAAATAATAAAGTCACTTTCATGGTATATGTTATGTTAACAGTAGCTTTCTATGGCTTGGTTAAACTTTAGATTTAGTGCAATGTAGTCCTTAACATGTTTTATGCTGTGGGCCTATTAATTTGGGTTAATCGTATGACCACGGTGGCTGGCATGAAACTTAGCAACTCTTAATGTTAACATGACTAGTCAAATTTTCATTCATGGATTAATTTTTGTCACTGCTGTATCCTGTTGGGAACTATTTTGGCTAGGTGTTATGAGCTACTTATTTTGTGTGCTTGATACCTGCTCCTTTTAATCAGTTTAGGGATATAGAGGGCGTTTTCACTGGGATGTAGAGACTTGCATGTGTAATTCTATTAATAATCAGTAGGAAGGCTAGGACCAAACCTTTATGTTTATGGAGTCTAATGACTCTTCTAGGCATTTTCAGTGCCTTGCTCTATTTAATAAGCTACATTAACGGGTGTAGGATTAGATTAGTTAATCTTAAGGTGTTTAGGCACTGTAATTTAATTATTAGTATTATGGAATATCAGTATATGTGGCTTCTTATATATGTTGCATGTGCTTAGTTCTGTTTTAGGGGTTTGGGAGGACAATTTTAAGTGTTTGTATACTTTTGAAGTTACAGAGGGTAAAGGGGGTTTTATTTAGCTAGTTTCTATCTGTTCAATATGTGTACATGTGTACGTGTGTATGTCCTGTAACTGTTGACTGAATTGCACCTATGGTTGTGCAATGCGGATAAATGATGATGATTCAGCCCAACTACAAGTTATTTGAATGTGATGCGGTCTTTACAGCCATAGCTGAGTGATACAAGTATCCCCCCTAAAAATTAAATATATATTAGTATATATATATATATATATATATATATATATATATATATATATATAATGCATGACACCACAGTTATGTGTGATCATGGGCTGGTTAGTCATTAGTCTATTGAGATGTCCCATTTGAGGGTTAGTAGGATGGGATTGAGGACTATCATGGCCCTGAAGTAAGAACCAGATGCAACTATAGTTTCACTGCAGAAACCCCCACATTCGATGGGCCTGGAGCAAGAAGAGGTACATCGTCCAAGGATTGATGGTTTCTCAAGGCCTGGTGAACAAGCTCATGGTCTAGGTGAGGTGCACATATGTAAAATCAATCATAGTACGTACATGCTTATATGCATGGGGCAAACCATTAATGCACGATATACATAGAGGTGGGGAAAAATACATCCTGGGGAAGCACAGAAGGTTTTTAAATATATGAATTGAAATAATGGGATGAGGAAATCAGGGAATAGTTCAGTTAGAATGTCAGGTTTGGGTGCTGATGTTGGCGCTATTACTTCTTCCTTTAGTCTTAGGGAGATGCAGTTCTCCATTTTTGGTTTATAAGACCAAAGTAATTAATATACTGCAAAGACTCTTCATTTTAATAAGTTCTTCTCAATAATGCTGATTGTTGTTATTAGAATTAGGAGGATTGTGGAGTAAAGGATTGAGGCTAATTGACCAATGGTCATGAAATGGTGTTCTACTGGTTGACCACCAAGGTAAGGAGATCAGCTACTAGTAATCAAAATAGGCATTGGCTTAGTGGGTGGAAAATCATATCTCGTTGTTTTGAAGTATGTAATACTGGAATAATGGCTAGGACTAGAATTGAGAAGACTAGGGCTAGTCCTACTCCTAGCTTATTAGGAATGGATCATAGGATCCATGATCATGGATCATAGGATTGCATATGCAAATAGGAAATATCATTCTGCTTTGTTATGGGGTGGTGTGTTATGTGGGTTGACAGGGATGTAGTAGTCAGGGGCCCCTAGTATTTCAGATGAGAATAGTACTTGTATTATGAGTACTAGGATTAGGAATAGGGCACCTAGGATGTCTTTAAATGTGTAGTGTGGGAAAACTCGGTCAAGATGGTGGAGAAGTAGCAGGCCGACACTACATGAGGTAGCAGGAGATCAGATAGATAGTTTATCAAAAAAATTGCAAACACCTACAATTCCAATGGGAGATCAAAGAGAAGAAGAGCAATTCTAGAAACAGAAAACCGACCACTTTCTTAAAGGTAGGACTGGCAGAGAAGTGAATCCAAAGCATTGGGAAGATAGACTGCAGAGGGAGGGGCAGGCTCACAGCAAGTGGCAGAGCCACAGAGCAATAAATCAGGACTTTTAAAAGTCTGCTCCACTGAGGGACATCACTCCAGAGGCTAAACCCGGGTGAAGCCCTCGCGGGGTTAGCCTGGCCCCAGGTCCTACAGGGTCACAGAAGGATCAGGGGTGTCTGAGTGTCACAGAGTTTGCAGGTATTAGAACGAGGAAGCCAGCTACAGAGACAGAGCCAAGGAGTGAGCTCTCAGCTCAGAGTTACCTTGAACCAGTCACAGGCTGGGTGAGCTCAGAGAGCAGCCAGAGGCCATGGAGAGAGAAGTGATTGGGTGCTCTTCTCTGAGGGCGCACTGAAGAGTGGGGCCCCAAGTTCTCAGCTCTTCCAGGCCGGAGACTGGGAGGCCGCCATTTTCATTCCGTCCTCCAGAACTCTATGGAAAGCATTTAGGGGACATAAGCTCTGGAAAGTGAAACTGAGCAGATTATTTGGCCCTGGTAAGGGTGGTGCAATTCTGCCTCAGGGAAAGGCACTTGAGAATCACTACAACAGGCCCCTCCTCCATAAGATCAACAAGAAATCCAGGCAAGACCAAGTTCACCTACCAGGGAAAGCAGCAGAATTCCAGAAGAAGAGAAAGCAAAGCACAGAACTCATGGCTTTCTCCACATGATTCTTTAGTCTTATGGTTAATTTAATTTTTTTAATTCTATTTTTTTCTTCTGCTATTTTTTTAACTTTTACCCTTTTCTTTTTTAACGTTTTTTAAAATAGTTTATCTAATATATATATATAATGTTTTCTTTATTTGTTTTCTTTTTTTAATATTTTTTTTCTGAACTACTTTTTATCCCATTTCTGCATCCCACAATTTGGGGTATCTTCTGATTTGGTTAAAGCACATTTTCCTAGGGACTTTGCCACCCTTTTAGTATTTTATTTGCTCTTTCATATACTCTTATCTGGACAAAATGACACGGTGGAACAACTCACCACAAAAAAAAAGAACAAGAGGCAGTACCAAAGCCTAGGGACCTAATCAATACAGACGTTGGTAATATGTCAGATCTAGAGTTCAGAATGACGATTCTCAAGGTTCTAGCCAAGCTCAAAAAAGGCATGGAAGATATTAGAGAAAACCTCTCTGGAGATATAAGAGCCCTTTATGGAGAAATAAAAGAACTAAAATCTAACCAAGTTGAAATAAAAAAAGCTATTAATGAGGTGCAATAAAAAATGGAGGCTCTTACTGCTAGAATAAATGAAGCAGAAGAAAGAATTAGTGATATAGAAGACCAAATGACAGAGAATAAAGAAGCTGAGTGAAAGAGGGACAAACAGCTACTGGACCATGAGGGAAGAATTCGAAGGTAAGTGACACCATAACATGAAACAACATTAGAATAATTGGAACTCCAGAAGAAGAAGAAAGAGAGAGGGGAGCAGTAGGTATATTGGAGAGAATTATTGGAGAGAATTTCCCTAATATGGCAAAGGAAACAAGCATCAAAATCTAGGAGGTGCAGAGAACCCCCTTCAAAATCAACAAGAATAGGTTCACTCCCCATCACCTAAGAGTAAAATTTACAAGTCTCAGTGACAAAGAGAAAATCCTGAAATCAGCCTGGGAAAAGAAGTCTGTAACATATAATGGTAAAAATATTAGATTGGTAGCAGACTTATCCACAGAGACCTGCAGGCCAGAAAGAACGGGCATGATATATTCAGAGCACTAAACGAGAAAACATGCAGCCAAGAATACTCTATACAGCTAGGCTATAATTGAAAATAGAAGGAGAAGGGAGCCTGGGTGGCTCAGTGGGTTAAAGCCTCTGCCTTCAGCCCAGGTCATGATCCCAGGGTCCTGGGATCGAGCACCATGTTGGGCTCTCTGCTCAGCAGGGAGCCAGCTTCCTTCCTCTCTCTCTCTGCCTACTTGTGATCTCTCTCTGTCAAATAAATAAATCAAAATATTTAAAAAATATATAAAGAAAATAGAAGGAGAGTTAAAAACTTCCAGGACAAACAAAAACTGAAAAAATTTGCAAACACCAAACCAGCTCTACAAGAAATAGTGATCTCAAAGCAAAAATCTCTACACAAAAAGAGAGCCTAAAAGTAGTAGATCAGAAAGGAATAGAGACAATATACAGTTTACAGTCACCTTACAGGCAATAGGATGGCACAAATTCTCTTATCTCTTAATAGTTATCCCGAATGTTAATGGGCTAAATGCCCCAATCAAAAGACACAGAGTATCAGAATGGATTAAAAAACAAAACCCATCAATACGTAGCCTACAAGAAACTCATTTTAGACCCGAAGACACCTCCCGATTTAAAGTGAGGGAGTGGAAAACAATTTACAATGCTAATGGACATCAGAAGAAACATGGGGTGGCAATCCTTGTATAAGATCAATTAGGTTTTAGGCCAAAGACTATAATAAGAGATGAGGAAGGACACAATATCATACTCAAAGTGTCTGCCCAAGAAGAAGATCTAACAATTTTAAATATCTGTGCCCCTAACATGAGAGCAGCCAACTATATAAACCAATTGATAATAAAATCAAAGAAACACATCAACAATAATACAATAATGGTAGGGGACTTTAACACTACCCTCACTGAACTGGACAGATCATACAAACAAAAGATCAACAAGGAAATAAAGGCCTTAAATGACACACTGGACAATATGGACATCAAAGTTATATTCAGAACATTTCATCCCAAAGCAACAGAATACACATTCCTCTCTAGTACACACGGAACATTCTCCAGAATAGATCACATCCTGGGTCATAAATCAGGTCTCTACTGGTATCAAAAGTTTGGGATCATTCCCTGCATATTTTCAGACCACAGTGTTCTGAACCTAGAACTCAATCACAAGAGGAAATTTGGAAAGAACCCAAATACATGGATACTAAACAGCATCCTCCTAAGAATTAATGGGTCAACCATGAAATTAAAGAGGAATTGAAAAAAAATCTTGGATACAAATGAAAATGAAAACAAAACAAAACCGGTTCAAAATCTGTGAGACACAGGAAAGGCAGTCCTGAGAGCAAAATATATAGTGGTACAAGCTTTTCTCAAGAAACAAGAAAGGTCTCAAATACACAACCTAACCCTACACCCAAAGGAGCTGAAGAAAGAAGAAGAAAGAAATCCTAAACCCAGAAAGAGAAGAGAAATCATAGAGATTAGAGCATAAATCAATGAAATAGAAACCACAAAAACAAAACAAAACAAAAACAAACAAACAACAACAAAAAATAGAACAAATCCATGAAACTAGGAGCTGCTTGTTTGAAAGAATTAATAAGATTGATAAATCCCTGGCCAAACTTATCAAAAATAAACGAGAAAGGACCCAAATAAATAAAATCATGAATGAAAGAGGAGAGATCACAAGTAACCTCAGTCGCAACAATGTCTTCCTAGGAACATCGCCAAATGCAAGGGAAGCAAGGGAAAAAATGAACTATTGGGATTTCATCAAGATCAAAAGCTTTTGCACAGCAAAGGAAACAGTTAACAAAACCAAAAGACAACTGAGAGAATGGGAGAAGATATTGGCAAGCGACATATAAGATAAAGGGCTTGTGTCCAAAATCTATAAAGAACTTAGCAAACTCAACACCCAAAGAACAAACAATCCAATCAAGAAATGTGCAGAAGACATGAACAGACATTTCTGCAAAGAAGACATCCAGATGGCCAACAGGCACATGAAAAAGTGTTCCACATCACTTGGCATCAGGGAAATACAAATCAAAACCACAATGAGATATCACCTCACACCAGTCAGAATGGCTAAAATTAACAAGACAGGAAAGGACAGATGCTGGCGAGGATGCGGAGAAAGGGGAACCCTCCTTCACTGTTGGTGGGAATGCAAGCTTGTGCAACCACTCTGGAAAACAGCATGGATGTTCCTCAAAATGTTGAAAATAGAGCTACCCTATGACACAGCAATTGCACTACTGGGTATTTACAGTAAAGATACAAACGTAGTGATCCAAAGGGGCACGTGCACCCAAATGTTTATAGCAGCAATGTCTACAATAGCCAAACTATGGAAAGAACCTAGATGTTCATCAACAGATGAATGGATAAAGAAGATGTGATATATATACACAACGGAATACTATGCAGCCATCAAAGGAAATGAAAACTTCCCATTTGGGACGACGTGGATGGAACTAGAGTGTATCATGCTTAGTGAAATACGTCAATCAGAGAAAGACAACTATCATATGATCTTCCTGATTTGAGAATGTGGAGATGCAACATGGGTTGTTAGGTGGGTATGAGAAGAATAAATGAAATGAGATGGGATTGGGAGGGAGACAAACCATAAGTGACTCTTAATCTCACAAAACAAACTGAGGGTTGCTGAGGGAGGGAGGTTGGGAAAAGAGGGTGAGGTTATGGACATTGGGGAGGGTGTGTGCTATGGTGACTGCTGTGAAGTGTGTAAACTGGCGATTCACAGACCTGTACCCTGGGGATAAAAATACATTATATGTTTGTAAAATAAATAAGTAAATAAATAAATTTTAAAAAGGACACTACATCAATCTTTTTTTTTTAATTTCTTTTCAGTGTGACAGTATTCATTGTTTTTGCACCACACACAGTGTTCCATGCAATACGTGTCCTCCTTAATACCAACCACCTGGCTTGCACAACCTAACACTCCCCACCCCTTAAAAACCCTATGGTTGTTTTTCAGAGTCCATACTCTCTCATGGTTCACCTCTCCCATCAAATTTCCCTCACTCCCTTCTCCTCTCCATCTCCCTATGTCCTCCATGTTATTTGTTATTCTCCACAAATAAGTGAAACAATGATTCTTGGCTCTCTCTGCTTTACTTATTTCACTCAGCATGATCTCTTCCAGTCCCGTCCACGTTGCTACAAAAGTTGGGTATTCATCCTTTCTGATCGAGACATAATGCTCCATAGTGTATATGGACCAAATCTTCCTTATCCATTCGTCTGTTGAAGGGCATCTTGGTTCTTTCCACAGTTTGGTGACCATGGCCATTGCTGCTGTAAACATTGGGGTACCGATGGCCCTTCTTTTTACTACATCTGTACCTTTGGGGTAAATACCCAGCAGTGCAATTGCAGGGTCATAGTGAAGCTCTGTTTTTAATGTCTTGAGGAATCTCCACACTGTTCTCCAAAGTGGCTGCACCAACTTGCATTCCCACAAAAAGGGTAAGAGTGTTCCCCTTACTCCACATCCTCTCCAACACCCATTGTTTCCTGTCTTGCTAATTTTGGCCATTCTAACGGGTGTCAGGTGGTATCTCAATGGAGTTTTAATTTGAATCTCCCTGATGGCTAGTGATGATGAACATTTTTTCATGTGTCTGATAGCCATTTGTATTTCTTCATTGGAGAAGTGTCTGTTCATGTCTTCTGCCCATTTTTTGATATGATTATCTGTTTTGTGTGTGTTGAGTTTGAGGAGTTCTTTATAGATCCTGGATATCACCCTTTTGTCTGTACTGTCATTTGCAAATATCTTCTCCCATTCTGTGGGCTGCCTCGTTGTTTCATTGACTGTTTCCTTTGCTTTGCAGAAGCTTTTGATCTTGATGAAGACCCCAAATTCATTTTCACTTTTGTTTCCTTTGCCTTAGGAGAAATATCCTGACAGAAGTCTCTGTGGCTGATATCAAAGTGGTTACTGCCTATCTAATCCTGTAAGATTCTGATGGATTTCTGACTCACGTTGAGGTCTTTTATCCATTTCGAGTTTATCTTTGTGTATGGTGTAAGACAATGGTCAAATATCATTCTTCTACATATAGCTGTCCAATTTTCCCAGCGACATTTATTGAAGAGACTGTCTTTCTTCCACTGTATATTTTTTCCGGTTTTGTCAAATATTTTTTGACCATAGAGTTGAGGATCCATATCTGGGCTCTCTCCTCTGTTCCACTGGTCTATGTGTCTGTTTTTATGCCAGTACCACGCTGTCTTGGTGATCACATCTTTGTAGTAACGCTTTAAATCAGGTAACATGATGACGCCAGTTTTATTTTTGTTTTTCAACATTTCTTTAGCAATTCGGGGTCTCTTCTAATTCCATACAAATTTTAGGATTATTTGCTCCAACTCTTTGAAAAATACCGGTGGAATTTTGATCAGAATGGCATTAAAAGTATAGATTGCTCTAGGCAGTATAGACATTTTAACAATATTTATAATTCTGATCCAAGAGCATGGAATGCTTTTCCATCTTTTTCTGTGTTCTTCAATTTCTTTCATGAGTGTTCTGTAGTTCCTCAAGTACAGATACTTTACCTCTTTTATTAGGTTTATTCCCAGGTATCTTATGGTTCTTGGTGCTATAGTAAATGGAATCGATCTCTAATTTCCCTTTCTATATTTTCATTGTTAGTGTATAAGTAAGCCACTGATTTCTGTACATTGCCTTTGTATCCTGACACGGTACTGAATTGCTGTATGAGTTCTAGTAGATTGGGCGTGGAGTCTTTTGGGGATTCTATATAAAGAATTATGTCATCTGTGAAGAGAGAGAATTTGAATTCTTCATTGCCAATTTGGATACTTTTATTTCTCTTTGTTGTCTGATTGCTGTTGCTAGGACTTCTAATACTATGTTGAACAAGAGTGTTGAGAGCGGGCATCCTTGTTGTGTTCCTGATCTCAATAGGAAGGCTGTGAGCTTTTTCCCATTGAGGATGATATTTGCTGTGGGTCTTTCATAGATAGATTTTATGAAGTTCAAGAATTTTCTCTCTATCCCTATACTTTGAAGCCTTTTAATCAGGAACGGATTCATTCTATCCCTACAGAAGTGTTTTAATCAGGAACGATGCTGGATTTTGTCAAATGCTTTTTCTGCATCAATTGAGAGGACCATGTGGTTCTCCTCTCTTCTCTTATTGATTTGTTCTATCACATTGATTGATTTGCGAATGTTGAACCAACCTTGCAACCCAGGGATGAATCCCACCTGGTCATCGTGGATAAACTTTATAACGTGCTGGTGGATCCTATTTGCTAGGATCTTGTTGAGAATCTTAGCGTTCATATTCATCAGTGAAATTGGACGGAAATTCTCCTTTTAGGTACTGTCTTTGCCTGGTTTGGGGATCAGGGTAATGCTGGCTTCATAAAAAGGGTCTGGAAGCTTTCCTTCTGCTTCAATTTTTTGAAACAGCTTCAGGAGAATAGGTGTAATTTTTTCTTTGAAAGTTTGGTAGAATTCCCCACGGAATCCATCAGGTCCTGGGATCTTGTTTTTAGGGAGGTTTTCGATCATTGCCTCAATCTCTTCACTAGATATAGTTCTATTCAGGTTGTTAATTTCTTCCTGGTTCAATTTTGGGAGTTTATAGTTTTCCAGGAATGCATCCATTTCATCTAGGTTGCTTAATATATTTGCATATAACTCTCGATGATAACTTATGATGATTGTTTCTACTTCCTTGGTGTTAGATGTTATCTCTGCCTTTTCATTCATAATTTTATTAATTTAAGCTTTCTCTCTTTTCTTTTGGATTAGTGTGGCAATGGTTTATCAATCTTATTGATTCCTTTAAATAACCAGCTTCTACTGTCATTGATATGTTCTACTGTAGCTCTAGTTTCTACCTCATTGATCTATGCTCTAATCTTGATTATTTCCATTCTTATGTGTGGAGTTGGTTTGATTTGTTGTTGATTCTCCAGTTCTTTAACGTGTAGAGACAGCTGGAGTATTCTGTATTTTTCTTTTTTTTTTCTTTTCTTTTTTTTTTTTTTTTTTTTTTTTTTGAGGGAGGCTTGGATGGCTATATATTTCCCCCTTAGGACATCCTTTGCTGTATCCCAAAAGATTTGGACCGAAGTGTCTTCAATCTCATTGCTTTCCATGAATTGTTTCAGTTCTTCTTTGATTTCCTGGTTGATCCAAACATTCTTAAGAAAGGTGGTCTTTAGCTTCCAGTTTTTGAGTTCCTTCCAAATTTTTCCTTGTGATTGCACTCCAGTTTCAAAGCATTGTGATCAGAGAATATGCAGGGAATAATATTAGTCTTTTGGTAATGGTTGAGTCCTGCTTTGTGACCCAGTATGTGGTCTATTCTGGAGAACGTTCCATGTTCACTTGAGAAGAACGAGTATTCTGTTGTTTTAGCGTGGAATGTTCGGTATATATCTATGAGGTCCATCTGGTCCAAGGTGTCATGCAATGATCTGGTTTCTTTATTGATTTTCTGCTTGGTTTATATGCCTAATACTGAGAGAGGTATGCTAAGATCTCCTACTATTAATGTATTCATACCAATATGACTCTTTATCTTTTTTTTTCCATTTTATTTATTTTTTCAGCGTAACAGTATTCATTCTTTTTGCACAACACCCAGTGCTCCATGCAAAACGTGCCCTCCCCATTACCCACCACCTGTTCCCCCAACCTCCCACCCCTGACCCTTCAAAACCCTCAGGTTGTTTTTCAGAGTCCATAGTCTCTTATGGTTCGCCTCACCTCCCCAATGTCCATAGCCCGCTCCCCCTCTCCCAATCCCACCACCATCCAGCAACCCCCAGTTTGTTTTGTGAGATTAAGAGTCATTTATGGTTTGTTTCCCTCCCAATCCCATCTTGTTTCATTTATTCTTCTCCTATCCCCCTACACCCCCATGTTGCTTCTCCATGTCCTCATATCAGGGAGATCATATGATAGTTGTCTTTCTCCGATTGACTTATTTCACTAAGCATGATACGCTCTAGTTCCATCCACGTCGTCGCAAATGGCAAGATTTCATTTCTTTTGATGGCTGCATAGTATTCCATTGTGTATATATACCACATCTTCTTGATCCATTCATCTGTTGATGGACATCTAGGTTCTTTCCATAGTCTGGCTATTGTAGACATTGCTGCTATTAACATTCGGGTACACGTGCCCCTTCGGATCACTATGTTTGTATCTTTAGGGTAAATACTCAGTAGTGCAATGGCTGGGTCATAGGGTAGTTCTATTTTCAACATTTTGAGGAACCTCCATGCTGTTTTCCAGAGTGGTTGCACCAGCTTGCATTCCCACCAACAGTGGAGGAGGGTTCCCCTTTCTCCGCATCCTCGCCAGCATCTGTCATTTCCTGACTTGTTCATTTTAGCCATCCTGACTGGTGTGAGGTGATATCTCATTGTGGTTTTGATTTGTATTTCCCTGATGCCGAGTGACGTGGAGCACTTTTTCATGTGTCTGTTGGCCATCTGGATGTCTTTGCAGAAATGTCTGTTGATGTCCTCTGCCCATTTCTTGATTGGATTGTTTGTTCTTTGGTTGTTGAGTTCGCTAAGTTCCTTATAGATTTTGGATACTAGCCCTTTATCTGATATGTCGTTTGCAAATATCTTCCATTCTGTCAGTTGTCTTTTGGTTTTGTGAACTGTTTCCTTTGCTGTGCAAAAGCTTTTGATCTTGATGAAATCCCAATAGTTCATTTTTGTCCTTGCTTCCCTTGCCTTTTCCGTTGTTCCTAGGAAGATGTTGCTACGGCTGAGGTCGAAGAGGTTGCTGCCTGCATTCTCCTCAAGGATTTTGATGGATTCCTTTCTCACATTGAGGTCCTTCATCCATTTGGAGGCTATTTTCGTGTGTGGTGTAAGGAAGTGGTCCAATTTCATTTTTCTGCATGTGGCTGTCCAATTTTCCCAGCACCATTTATTGAAGCGGCTGACTTTTTTCCATTGGACATTCTTTCCTGCTTTGTCGAAGATTAGTTGACCATAGAGTTGAGGGTCGATTTCTGGGCTCTCTATTCTCTTCCACTGATCTATGTGTCTGTTTTTGTGCCAGTACCATGCTGTCTTTATGATGACAGCTTTGTAATAGAGCTTGAAGTCCGGAATTGTGATTCCACCAACTTTGGCTTTCTTTTTCAATATTGCTTTGGCTATTCGAGGTCTTTTCTGGTTCCATATAAATTTTAGGATTATTTGTTCCATTTCTTGGAAAAAAATGGATGGTATTTTGATAGGGATTGCATTAAATGTGTAGATTGCTTTAGGTAGCATAGACATTTTCACAATATTTATTCTTCCAATCCAGGAGAATGGAACATTTTTCCATTTTTTTGTGTCTTCCTCAATTTCTTTCATGAGTACTTTATAATTTTCTGTATAGATTCTTAGTCTCTTTGATTAGGTTTATTCCTAGGTATCTTATAGTTTTGGATACAATTGTAAATGGGATTGACTCCTTAATTTCTCTTTCTTCAGTCTTGTTGTTGGTGTACAGAAATGCAACTGATTTCTGTGCATTGATTTTATATCCTGACACTTTACTGAATTCCTGTACAAGTTCTAGCAGTTTTGGGGTTTTCCACATATAGTATCATATCATCTGCAAAGAGTGATAGTTTGACTTTTTCTTTACCAATTTGGATGCCTTTAATTTCTTTTTGTTGTCTGATTGCTGAGGCTAGGACTTCTAGTACTATGTTGAATAGCAGTGGTGATAATGGACATCCCTGCCATGTTCCTGACCTTAACGGAAAAGCTTTCAGTTTTTCTCCATTGAGAATGATATTTGCAGTGGGTTTTTCATAGATGGCTTTGATAATATTGAGGTATGTGCCCTCTATCCCCACACTTTGAAGAGTTTTGATCAGGAAGGGATGCTCTACTTTGTCAAATGCCTTTTCAGCAACTATTGAGAGTATCATATGGTTCTTGTTCTTTCTTTTATTAATGTGTTCTATCACATTGATTGATTTGCGGATGTTGAACCAACCCTGCAGCCCTGGAATAAATCCCACTTGATCGTGGTGAATACTCCTTTTAATGTACAGTTGAATCCTATTGGCTAGTATTTTGGCGAGAATTTTTGCGTCTGTGTTCATCAAGGATATTGGTCTGTAGTTCTCTTTTTTGGTGGGATCCTTGTCTGGTTTTGGGATCAAGGTGATGCTGGCCTCATAAAATGAGTTTGGAAGTTTTCCTCCCATTTCTATTTTTTGGAACAGTTTCAGGAGAATATGAATTAGTTCTTCTTTAAATGTTTGGTAGAATTCCCCTGGGAAGCCGTCTGGCCCTGGGCTTTTGTTTGTTTGGAGATTTTTGATGACTGTTTCAATCTCCTTACTGGTTATGGGCCTGTTCAGGTTTTCTATTTCTTCCTGGTTCAGTTGTGGTAGTTTATATGTCTCTAGGAATGCATCCATTTCTTCCAGATTGTCCAATTTGTTGGCGTAGAGTTGCTCATAGTATGTTCTTATAATTCTCTGTATTTCTTTGGTGTTAGTTGTAATTTCTCCTCTTTCATTCATGATTTTATTTATTTGGGTCCTTTCTCTTTTCTTTTTGATGAGTCTGGCCAGGGGTTTATCAATCTTATTGATTCTTTCAAAGAACCAGCTCCTAGTTTCATTGATTTTTTCTATTTTTTTTTTTTTTGGTTTCTATTTCATTGATTTCTGCTCTGATCTTTATGATTTCTCTTCTCCTGCTGGGTTTAGGGTTTCTTTCTTGTTCTTTCTCCAGCTCCTTTACGTGTAGGATTAGGTTGTGTACTTGAGACCTTTCTTGTTTTTTGAGAAAGGCTTGTACCGCTATATATTTTCCTCTCAGGACTGCCTTTGCTGTGTCCCACAGATTTTGAACTGTTGTGTTTTCATTATCATTTGTTTCCATGAATTTTTTCAATTCTTCTTTAATTTCCTGGTTAACCCATTCATTCTTTAGAAGGATGCTGTTTAGTCTCCATGGATTTGGGTTCTTTCCAGCTTTCCTCTTGTGATTGAGTTCTAGCTTCAGAGCATTGTGGTCTGAAAATATGCAGGGAATAATCCTAATCTTTTGATACCGGTTGAGACCTGATTTGTGACCCAGGATGTGATCTATTCTGGAGAAGGTTCCATGTGCACTAGAGAAGAATGTGTATTCTGTTGCTTTGGGATGAAATGTTCTGAATAGATCTGTGATGTCCATCTGGTCCAGTGTGTCATTTAAGGCCTTTATTTCCTTGTTGATCTTTTGCTTGGATGATTGGCCCATTTCAGTGAGGGGAGTGTTAAAGTCCCCTACTATTATTGTATTATTATTGATGTGTTTCTTTGATTTTGTTATTAATTGGTTGATATAGTTGGCTGCTCCCACGTTAGGGGCATAGATATTTAAAATTGTTAGATCTTCTTGTTGGACATACCTTTTGAATAGGATATAGTGTCCTTCCTCATCTCTTATTATAGTCTTTGGCTTAAAATCTAATTGATCTGATATAAGGATTGCCACCCCAGCTTTCTTCTGATGCCCAGTAGCATGGTAAATTGTTTTCCACCCCCTCACTTTAAAACTATAGGTGTCTTCGCGTCTAAAATGAGTTTCTTGTAGGCAACATACTGATGGGTTGTGTTTTTTTATCCATTCTGATACCCTGTGTCTTTTGATTGGGGCATTTAGCCCATTAACATTCAGGGTAACTATTGAGACTTATGAATTTAGTGCCATTATTAGCCTGTAAGGTGACTGTTACTGTATATTGTCTCTGTACCTTTCTGATCTACTACTTTTAGGCTCTCTCTTTGCTTAGAGGACCCCTGTCAATATTTCCTGGAGAGCTGGTTTGGTGTTTGCAAATTCTTTCAGTTTTTGTTCGTCCTGGAAGCTTTTTATCTCTCCTTCTATTTTCAATGATAGCCTAGCTGGATAGAGTATTCTTGGCTGCATGTTTTCTCGTTGAGTGCTCTGAATATATCATGCCAGCTCTTTCTGGCCTGCCAGGTCTCTGTGGATAAGTCTGCCACCAATCTAATATTTTTACCATTGTATGTTACAGACTTCTTTTCTCGGGCTGCTTTCAGGATTTTCTCTTTGTCACTAAGACTTGTAAATTTTACTATTAGTTGACGGGGTGTGGACCTATTCTTGTTGACTTTGAGGGGGGTTCTCTGCATCTCCTGGATTTTGATGCTTGTTCCCTTTGCCATATTAGGGAAATTCTCTCCAATGATTCTCTCCAATAGACCTTCTGCTCCCCTCTCTGTTTCTTCTTCTTCTGGAATCCCAATTATTCTAATGTTGTTTCATCTTATGGTGTCACTTATCTCTCGAATTCTCCCCTCATGGTCCAGTAGCTGTTTGTCCCTCTTTTGCTCGGTTTCCTTATTCTCTGTCATTTGGTCTTCTATATTACTAATTCTTTCTTCTGCCTCATTTATCCTAGCAGTGAGAGCCTCCATTTTTGATTGCACCTCATTAATAGCTTTTTTGATTTCAACTTGGTTAGATTTTAGTTCTTTAATTTCTCCAGAAAGGGCTTTAATATCTCCAGAGAGGGTTTCTCTAATATCTTCCCTGCCTTTTGTGAGCCCGGCTAGAATGTTCAGAATCGTCATTCTGAACTCTTGATCTGACATATTACCCATGTCTGTGTTGATTAGGTCCCTAGCCTTTGGTACTGTCTCTTGTTCTGTTGTTTGTGGTGATTTTTTCTGCCTTGTCATTTTGTCCAGATAAGAGGATATGAAGGAGCAAATAAACTACTAAAAAGGTGGCAAAGACCCCGGAAAAATGCGCTGTAACCAAATCAGAAGAGACCCCAAATTGTGGGGGGCGGGGAGAAAGGGGATAAAAACAGGTTCTGAAAAAAAAAAGAAAAAAGAAAAAAAAAAAGAAAAAAAATTTTAAAAATAAAACAAATACAAAAATATAAAAAAGAAAGAAAAAATATATATTTAGATGAACTAGTCAAAAAATGTTAAAAAAGAAAAGGTTAAAAGTTTTTAAAAATTTAGCAGAAGAAGAAAAAAGAAAAAAGAAAAAAAATTGAAAAAAGAAAAAAAAATTGAAAAAAGAAAAAAAAATTGAAGTAACCGCAAGACTAAAGAATCATGGGGAGAAAGCCATGAGTTCCGTGCTTTGCTTTCTCCTCCTCTGGAATTGCTCTGCTGTCTTAGGAATTGAACCTGCTTTCTCCTTGATAGATGAACTTCATCCTGGCTGGATATTTTGTTGATCTTCTGGGGGAGGGGCCTGTTGTAGTGACTCTCAAGTGTCTTTGCCCGAGGCGGGATTGCACCGCCCTTACCGGCGGCCAGACTAAGTAATCAGCTCGGGTTCGCTTTTGGGAGCTTCTGTTCCCTGAACGCTTTCCGTAGAGTTCCGGAACACGGGAATGAAAATGGCGGCCTCCCAGTCTCCGGCCCGGAGGAGCCGAGAGCCTGGGGCCCCACTCCTCAGTGCGCCCCCAGAGGACAGCACCCAATCACTCCCATATCCCCAGCCTCTAGCCGCGCTCCGAGCTCACCCAGCCCGCGACCAGTTCAAGGTAACCCCGAGCTGAGAGTTCAGTCCTCGGCTCTGTCTCTGCAGCCGGCTTCTCCGTTCTGATACCTGCGAGCTCTCCGACACTCCGACTCCCCCGATCCTTCTGTGACCCTGCGGGGCCTGGGGCCACGCTGGCCCCGCGTGGGCTTCACCCCGGTTTAGCCCCTGGAGCAATGTCCCTCAGTGGAACAGACTTTTAAAAGTCCTGATTTTGTGCTCCGTTCCTCCGCCACTTGCCGGGAACCGGCCCCTCCCCCCGTGGTCTATCTTCCCGTCATTTTAGATTCACTTCTCCGCCAGTCCTACCTTTCAGAAAGTGGTTGATTTTCTCTTTCTAGAGTTGCTGTTCTTCTTCTCTTCGCTCTCCCGTTGGATTTGTAGGTGTTTGCAATGTTTAGATAAGCTATTGAGCTGATGTCCTGCTACCTGATGTAGTCTCAGGCTGCTACTTCTCCGCCATCTTGACTCCTCCCCAATATGACTCTTTATCTTGATTAATAGTTTGCTTATGCAATTGGCTGCTCCCATATTGGGATCATAGATATTTACAGTTGTTAGATCATCTTGGTGGATAGTCCCTTTAAGAATGATGTAATGTCCTTCTGTATTTGTGACTGCAGTCTTTAGTTTAAAGTCTAATTTATCTGATATAAGAATCGTTAACCTGACCTTCTTTTGAGGCCCATTGGCGTGAAACATGCTTCTCCTTCCCTTCACTTTCTGAATGGTTGTATCCTTAAGTTCAAAATAGGTCTCTTGTAGACAGCATATGAATGGGTCCTGTCATTTTATTCAATCTACAACCCTGTGTCGTTTGATGGGCGCATTTAGGCCATTCACATTGAGAGTGATTATTGAGAGATAGGTTTTTATTGACATTGTGTTGCCTTTGAAGTCTTTCTTTCTATAGATTGTCTCTATATTTCTGTTCAATGACATTCCTCTTTAATAGAACCCACCTTAATATTTCCTGCAGTGTCAGCTTGGTGATCGCATATGCTTTTAAGCTTTGCCAGACTTGGAAACTCTTTATATCTCCATCCAGTTTGAATATCAGTCTTGCTGGATAAAGTATTCTTGGATGCACGTTCTTCTCATTTAGTGCCCTGAATATATCTTGTAAGTCCTTTCTGGCTTGCCAGGTTTCTGTGGACAGGGCTGATGTTATTCTGATGGGCTTTCCTCTGTACGTAAGGAGCTTCTTTGTCCTATCTGCCTTTAAGAGGGTCTGTCTACAACTATAATTCTTCATTCTTGCTATTAGGTGTCTCGAGGACTTTTGAGAATCTATAATCTTGGTGAGGGACCGTTCTGCCTTTAGTACATGAACGCTGGTTCCATTCATGAGATTTGGAAAATTTTCATGGAGAACTCATTCCACTATATCTTCTAGACTTCTTTCTTCCTCCTCCCATCAGGGATTCCAATAATTCTGGCGTGGGAACTTCTCATGGCATCATTTATTTCCCTGATTCTGTTTTCATGGCTTCTAAGCTGTTTGTTCCAGGCTTCCTCCTGATCCTTTCTCTCTATCTGTTTGTCCTCCAGATCACTAACTCTATCTTCTGTCTCAGTTACCCTAGCTTTTAGAGAATTTATATTAGATCAGAACACACTGAGAGCACTGTGAACATCATCCTCGGTGGCTTTCAGTTCTGCCCTAACATTGTGAACATCATCATCTCCCCTAATCAATTCTGTTTGGTCATCCATGGCTTTCTCCAACCTAGCTATTGCCTGGATAATTAGCCCGAATTACTTTTCCGACATATTGTCTATGTCGATAGCCATTAGCTCTGTTGCAGAAGACCCTCCTCTGAATTTTTCTTCTTTTGGGCTTTTCTCCTCCTAGTTATTTTGTTGAGTGATGGCTGAATGGATATAGCTTGATGTAGTGACCATGGTGCAGTCAAGGTGCACCCTGGAATGCTTCTGAGAAATCAGGAGTCCCCACCCAAATGAGAAAAAAAAGAGAAGAATAAGAAAGAGAGAGAGACACGAAAAAAGGGAAGATAAAAGAGAAGGCTCAGTCTAAATGGGCCCCAATATAAGATTTATGAAGTATACAAACAAAAACAGACAAACAAAAGACTGAGAAAATAGATGACAAGAGAAAAAATATATATTTAAAAACAAAACAAAACAACAACAAAAAGAACCTTGTCAGAAAGAACTCCAAATATAAGGTTTATATACTATCAAGACAAACACAAATATACAGAAACACTGGTGGAAGAAAAAGATGGGAGAGTGGTTATAAATTCTCAGTGTGGAAGAGGAAGGTTATTTTAATTCTTTCTGGATGTATCTTGATATCTTTGTTAAAGGACGCAACTTTCCTAAGATAAAGGTCGATTAAAAATTGGTTTACCTATAGTGCCTCCTGGGTGGCTCAGTGGGTTAAGCCTCTGCCTTTGGCTCGGGTCATGATCCCAGGGTCCTAGGATCAAGCCCTGCATCGGGCTCTCTGCTCAGCATGGAGCTTGCTTCCTCCTCTCTCTCTGCCTGCTTCTCTGCCTAATTGTGGTCTCTGTCTCTCAAATAAATAAATGAAATATCTTTAAAAAATTGGTTTACCTATTGAGGTAACATTGATTGGGGAAAGGAGATTTCCTTGAAGTTTAATACTAAATGAATATTACAAAATAAAAAAAAATTAAAAAATAAGAAAAGAATAAACCAAACATTAAAAATTAAAAAAAAAATAGAAAAGCAAAAGAAAAATAACGGTAAATGTATCAAAAAGTTCAGGTTAAAAGGTTATTATGGAATTTGATGTTCTGGACTTCTCACTGTGACTGTAAATAGGTTAAAACATATATATGTTATATATATAATGGTTATGAATATATATATGAATATATGAATATATATAATGGTTATGAATTAAAAATAAAAGTTGTATCTGTGAAGTATGGTGGTTGTTCTCTTGTCTTTTTTTCCCTTTTTATTTCCTTGTTGGTTTTCTGCAGGAGGGGTCTACCATGTGGGTTTTCAGGCAATGTTCCTTGAGTAAATCCTCCTGCCCCCATCAAGGGGGTGGGTTCCGAGGAAACTGGATTTTCAGGCTTTTGTTCTCTAGAGGTTTTTATGCTTGTTTGTTTGTTTGTTTGTTTTTTTCTCTCTCTCGCCTTAACAGCTTTTGATAGTTTTTGGAGGTTTAGAGGAAAGAAAACTGCACTCCGACCTCCCTCTCAGAGAGAATCCTCAGTCTCTTCCCCTCTGGGTGCTGCAGAGCACATAAGTTCCTCCTTGGCCACTGGCAGAGTACGTTCCAAGTGGCGGTCCCTGGGGACACAGGAACTCCTGCTTATACCCAAAACCAAGACAGTGGCGGCTGTCTGGGCAGCTCAGGACTGCCAGAGAGGTTCCAAGCAGCGATCACACACTGAGATTTTTCCGACTGCCCAGGCTGGGAGTGCCTGGACTTTCTGGGCCCTAGAGCGCCAGGCTCTGATAGCACAGCATGGTGCTCATGTGGAGAGTTCAAAAAGGCTGTGCTTCTGCCAGCTGGTGTGGCTCCCAGCCCCTCATGGGACCTGATGCGCTCTCAGGCATGCTGCTGGCTCATGGACCAAGACCTGGCTACTCTGCTGCACTTTCTCTGGCTCAGCGCCAGGGGTGCCTATCCTGGGTCTGGGGACTTAAGCCCCTGTCCCTAACCGCCCTTATTCCTACAATTCCCCCCTCAATCCTTTGCTCTTTTTGAGTGCTTTCAACCAGAATCCAAGTTAATGCTGGTCCCCAGATTCAGGACACTCTAGTATTGGGGTATTACTTTCCAATGGGTCACCTCTGGTGGCTCCCTCCCCCTTTTGTTTATCTTCCGATATCAGTCAAATGTTCCCACTCTGCTTTACCTGCCCATTGGCATTTTCTGCCCCCGTAGAGATCCAGACGTCTATAATTCTGATCTCAGGATGATTTCATGGGTGATCAGAATTCCTTGGTAGGTAATCAGCTCACCTTAGGGTACAGGTTGAAACAACTCATCATACTTCCCGTCCATCTTGTCTCCACCAACACTACATCAATCTTAAATGGACTATACACCAATAAGTTCTAAAAATTGTAAATATTTATGCCCCCAATATGGGAGCAGCCCACAACATAAGACTGTTAATCAATAAGACTGTTATGTTAACAAGGCTGTTAACATAAACTGTTAATCAAGGTAAAGAGCCATACTGATATGAATACATTAATAGTAGGAGATTTTAAATTGCCACTCTCAGTAATAAGAAGATCATCCAAGCAGAAGATCACTAAAGAAACAAGAGCATTGAATGACACATTGGACCAGATGGAACTTATAGATATATACACCACCCTAAAACAACAGAATACTCATTCTTCTCAAGTGCAGATGGAACATTCTCCAGAATAGACCACATGCTGGGTCACAAATCAGGGCTCAATTGATACCGAAAGATTGACATTATTCCCTGCATATCCTCAGATCACACTGCTTTGAAAGTGGAGCTCAACCACAAGGAAAAGTTTGGAAGGATTTCATACACCTGGAAGCTAAAGACCACCTTGCTTAAGAATGCTTGGATCAACCAGGAAATCAAAGAAGAACTTAAACAATTCATGTAAAGCAATGAGAATGAAGACACTTCAGTCCAAAACCTATGGGATACAGCAAAGGCAGTTAGGGGAAATACATAGCCATCCAAGCCTCCCTCAAAAAAATTGAAAAATCCAGAATACACCAGCTGTCTCTATATCTTAAAGAACAGGAGAATAAGAAACAAATTAATCCAACTCCACTCAGAAGAAAGGAAATAATCAAGATTAGAGCAGAGGTCAATGAGATAGAAACTAGAGATACAGTAGAATTTCATCAATGAAACTAGAAGCTGGTTTTTTCAAAGAATCAATAAGATCAATAAACCATCATCCAAACTAATCCAAAAGAAAAGAGAGAAGGCCCAAATTAATAAAATTATGAATGAAAGGGGAGAGATCACAACTAACAAGAAGGAAATAGAAAAAATCATCAGAAATTATTTCAGCAGTTATATGCCATATATATATATATATATATATGTGTGTATTAGGACAGGAATAAAACTGTACTGTTCAGAGTCAGGCAGTGAGAGCTACCTCCCCCACTATGAGAATATTGTAGCCAACTGCTTTTCTCCACCACCAAGAACAGCTACTTATCTCTTGGCCTGAGAAGGTGTAAGACCACTGCTGATATGGAAATAGTCCCCAATTTAGAAGATTATAGAACAGGAGGGGGTATGTACTCTGCCTTCCATAAACACAAAGCACATCCAGGAATGCCTGTATGGTTCTTTTAGTTAAAGGACCAACTCTTGATTTTGGCTCAGGTCCTGATGTCAGGGTTGTCAGATCGAGCCCCTGACATGTGTCATGCTCTGCACTGCATGTGGAGCCTGATTACAGGTCTCTCTCTCCCTCTGTACCTCCCCTTCAAAACTTGGCTACCAGGAGTTCCATGATGTCTATGCCAGACTAAAGGAGGAGCGTGTAGGACAAAGGTGACCCAGACATCAATCATCATTGGCAACTAGTGAAAAGAGACTAAATAAACTTGCTGCTGCTTCCAGAACCAAACAGAAGACTCGCAGAAACCCTATTACAACTGCATTTCACATGACCATCTTAGCGATGCTTACTTCTCCTAGAATCTTCATACTAGAAATATGTTCTCATTCATCTACACTGATTCTTCAGTGATACGGAATTCCTACAGGAAATGGGCATACACTCTACCTCCTCATGTCTTCTCTACTCTAAGTGAGTGACCTTCTTACTGACCCTCTTGATTTAGGCTGAGGTGATGATCTCAGTGTTGTGAGATTGAGCCCTGTGTCATGCTCTGCAAAGTGTGTGGAGCCTACCCAGATTTCCCTCTCTCTCTCCCACCTCCCTCTCTTACAAAAAAATAGCATGCCCACTAGAGGTCGATTTGTAAAGATGCCTGATATTTTTTACTCTAGTTTATTTTTTACTCTTATAACTCTAGTTATAAAAGAATATGTTGGCAGAAAACACTATTTTGGAGAGAATGTCTATTTATAAGATAACCCTGCGATAACTCAGGATTCTGCTAACAGAAGCAACCTGTAGCTCAGATGTTTTGTTTGGGGGAGGGATTTGCAGAACCTTCTCTATACATGCCACTAAGTAATTTTCCCCAAGCAACAAACTCTAGATATTCTGGTTAAGGGTACATCTCTAATTAAATCAACAAGAAGAGAGTATCTTTTCCTCCAGAAGAAAGACAGAAGTCAGCAAAAGAAGATACCCATGTCAAGGCCTGAACTTCAACCCAGGCAGAAGGTTCAGAACCAAGACAACTTACCACTGTGATGCACATCCACCAGGGAGACGACAGGGGTCACATCCTGTAATGTTGTACTTGAATCTACACTGAAGAGACAGAGGCCAGACTCATTGGATGCTGCAAAGGAGGCCAAGTCCATTGAGCCTTGAAGCACCGCCTGTAAAAACAGGGAGAGTGTTTAGTTGAGGTCTCAGGACGCACAATCAGGAAGACACAATGTCACAAAAAACGGAAGGCATGCCCCTCCATTCCAGCAGAGAGCACAAGCTTAAAGAAGCCAAAACCACAGGACCCTGAAATTTGTGAGACTTAGCATTGCTGCTGGCAGACCTTCAAATAATACATGCATGGTCAATAGGCTACCGGGAGTTCCATTATATCTAGGCAGACCCAAGCAGGAGGATGTGGGCCAGGAGATGGCCCAGAGGTCAATCACCATTTGCAACTAGCATCAAGAGTCTAAATAAAATTCCTGCTGCTCCCAGAACCAAAACAGAAAATCTGTATAAACCCTATTTCAACTGCATTTTGCATGACCATCCTAGGGTTGCTTACTTCTCCTTGAATCTTCTTTCACCTTTGACACATATTCTCATATATGTACCCCGTAACTCCAATGACATGGAACTCCCATAGGAGATGTGCATATACTCTACCTCCTCAGTGTCTTTTCTACTCTACATGAGGTGCTCTGTTATTCTTGCTTCCTTTCTTTTTTCACAACTCTATTTGACTGAAATGAGCCCCTGGTCTTTCCTTTCTAAGACACGCTTCTCATGAACCTTGAAACTCAAAAAAAGAAATTAAGAAAAAAAAAAAAACTAATCACCACCCAATATGAATATAACCTTTACCTTGGAGACTGTTGTTTCACTCCTAACCAGTGACTATGCTACTGACCCAAAGGTAAGCTCTCCAACAACCAGCTTCTAGAGGATTCTGGGGCAATTTGGGGTATAGTTCTGATAGGATTTTCTCAATCAGAAAACACTGCCAGCCTCCAAAGTGAGGTACCCAAACCTGATTGTGAACTAAATAGATTCAGAGCTTCACGGGACCCATTGTATTACATAGAAATGTATGGTGGTGGTGGCAGCAGGTGCCAGTCAACATAGGTGATGGATTTCAGTTCAACAGATTTGGGATGGTTTCTTAGATGCAAGAAGATAGTCGCAAGCACACTTGGTTTCTAAGCATCTATTCTAACTAAGCCTGGCAGGCATAGTGACAGATCATTCAATAAAGATTTTGAAACTGTGCTGGAAATTTTCATGAGGGATTGCTAGAATGAACTTTCAGTAGTGTGTCCAGGCCAAAGCCAAGCACCATACTCCATCAGACTTGACTGCAATACTTGTTGATTTGGGTGGATTCCTCTTCTCATGGTCCCCCACATATCCTGAGGTTCCTATACCTGCCATCAAGTAACATTCCCTTCTCATCTGGCAAGGCTACTGGGCACTGTGTCATCGAGGTGTCAAGCCGCTATTGCCAAGGGGCTCCACAAAGTCAACCTTAATTCCTGAAAATTGTCTGGTCATTATATGAGTCTATACATGTCACTCTCAAATTGGACATTTCACTCAATCTCTTGGTAAAATAACCACTGTTTCCAGCACTGCCCTGTTACAAGAAAAAGGCACTTGTGCTGAACTTATGCCAATAATCCTAAGTACCTTGGAAGAAATTCTCCCTGAGAGTTTCTGAATGATGAAGGATTCAGGGAGGGAGAGAAGTTAAATGCTCCCATTTGACCACACAGATATATTTCATCACATTTCTGTAGATCATGGATATTTTCAGATACAGTTTCCCTCAACCTGGAAGAAGAAACATTAAAGAACCAGCAATATTTCAAACAAGAGTCACAAAGGTAGACTCATGTTCCTCAACTCACCCAGTCCCCCCTTATTAATTCTTGTTCAGCTTGAATGCAGCTTATCCATGAGTTCTGGAAATCTTTACACAGCTGAGTTTGATAATTTTCATGATCAGACACTAAGACCCCACAAGACACATTACCATGTACAGTCACAGGTATGTAATGGCAAAGTGGGGATGAAAGACCTGCGGACACATACTTAATGAGATATATTTTCATTGAACATAGAAGGCACAACATCACCATGGAATCAGAGGGGCCACAAGACCTGCATCCTGGTCCCAGGGCATGGCGTGTCCATGAGTTTCCATATCTCCAAGCCAAACACGCTCATGTCTTCTGAGCTAATGGTTCTACTTCTAGAAATTTCTCCCAAGGTGAAAACCAGAGGGGTTGTAAAGGATTTGCCACAGTATTCATGGAGGCTTCCTGGATGATGGCAAAGCCCTGCAGCCCACCACCTTTCCCAAGTCCCAAAAACCTGTTCAGTGCCCTCTTTGCATCCACCATGGTCAGGCAAGTCTAGCTCTTTCTACCCTGGTTGCACAGCACATCCTTTCCTGGTGTCCACCAGGCCGCTCGGCCTCTATGTTTCATGTCCTCGATGGATCTCTTTGGAAGAATGTAACCCACATAGGGTTGGAAGGAGGAAATATACTCCTCCCCACACTTTCTCCCCCCTTGCACCCATCTAAGGTCTATGCAGGGGAGCAGAGCTGCAGCGACATGCAGATGTGGTTCCTCTTCTGTGGTGCTTCCAAGAATCCCCTTGCACATTATAAGAATGTTTAGTCTTCCAGTCCAAGAGCATGGGATGGTCTTCCATCCTTTTGTGTCTTCTTCAATTTCTTTCATGAGTGTTCTGTAGTTCCTCGAGTACAGATCCTTTACCTTTTCAGTTAGGTTTATTCCCAGCTATCTTATGATTCTTGGTGCTATAGTAAATGGAATCGATTCTCTAATTTCCCTTTCTGTATTTTCATTGTTAGTGTATAATTATTATAATCATAAGTATCATTTCTGTACACTGACTTTGTATCCTGCCATGTTACTGAATTGCTGTATGAGTTCTAGGAGTCTGGGGGGTGGAGTCTTTTGGGTTTTCCATATAAAGAATAATGTCACCTGCACAGAGAGAGAGTTTGACTTCTTCATTGACAATTTGGATACATTTTATTTCTCTTTGTTGTCTGATTGCTCTTCCTAGGACTTCTAATACTATGTTGAACAAGAGTGGTGAGAGTGGACATCCTTGTGTTCCTGATCTCAACAGGAAGGCTGTGAGCTTTTTCCCATTGAGCAATATATTTGCTGTGGGTCTTTCATAGATAGATTCTATGGAGTTCAGGAATGTTCTCTGTATCCCTATACTTTGAAGACTTTTAATCAGTAACGGATGTTTGATTTTGTCAAATGTTTTTTCTGCATCAATTGAGAGGACCATGTGGTTCTTCTCACTTCTCTTACTGATTTGTTCTCTCACATTGATTGATTTGTGAATGTTGAACCATCCTTGTAACCCAGGGATGAATCCCACCTGGTCATGGTGGATAATCTTTTTAATGTGTTGTTGGATCCTGTTTGCTAGGATCTTGTTGAGATCTTAGCATTCATATTCATCAGTGATATTGATCTGAAGTTCTGCTTTTTGCAATTGACAATAGAGAAAATAGGTTGATATCCAGGATCTATAAAGAACTCCTCAAACTCAACACACACAAAACAGATAATCATATCAAAAAATGGGCAGAAGATATAAACAGACACTTCTCCAATGAAGACATACAAATGGCTGTCAGACACATGAAAAAATGTTCATCATCACTAGCAATCAGGGAGATTCAAATTAAAACCACATTGAGATATCACCTTACACCAGTTAGAATGGCCAAAATTAGCAAGACAGGAAACAACATGTGTTGGAGAGGATGTGGAGAAAGGGAAACCCTCTTACACTGTTGGTCGGAATGCAAGTTGGTGCAGCCACTTTGGAGAACAGTGTGGAGATTCCTCAAGACATTAAAAATAGAGTTTCCCTATAACCCTGCAATTGCAGTACTGGGTATTAAACCCAAAGATACAGATGTAGTGAAAAGAAGGATCATCTGTTCCTCAATGCTTATAGCAGAAATGGCCACGGTCGCCAAACTGTGGAAAGAACCAAGATGCCCTTCAACGGACGAATGGATAAGGAAAGTGTGGTCCATATACACTATGGACTATTATGCCTCCATCGGAAAGGATGAATACTCAACTTTTGTAGCAACATGGACGGGACTGGAAGAGATTATGCTGAGTGAAATAAGTCAAGAAGAGAGAGTCAATTATCATATGATTTCACTTATTTGTGAGCACAACAAATAACATGGAGGACATGGGGAGATGGAGAGGAGAAGGGAGTTGAGGGAAATTGGAAGGGGAGATGAACCATGAGAGACTATGGACTCTGAAAAACAACCTGAGGGTTTTGAAGGGGTGGGGCGGTGGGAGGTTGGGGAAGCTGGTGGTGGGTAATAGGGAGGGCACGTATTGCATGGAGCACTGGGTGTGGAGCAAAAACAATGAATACTTTTATGCTGAAAAGAAATATTAAAAAAAAAGAATCCCCTTGCACAGAGCCTGAGACTTAGTGCTTAGTGGGCTATTCTAGCCCCCCAGCCACAGGGCAGCATTCCACCTGCCAGTCTCCTCAGAAAGTACTCCTGTACCCTAGCTAGCTGTCCTCTGCCCAACGCCCAGGTGTTGACCTAGGCATTCAAAAGGAGACTGGATGAGGAGACACGCCCACAGCACCCAGGTGACTGAGTGTGCTCCACACCACCCCGTCTACTTCAGGGTTGTGGTGATGGCAGACTTCCCACTGTGCGCTTTTGGTCCTGAGACATGCCAACCCTCTAATATGGCACAGAGCAAAGCCAGTCTTCAGCCCCCCAGTAACCTGGCTGGCTGATGCGGCTTCCTGTGCCTGCTTGCCTCCCTCCCTTCCTCTAGTCCTTTCCTATTAGCATCTGCCTGGGCTCTGCGACTCTGGCTCTGCTCTGGTGCCCCGAGCCCTGGGTTCAGGCTGTCAACAGGCAGCCTGTTGAGGAGTCACAGACTCTGGCTGGCCGGCACTCTGCTCCCCTCAACCCAGCCAGTGTGGTGACCAACGTGGGCCCAGGTGCTAGATAGGACTGTAGGCCGTACCTTCCTGCTCAACCTCAGGGGACACCTCTGAAGCAAGGCATGTCAGCCCCAAATACCTGCTCCCCAAACCTCTCCTCACTGGGCCAAATAACTCCTAGGGACAGATGTATAGAGAAGCTAACACAATCTACACTCCAGCATTGCATTTCACTCAGCCTCTCATGGTAAGAAGAGGAGGAGGATTCAGCAGGTATGTTAGAGGAGGATTCAGCACAACAGCACAAATAACACTTGAGTAGTGAGCAAATGTGTTTCTGCCAGGGTGGCAATATTTCCAGATACTCTGCAGTAGGCCTGGCTGTCAGTATACTTGTATTCCAGTAAGATCCCTGCTCTGACATTGATGAGCAAGCCACAGACCAAGAGTACCTCTGCAGGTAAATAGGCCCAAATGTATCCTGGATCCTTTAATTTTGTTGTTTGGTTTTGCTCCAAAGTCCAGGGAGATTCCTCTGGGGCATGGGTGGGGCTCTCTGTTCAAGAGCACAGGAGGGAAATGAGCCATATGTTCCCCTCAACATCACTCCTCAGATAGGCCGGGTCAAGCTACTACCCAGGTACCACCCTGTGACATCATCAGAGCCAAAGCACATTCTGCTCCCTGGATGTGGAGAGAACAGGGATACAGTCCCTGAGCCACATATTCTGAAGCCAGAACTCTAAGGGAACTATACATGTGGGCTGGTTGCAGCATAGAATCTGGAAGGCACCATGCTGACTTGAAAGCCACCCAGGCTCCTGGCAGCCTCATATTGGGGGTTCATTGGCTGCTCTGCCTTCCAGATCGCACCTGCTCTGTCCTGACTCAGACCTAGGCTGGAACCTCTGTGGTCCCTACAAGGTCAGATGGCATAAAATGGGCCTAGAGTAGTTGGGATGGCCCTGGGAAGGTAACCCCCAGAGGCAGATCCCAGGATGATACTGAATGGCATATCAGGGATTCACTGAGATGGGAACCCACAGTATATTGCTGTGAGAACAGGGAGCCCAGTGTCTGTGGAGATTGTCCACATCACTGCCTCAACAGCTTTGTCCCTGGCAAATAACTGGAGATGTCTGTGCGCCACATCTTCTGTAGAAATGGGCCTCACAGCACTTTGCCCCCCAGGATTTGGTGTGGAGAAACCACAACAGTGAACAATAAGCACCTCAACTGTGCTTGGAAAAGAAGAGGCATCCATAAAGACAAATCTCCCTATGATTGCTTGGTAGGAAACGTGTTTTGGAACCCCTGGCTCAGATGGTCATGTGGTTTTGAAGATCAGAGAAAAGCACCTGGCTTCAGGGAGACTCCCTCCAACATGGTGACTCAGAGCCACCCTGATCCAGTTACACAACCTCCTCTCCAGGGACATACCTTCCTGTCTGATAAATATCAGGTTGTGTAGACACACTACCCTGCAAGCCCTTCCCCAGGAAGCCGTGGACCCAGCCGTTTGTGGCTCCCAATTGGGCCCAGCTGTCCTCCCCGTGACACTAGGACAGTGGACCTTGGCCTCTGGGTTTACCTCGCTTCTCAGTGGTGATGACGGTGGCCTCTAGGGGCTCCCCCAGCCCTGCTTCATCTTGGTCATCAGGCTGAAGATGTATACTGACTCTGGGGCCAGCTCGGTGGCCGTGAATTGCCTCACCATGGCACCCATTTCTACAGTGGTGAATGTGCTGGAATTACTGTTGGAAAGGCAGTAGCGATATGATACCTTGTTGGTGGGACAGGAGGGCCACGCATCAGTCTCATCACCCCGCTCGGACCCCACATTCCCGCCACCCTGCCGTCATTAGTCTGACGTATTTTCACCATGTCCCTCATCCTCCACCAGCATCTGAGAGGAATGGCACAGCCGCAGTGGCAGATGGAGCCTCTGAGTGCTGGGCCCCCATGACTCTCATTCCCCTTCATCTATCCCACCACCAAGATATGGAAACAGGTTCATCTTTAGGGATTCAATACTAACATAAAACACCAGTACTCATCATATCAGCAACTTAAACCCTCCCCCCAAACCATGTTTCAGAACCAGATGCCTTTTGTGATAAATTCTACCATTCAGGGAAGGATTCATACTAGTCCTTTGCCCACTTTTCCAAAAAACAGAAGAGAAAGATTCTAAACTCACTTGCTGAGGCTAACACTACTCTAATACAAAAATAAACGAGGACACCCCAAGAAAAGAATCTTACAGTCCAATGTCCCTGATGACTATAGATTCAAAAATATTCAACAAAATACTAGAAACCCAAGTTCACCAACATGCTGAGAGGATCATATACTATGATCAAGTGGGATCTTGCAAGAATGCAATGATGGTTTACAGGTGCACATCGATCAAAGTGATACAGCACATTAACAAAATAAAGAATAAAAACCATGTGATCATCTTGAGATGCAGGGAAGCATTTGCCAAACTTTATTATCCATTTGCAATCAAAATTCTGAACAGAGTGCATAGACCAGGAACATACTTCAACACAAAAAGATCACATATGGGCCACCTGGGTGGCTCAGTGGGTTAAAGCCTCTGGCTTAAGCTCAGGTCATTATCCCAGGGTCCTAGGATCGATCCCCAAATTGGGCTTTCTGCTCAGCAGGGATCCTACTTCACCCCTCTGTCTCACTGCCTACTTGTGATCTCTCTCTCTCTCTCAAGTAAGTAAATAAAACCTTTAAAAAATGTCATATAGGGAAGGAGTCAAAATGGCGGAGAAGTAGCAGCCTGTGACTACATCAGGTAGCAGGAGATCAGCTCCATAGCTTATCTAAACATTGCAAACACCTAAAAATCCAACGGGAGAGCGAAGAGAAGAAGACAGCAACTCTAGAAACAGAAAATCAATCACTTTCTGAAAGAACCTTTTTTTATCCCCTTTCTCCTCCCCACAATTAGGGGTCTCTTCTGACTTGGTTATAGCGCATTTTTCTGGGGTCTTTGCCACCCGTTTAGTACGTTATTTGCTCCTTCATATCCTCTTATCTGAACAAAATGACAAGGCGGAAAAAATCACCACAAACAAAAGAACAAGAGACAGTACCGAAGGCTAGGGACCTAATCAACACAGACATTGGTAATATGTCAGATCAAGAGTTCAGAATGACGATTCTGAACATTCTAGCCGGGCTCACAAAAGGCATGGAAGATATTAGAGAAACCCTCTCTGGAGATATTAAAGCCCTTTCTGGAGAAATTAAAGAACTAAAATCTAACCAAGTAGAAATAAAAAAAAGCTATTAATGAGGTGCAATCAAAAATGGAGGCTCTCACTGCTAGGATAAATGAGGCAGAAGAAAGAATTAGTGATCTAGAAGACCAAATGACAGAGAATAAGGAAGCCGAACAAAAGAGGGACAAACAGTTACTGGACCATGAGGGGAGAATTCGAGAGATAAGTGACACCATAAGATGAAACAACATTAGAATAATTGGGATTCCAGAAGAAGAAGAAACAGAGAGGGGAGCAGAAGGTCTATTGGAGAGAATCATTGGAGAGAATTTCCCTAATATGGCAAAGGGAACAAGCATCAAAATCCAGGAGATGCAGAGAACCCCCTCTCAAAGTCAACAAGAATAGGTCCACACCCCGTCACCTAATAGTAAAATTTACAAGTCTTAGTGACAAAGAGAAAATCCCGAAAGCAGCACGAAAAAAGAAGTCTGTAACATACAATGGTAAAAATTTTAGATTGGCCACAGACTTATCCACAGAGACCTGGCAGGCCAGAAAGAGCTGGCATGATATATTCAGAGCACTCAATGAGAAAAACATGCAGCCAAGAATACTCTATCCAGCTAGGCTCTCATTGAAAATAGAAGGAGAGATCAAAAGCTTCCAGGACAAACAAAAACTGAAAGAATTTGCAAACACCACACCATCTCTCCAGGAAATCTTGAAAGGGGTCCTCTAAGCAAAGAGAGCCTAAAAGTAGTAGATCAGAAAGGTACAGAGACAATATACAGTAACAGTCACCTTACAGACTAATAATGGCACTAAATTCATATCTCTCAATAGTTACCCAGAATGTTAATGGGCTAAATACCCCAATCAAAAGACACAGGGTATCAGAATGGATAAAAAAACAAAACCCATCATTATGTTGCCTACAAGAAACTCATTTTAGACACGAAGACACCTCCAGATTTAAAGTGAGGGGGTGGAAAACAATTTACCATGCTACTGGGCATCAGAAGAAAGCTGGGGTGGCAATCCTTATATCAGATCAATTAGATTTTAAGCCAAAGACTATAATAAAAGATGAGGAAGGATACTATATCCTACTCAAAGGGTCTGTCCAACAAGAAGATCTAACAATTTTAAATATCTATGTCCCTAACGTGGGAGCAGCCAACTATATCAACCAATTAATAACAAAATCAAAGAAACACATCAATAATAATACAATAACAGTAGGGGACTTTAACACTCCCCTCACTGAAATGGGCAGATCATCCAAGCCAAAGATCAACAAGGAAATAAAGGCCTTAAATGACACACTGCACCAGACGGACATCACAGATCTATTCAGAACATTTCATCCAAAGCAACAGAATACACATTCTTCTCTAGTGCACATGGAACCTTCTCCAGAATAGATCACATCCTGGGTCACAAACCAGGTCTCAACAGGTATCAAAAGATTAGGATCATTCCCTGCATATTTTCAGAGCACAATGCTTTGAAGCTAGAACTCAATCAAAAGAGGAAAGCTGGAAAGAACCCAAATACATGGAGACTAAACAGCATCCTTCTAAAGAATGAATGGGTTAACCAGGAAATTAAAGAAGAATTGAAAAAACTCATGGAAACAAATGATAATGAAAACAGAACAGTTCAAAATCTGTGGGACACCGCAAAGGCAGCCCTGAGAGGAAAATATATAGCGGTACAAGCCTTTCTCAAGAAACAAGAAAGGTCTCAAGTACACAACCTAACCCTACGCGTAAAGGAGCTGGAGAGAGAACAAGAAAGAAACCCTAAACCCAGCAGGAGAAGAGAAAGCATAAAGATCAGAGCAGAAATCAATGAAATAGAAACCAAAAAAACAATAGAAAAAAATCAATGAAACTAGGAGCTGGTTCTTTGCATGAATCAATAAGATTGATAAACCCCTGGCCAGACTCATCAAAAAGAAAAGAGAAAGGACCCAAATAAATAAAATCATGAATGAAAGAAATACAGACCAATAACACCAAAGAAATACAGAGAATTATAAGAACATACTATGAGCAACTCTACGCCAACAAATTGGACAATCTGGAAGAAATGGATGCATTCCTAGAGACATATAAACTACCACAACTGAACCAGGAAGAAATAGAAAACCTGAACAGGCCCATAACCAGTAAGGAGATTGAAACAGTCATCAATAATCTCCAAACAAACAAAAGCCCAGGGCCAGACGGCTTCCCAGGGGAATTCTACCAAACATTTAAAGAAGAACTAATTCCTATTCTCCTGAAACGGTTCCAAAAAATACAAATGGAAGGAAAACTTCCAAACTCATTTTATGAGGCCAGCATCACCTTGATCCCAAAACCAGACAAGGATCCCACCAAAAAAGAGAACTACAGACCAATATCCTTGATGAACACAGACGCAAAAATTCTCGCCAAAATACTAGCCAATAGGATTCAACAGTACATTAAAAGGATTATTCACCACGTTCAAGTGGGATTTATTCCAGGGCTGCAGGGTTGGTTCAACATCCGCAAATCAATCAATGTGATAGAACACATTAATAAAAGAAAGAACAAGAACCATATGATACTCTCAATAGATGCTGAAAAAGCATTTGACAAAGTACAGCATCCCTTCCTGATCAAAACTCTTCAAAGTGTAGGGATAGAGGGCACATACCTATATTATCAAAGCCATCTATGAAAAACCCACCGCAAATATCATTCTCAATGGAGAAAAACTGAAAGCTTTTCCGTTAAGGTCAGGAACACGGCAGGGATGTCCATTATCACCACTGCTATTCAACATAGTACTAGAAGTCCTAGCCTCAGCAATCAGACAACAAAAAGAAATTAAAGGCATCCAAATTGGCAAAGAAGAAGTCAAACTATCACTCTTCGCAGATGATATGATACTATATGTGGAGAACCCAAAAGACTCCACTCCAAAACTGCTAGAACTTGCACAGGAATTCAGTAAAGTGTCAGGATATAAAATCAATGCACAGAAATCTGTTGCATTTCTGTACACCAACAACAAGACAGAAGAAAGAGAAATTAAGGAGTCAATCCCATTTACAATTGTACCCAAAACTATAAGATACCTAGGAATAAACCTAACCAAAGAGGCTAAGAATCTATACACAGAAAATTATAAAGTACTCATGAAAGAAATTTAGGAAGACACAAAAATATGGAAAAATGTTCCATGCTCCTGGATTGGAAGAATAAATATTGTGAAAATGTCCATGCTACCTAAAGCAATCTACACATTTAATGCAATCCCTATCAAAATACCATCCATTTTTTTCAAAGAAATGGAACAAATAATCCTAAAATTTATATGGAACCAGAAAAGACCTCGAATAGCCAAAGGAATATTAAAAAAGAAAGGCAAAGTTGGTGGCATCACAATTCCGGACTTCAAGCTCTATTTCAAAGCTGTCATCATCAAGACAGCATGGTACTGGCACAAAAACAGACACATAGATCAATGGAACAGAATAGAGAGCCCAGAAATCGACCCTCAACTCTATGGTCAACTAATATTCGACAAAGCAGGAAAGAATGTCCAATGGAAAAAAGACACCCTCTTCAATAAATTGTGCTGGGAAAATTGGACAGCCACATGCAGAAAAATGAAATTGGACCACTTCCTTACACCAAACACGAAAATAGACTCCAAATGGATGAAGGACCTCAATGTGAGAAAGGAATCCATCAAAATCCTTGAGGAGATTGCTGGCAGCAAGGTCTTCGACCTCAGCCATAGCAATGTCTTCCTAGAAACAACGGCAAAGGCAAGGGAAGCAAGGGCAAAAATGAACTATTGGGATTTCATCAAGATCAAAAGCTTTTGCACAGCAAAGGAAACAGTTAACAAATCCAAAAGACACCTGACAGAATGGGAGAAGATATTTGCAAACGACATATCAGACAAAGGGCTAGTATCCAAAATCTATAAGGAACTTAGCAAACTCAACACCCAAAGAACAAACAATCCAATCAAGAAATGGGCAGAGGACATCAACAGACATTTCTGCAAAGAAGACATCCAGATGGCCAACAGACACATGAAAATGTGCTCCACGTCACTTGGCATCAGGGAAATACAAATCAAAACCACAATGAGATACCACCTCACACCAGTCAGAATGGCTAAAATTAACAAGTCAGGAAATGACAGATGCTGGTGAGGATGCGGAGAAAGGGGAACCCTCCTCCACTGTTGGTGGGAATGCAAGCTGGTGCAACCACTCTGGACAACAGCATGGAGGTTCCTCAAAATGTTGAAAATAGAACTACCCTATGACCCAGCAATTGCACTACTGGGTATTTACCCTAAAGATACAAACATAGTGATCCGAAGGGGCACGTGTACCCAAATGTTAATAGCAGCAATGTCTACAATAGCCAGACTATGGAAAGAACCTAGATGTCCATCAACAGATGAATGGATAAAGAAGATGTGGTATATATACACAATGGAATACTATGCAGCCATCAAAAGAAATGAAATCTTGCCATTTGCGATGACGTGGATGGAACTAGAGCGTATCATGCTTAGTGAAATAAGTCAATCGGAGAAAGACAACTATCATATGATCTCCCTGATATGAGGACATGGAGAAGCAACATGGGGGTTAGTGCGATAGGAGAAGAATAAATGAAACAAGATGGGATTGGGAGGGAGACAAACCATAAATGTCTCTTAATCTCACAAAACAAACTGGGGGTTGCGGGGGGAAGGTGGGATTGGTAGAGGGGGAGGGGGCTATCGACTTTGGGGAGGGTATGAGCTATCGTGAGTGCTGTGAAGTGTGTAAACCTGGCCATTCACAGACCTTTACCCCTGGGGATAAAAATACATTATATGTTTATTAAAAAAATATTTGGAAGGGGAGGCGAACCATAAGAGACTATGGACTCTGAAAAACAACCTGAGGGTTTTGAAGCGTCAGGGGTGGGAGGTTGGGGGAACAGGTGGTGGGTAATGGGGAAGCTACGTTTTGCATGGAGCACTGGGTATTTTGCAAAAACAATGAATACTGTTACACTGAAAAAAATAAATAAAATGAAAAAAAAGCCATATATGACAACCACACAGATTACATCACATCTCATAGTGTAAAGTTTTAGCTGTTACTATTTCCTCTAATATCACCAAAGTTAGGAACACTACCAATATTTCCTTGCCACTTTTGCTGGACACAATATTGAAAATCCAAGGGAGAACAATTATGCAAGAAGATAATCAGAGGCATCAAAACTGGCAAGCAAGAAGTAAAACGGCCGATATTTGTGGATGATATAGAACATAAGGAAAACCTCAAAGACAGTGAAAAATTGCTCAAAGTATGAGTAAATTCAGGAAAGGGACAGGATAGAATATCACTACTCTAAAACGCACTATGTTTCTATACGCTAATAACGAATCAGCAGAAAATATATTAAGAAGATCATCCCACCTGAAGTTGCATCAAAAAGAATAAAATACCCAGGAAAAAACTTCACCAAGAGGTAAAATCTTGTATAATGAAAAGTACAGGACGGTAAGGAAAGAAACTGAAGGCAACACACATAAACCGGAAGACATCGCATATTCATGGATGAGAATTAATAGTGGTAAAATGTCCATACTTCCCTAAACCACCTACAATTTCATTGCAATTCCTATAAAAATTCTAAGGACATTTTTCACAGAAAGAGAACAAAGAATCTAAAAATTTGTATGATGCCACAAAAGACTCTGAATACCAGAGCAATCTAGAGAAAGAAGAACCACACTAAAGGCATTGCACTTGTTCATTTCAGACTAATGACAAAGCTAGAGTAATCAAAACAATCTAGCATTGTCATAGCAACAGACACACACATCACCAGAAGATAGGAGAGAGCCCAGAAGTAAACCCACACATCTATGGTCCGGGGACCTTATGAGAAAAGAGCCAAGAAGAAAAAAGGGGAAAAACAATCTCTTTCATCAATGGTGCTGGGAACACTGGAGAGTCACATGTAAGAGAACAAAACTGCACCATTCCCTTATACCATACACAAAAATTAACTCAAAATGGGTCAAACACTTGAAAATAAGTCCTGGAGCTATAAAACTTATAGCAAAAAACACGGGGTTTGGAAATGTCCTTGACATAGGTCTTGGTATTGGTTTAAGCTGATACCAAAGTAAAAACAAACAAAGAAGCAAAGTATGTGCCTGCACCATACTATAAAACGTCCAAACCACAAAGGAAACCATCAACAAAATAAAACGTTAACCTAAGGTAAAATATTTGTAAATTATATATCCAGTAAGCGGTTAATATTCCAGCTATAAAGAGCTCATGCAACTCAACAGCAAGATAAAACAAAACACACAAATGCACCAAAAACAACAAAAACTCCACAAGTAATCTAATGTAAGAGGACCAGATCCAAATAGACATTTTCCTTTTCATCTAGGTTGCTTAACTTATTGGCATATAACTGTTGATAATAACTTCTGATGATTGTTTCTACTTCCTTGGTGTTACAAATAGACATTTTTCCTAAAGAAGGCATACAGATGGTCTACAAGAACATGAAAAATGCTCAACATCATTAATCATCAGGGAAATGCAAACCAAACCAAAATGAGGCACCAATTCACACCTATCAGAAGGGCCATTATCAAAAACACAGGAAATAGCAAGTTTTGGTAAGGTGTGGAGTAGAGGAAAACTCTAGTGCACCATTACTGGGAGTATAAATGGGTGTGGTCACTATGGAAAACAGTAGAGAAGTTCCTCAAAAAAAAATGAGAAACAGAACAACCAAAGGAGCCAGCAAATCCCTTCCTGAGTATTTATCTGAAGGAAATAAAAACACTAACTCGCAAAGAGATATGTTTTTTTTTCTTTTTTTAAAATTTATTTGACAAACAGAGATCACAAGTAGGCAGAGAGACAGGCAGAGAGAGAGGAAGCAGGCTCCCCACTGATCAGAGAGTCCGATGAGGGGCTCGATCCCAGGACCGGGATCATGACCAGAGCTAAAGGCAGAGGCTCAACCTACTGAGCCACCCAGGTGCCCCTCACAAAGGTATATTCACCCCTGTGTACACTGCAGGATTATTTACAACAGTGAAAATAAAGAAACACCTAAATGCCATCAGTGGATGAATGAATAAAGAAATTGTGGTCGATAAATACAGTGGAATCCTACTCAGCCATAATATAGCATGAAATTTTCCGATTTACAACATGGTGACCCTTTAAGGCATTATGCTAAGTACAACAAGCCAGACAGAAAGACAAATACTAGAAATCACTTACATGTAAAACCTTAAAGCAAACAAAACAAAAACAAAAATATGAGCTCACATACAGAAGAGATGGGGGGTGCCAGAATTTTGGGGTTGGAGGTGGGAGAAATGTGTGAAGGGGTCAAAAGGAAAAAAGAAAACAAACCCAACAATAGCAACTTTTTTTTTCAATTAAGTATTCTGTACCCTCAACATGGCTCAAACTCATAACCCGGAGTTCAAGAGTAACACACTCCGCCGACCCAGCCAGCCAGGGCCCTGGAATTGTAGCATCTTCTGGAACTCAATGTATGGAGAAAGGGGAAACTAATTTAATCTATGGTATTTTGAAGGCTAGGTATTTTTTGGTAAATGTAAAAATGAAAGAACACATTCTTTAGGGTCACATACTCAGAACTGTATCTAGTGCTAATAGTTATCATGACACTGAGCAAGTAACTTGCCTTTTTAATTTAATAATTTATTTGAGATACAGAGAAGGGGGGTACATAAGCAGGGGGAGGGACAGAGAGACAGGGAGAAGAAGACTCCCCACTGAGCAGGAAGCCTGATCTGGGGTTTGATTCCAGGAACCTGGGGTTATGTCCTGAGCCAAAGGCAGAAACTTCAATGACTGAACCGTCCTAGTGCCCATACTTAACCTCTTTTCTGCCTGTTTCCCCAACTCTGAATATATTATGAATATTTGCTTTTAGAATAGCTTCTATTTTAAATTTAAGAATAGTTTTTAGAATTGAAAGAAATAGAGGTCCCTTAGAATAATACCTATGAGTGTAAGCCCTCAAAAATGTATTAAAAAATCTTATTCTGGTGGTACCTGGGGGGCACAGTGAGTTAAGTGGCTGACTCTTGATTTTGACTCAAATCAAGATCCCATGTTCCTGGGAGAGAGCCCTGCACTAGGCTCCACACTCAGGGGGGATGCTGCTGGAGGATTCCCTCTCTCCCTTTGACCCTCCCCTCTCTAGCATATGCTTGTGCATGCACTCGCTTTCTGTCTCTAAAATAAGTAAATATGTCTTAAAAAATCTTATCCTGGACATTTGGTGGTTGCATAATCATTTTCATAATTGGGTAGTATCTCCTCATTTATAAAGCTCTTTTATACACATTCTCTTATTGGAGTCAGGATATGGTCCTGGAAGAAGTATTTATTGTGTTTATTTATAGAGGGAAAAAAAAAAAGATAACCTGACTTAGAGCAGGGTTGTGCTTTGTTCATGGCTGCAGAGCTAACAGATGATCTTCTGATTTTCAGTCCAATGGAGGAGAAAAAGCAAAAATCCGAACACTGTAACAAGAGCCAATGAAGGGCACTACAAACTGATAATGGAATCAATGCAGTAAGACGATGCAATATTTATGAATATTTACCCACGCAGCAGTGGAGCAACTACATATGTAGAACGTGTATGAACAAACCTAAGAGAAGAAATCAGCACAAATACCATAGGGAACTTTAATACCTCACACTTCTCTCAATGATACACCATCCAAAAAGAAGATCACAAAGGAAACATCAGCCTCAGACAACCCGATACTTAGATGGACTTGACAGATACACACAGAAACCTCCATCCAAAAGCAGCACATTGAATACATTCCTCTCAAGTGTACATAGAACATTCTCCACCTAGGTCATATGTGAGGCCACAAGACAAGTCAATAAACTCTAGAAGCCTAGAATTTTCCCAAATGATGACTGAAATAAAATCGACCATTTTTTCCAACCACAATGGCATAGAACTAGAAAGCAATTATAAGAAGAATTATGGAAATTCTTAAACACAAAGACTAAACAACATGCTACTGAGAAACCAATTGGGCTCATGGGCAAACCAAAATAGGTACACAGAAATACTTTGAGGCAAATGAAAACATAATACAATCAAACAAATATTATGGAATGTGGTAAAACGGGTTCTAAAATGGGGTACCCAATTAGTCAGTGGAGTGCTGTGACTCCTGATCTTGTGGTTTTGAGTTTCAACTGCATGTTGGGCATAGAGCTCACTTTATTTTTTTAAAGATGTCATTTATTTATTTTACACAGAGGGAGAGAGAGGGAGAGAGTCTGAGCAAAGTGGAAGGAGCAGCAGGCAGTAGAAGAGGGAAAAAGTGGTTCCCCATGCTGACCAGAGAGCTGATGCAGGGCTCAATTCCAGGACCCTAAATTCATGACTTGAGCCAAAGGCCAATGTCTAACAGACTGAGCCACACAGGCACCCCTTAGAACTAACTTTAAAAAAAAAAAGTGGCTCTAAGAAGGAAATTTATAGTGATACAGGCCTAACTCAAGAAACAAGAAACATCTCAAATAAACAACCTAACTTGATACCTCAAGGAACAGAAAAAGAACAAATAAAGTCCAAAATTAGTAGAAGAAAGGAAGGAACACATCAGAACTAAAATAAGTGAAATACAGACTAAAATAACAACAGAAAGATTAAAAAAAAAACAAGAAGATCAACAGATCAACAAAGAGCTGGTACTTTGAGAAGAACAAAGCTGACAGAGTCTCAGGCAGACTCAAGGTAACATAAAAGAAAGAGGACTCGTCATCAGAAATGAGAGATGTTCCCTGAAACCATTGATATGCAAAGGCTCATAAAAAGTACTATGAAGAATTACACCCCAACAGGCTGGATAATCCAAAAGCAAAGGATACATTCCCAGACACATACAACCTACCAAGACTGAATCCTGAAGAAACAGAAATTCTTAACAGATCAATGACCAGTAGGGAGATTAAATAAGAAATCAAAAACTTCCAACAAGCAAAAGTCCAGGAACCCATGGTTTCAATAGCGAATTCTATGAATCATCCACAGAAAAAAACGAATACCAATCCTTCTCAAACTCTGCCAGAAAAACAAGAAGAAGGAATGCACCCCACTTCATTTTATTAGGCCAGCATGGCTCTTATCGAAACCTCCCAAGGTGCCCCAAGAAAATGACTGACTAGTATCTGTCATGAATATAGACATAAAAATCCTCACCCGGGGTGTCTGGTTGTATCAGTAGGTTAAAGCCTCTGCTTTTGGCTCAGGTCCTGCTCCCAGGGTTCTGGGATCTAGCCCCGAATCAGGATCTCTGCTCGGCAGGGAGCCTGCTTCCCCCTTTCTCTCTGCCTGCCTCTCTGTCTACTTGTGATCTCTCTCTGTCAAATAAATAATTAAAAAAAAAATCCTCATCCAAATATCAGCAAATGGAATTCTACAATGCAGGAAGAGGTATGATCCAGTAAGATTTATTTCAGGGATGCAATGGGGGTTCAACACCCACAAATCAAACTAATGTGCCGCATTCACAAAATGAATGAAAACACCACAGTAACATCTCAACAGATGCAGAAAAAGCATTTGATTAGTGCTGCTACAAAATCACTTTCCCCCACCTGTGATTCTGCTGCCTGGCTTGTCTCCACACCCCGTACCACTGCCACCCCACTGTGCCATCTCCCCACTACTACCCTGATGCTCCCCACACACCCACTGCTGTCCCTTCCACCGCCCATTCCTGACAGGCCGCTGCCACCAGTGCTGCCACTCTCCAGCCTGCTACTCCACAGCAGTGCCCCTTTGTCCCACAAAGACTAAACCTCACCGTAGCTGCCCTACTGCCCTGCCTGTTGCAACTGATGCCCTGCTGTGCCATCCCTAGCACACCTACCACTCCCTTGTGCACCCCCATAGGACTCTGCCACCCTGCTGCATAACACTCCAGTGTTTCTACTGCCCTGGTGCCTGTGTTTACAACAGCACCTCCACTGCTACTCTGGTTGCCCTGCTGCTCCTGTCCATCTCCACTGCCCCGCCCTGCTCCCAAGCCATGCCCTGCTATTGCCCTCCAGCTGCTGCCCCACTGGTCCCTCCCAACCACATCCCAGCCAATCCCTCCCCACGTTGCCTCCCTGCTTTGCCTCCCCGTCTACTGCCATCCGACCGCTTCCTCAAGTCAATGTGGCCTCACTGCCTGCCACTGCCATTTCTTCACTGCATACTGTCCCCTTACTGCTGTGGCTATACAGAGACCCTGCCCAGCCCACACAGCTATTAACCTGATTCTCTTGCCCTGATGATTCCACCAAACACCCCCGAACTGCTACCGTCTGTCGTCCCCCCACCCCTGCTCCAGTGCCTACAGATTCCCTCCCCCTTGACCTGCCCCACACATCACAGCTTTCTCCCAATGCTGCTACTGCCTGGGTGCTCCCTCCTCATGGCCCTGCCGTCTGCAGCACACCCCTCATATTGTCCGCCTTACTACCGCTGCTGCAGCTAAACTTCTGCCCTGTGCCCTAGGTAAATGCTGACCTTCACTGTCCAGCCCCATCAAAATGCATTAAGGCCCTAACGTGCCCTTCATGCCTTTCCTGTGCAGTTGCTGTGCTGCCTCCCAGCTTGTTCCATCCCCCCTTCTCCGCACTCCAGCACCTGCCAGCCACCCCTCATGAACCCGTGTAGCTGTGTTGTCCCACTCCACTCACCACCATGCTCATTACTGTACTGCTGCCCCACTGCACTGCTGCTACTATCCCTCTGTGCTCTCCCCGCACTTCTACCATGCTGGTTTCTCCACACTCCCACTACCAATCCCCTGCCCCTTGCCGTCACTGCCCCCTTACCACCACCCTGCTTTTGATCTGCTGCTGCCCTGTGTCCCACTCTTGCCCTATGTCCCACTGCTGCTGGTCTTCATAGCCCATCACAACGCAGCCCTGCCCTGTTGACTTGCATGCCTGCCCCACCTGCCATGCTGCCCCCCTGCTGTTCCTGCCCACCCCTCCCTGCAACTACCACCTAGCTGCTACCCTTTCCCCCACTCTGGAGTCTTCCTGATTCCCTACCTCTGTTGCCTTGCTGCTGCCGCACCATGAGTCCTACTCCACGTTTCCCTCAACTGGTACCACCAGGCTGCCCCCACAACATGAGCCATTCCCACTGCACTGCACCCCATCCATCGCGCCCCCACTTACAACCACCATTCCCTCTCCATTGCTACCCTAGGTCCCTGCTGCTGCTGCTATCTGTGGTCCCGCCCTGTAGACATGCACCAAGCCCAGTAAATCCAGGCTCTTGCTTCACTGCCTGACCCACCATGCCATGACATTGACATCTCGCTTATATCCAGCTAGTCCTGCCCACCCCCAAGTGACACAACAGCCTAGCTATTCCCCTCCCTCCGCTCCAATGCCTACTGGCTGCCAAGAGTGTGGCTGCCCAGCACGTCCACAACCTCCCGCACTGCTACTAGCTTGCTCCCCCCCAAAAAATGCACCACTGCCACCCTGCTGTGCCCCCCCCCACAGGCTCCCTTACTGCCGCGCCACCTCTGTCCTGTGCCCCCTGCCTCTGGCCTCTGGCCTCTACTGTGCTTTGCTTCCCCGCCTCTTTGGCATGCACTGTGAGCAGGTCCAGGAAGCCAGCCAAGCTTTCGCTGTGCTACTGCCTTAGGGCTGGTCCAACCGTCCTCTCCCCCACACTGCTGCCTATATTCCACCCCACTCCTCCAGATGCCACATGGCTGCCCAACTCGGATGTCATGCAGCTTCCCCTTACCAGAGGAATCTCCCTTGCCCTATACCACTGCTGCCTGGTGACACCCTCACTCCCTCCCCCGAAGGCCCCGCCCCCTGAGTGTTTTACCCTCTCTCCCACCTTGTCCCACCCATGGAGCCTGGCAGGCTCACCCACCACACCATGACACTGACACCCCGCTGATGCCAGGCTGGTCCCTCCCCTTCACTCACCATGACCGCCTAGCTGCTTCACCCTCCCCCTGCTCTGTTGTCTCCCCACTGCCATGCACATTACTGCTTTGCATGGCTGGCCCCTGGCCCCCATCATGCTGCCACCACCTTGCTGCTCCCCCAAATGCACCCCTGTCATCCTGCAGTGCCCCCCACACGACCATCACTGCTGCCCCTCCTCTGTTGCTCTGTGTCCCCAGCCTCTGCTGTGATTCCGTGCCCCACCCCCTTGATGAACACGATGGGCCCACCCACCACACCCTCCTAACTGCTTCTGCCCCAGGCCCTTGACATGCACAACAGGCCCGCCCACCATTCCCTCCTAACTGCACTGATGCCTGGGGCTGCTCCTACCTCCTCACCAGCTCTGCTGCCACTTGGGTTCCACTCATCCCCCACAGGTGCTGCAGGCTGTCCCACTTGGGTGCCACGCAGCTCCCACTGCTCCCTGTGCCAAGACTGCCTGCTCCCTTCCCCACCTCTGGTGACCCCTGCTCCCTCCCCCATGATCCCGTCCCCCTTCCTCAGTGTTATCTCCTAGCTTCCAACTCCTCAGGCTCAGGTAGCACCGCCCACCATGCCTTGACATTGATGTCCAGCTGATGCCCAGCTGGTCCCGCCTCCCGGCACACACCTCTATCCCCTTAGGGCTTCCCCTTCCCCTTGCTCCGTTGCCTCCCCAATGTCAGGCGCATTACCAAACTACTACCGCCCTGAATATATACCCCCTCCCTGCACTTCCACCACATTGCTACTGTAGGGGAGGGCCAAGCCAGCTAGATGAAGAGGGCCAATCAGTGGGGCATGCATAAATTTACTGAGGTGAGTTGCAATCCCATTGACCACCTCTATAAAGGCTGGTCTGTGAGGCTGCGGGGTGGGAGGGTAGCAGGAGGAGTTAGAGTAGCTGATAGCAGGAGCCGTTAGAGTAGCCATTTAGCGGATCCATTGGGAGCCGTTAGGGTAGTGGTAGGAGTGGTAGTGTTGGGGTTGTGGAGAATGACAGCGCCCTTTTCATCTTTGGGAGCGTCAGGAGCGGCATTGCTGGGAGCCTCACTGCCCCAAGTAGCAGCACCACCGTGAGCAGCCTCGTTGGCAGTGGTCTCGTCCAGGGAGCAGTCTTGCCACCCCGAGCAGCGGCGCCGCCCGCAGCAGCCTTGTCAGGAGCCAGTGACATGGCCTCGTCAGGAGCGACATTGCTGGTAGCCTCGTTGGCAGTGGCCTCGTCCCGGGGAGCAGCCTGTGGTACAGTGAGGGTTAGGCAGGGAGCCTCTAGGATGGACCCCAGGGCAAGGAGGCGGTGGCCCCCAGCAAGACTCAGGCACCTACCAGACAGTTTGATTTCTAATACATGGGGCTCAGGCACCTACCGGTCAGTTTGATTTCTCATGCATGGGGCTTGGGCACCTACCGGTCAGTTTGATTTCTCATGCATGGGGCTCGGGCATCACCTGGTCAGTTTGGTTTCTGATGCATGGCGTGAAATAAAGATTTGCTTGATTTTTGCTTTGTGTCAGTCTCATTACTTTGATCATGGACCCTAATAGCTACCGCCAATGCACCCCTGCCACCCTGCTGTGCTCCTCATACTGCCCCACTTACCTTAGCTTCTGCACCTCTGGAGCTGCCCTGAGCCACAGGCCTCTGCTGTGCTTTGCTGCCCTGCCCCCTTGACGTGCATGATGGGCCCGCCCACCAACCCCCCTAACCATTGCTGCCCACCCTCTTGATGTGCACAATGGGCCCGCCCACCACACCCATGTAACCGTTGCTGCCCACCCCCTAGATGTGCACGATGGGCGTGCCCACCACACCTGCCTACCTGCTGTTGCCCTGCCCCCTTGACGTGTACTGTGGGCACGTCCACCACGCCCGCCTAACTGTTGCTGCCCTGCCCCCTTAACGTGCAATCTGGGCCCGCCCACTATGCTCTCCTAATTGCTGCTGCCCCGCCCCCTTGACATGCACTCTGCACCCACTCACCAGGCCCACCCCACTACTGCTACTGCTGAGCTCCTGCCTCCGGGCTGGTCCCACCTCACTTCTGGTTTTGCTGCCTAGATTCCGAATCTCCATCACAGTCGCCACAGGATTGCCCCGTTTGGGTGTCACACAGCTCCCCCACCATGGTCCCACCAACACTCCCTGTGCCACTATCGTCTGGTTGTCCCCTCACCTGGCTTTGGTGACCCTGGCTCCCTCCCCACAGGTCCAGCCCCCCTACCATCGGGTTATCACCTGGCTGCCACCACCTCCTGCCTGGGCAGCCCCACGAACCCACCTATCACCCCATGCCATCACTGCCCCATTGAACCACTGAGTTGCCCTTGATTCCCAGTGCCATGCATAGCCCCCCACAGCTACTGCACACCAGGGACCTGCTGTCCAGCTGCACATCCCCCCAGCGCCACTGCAGACCTACCCTAGCTAATCCCCACATTGCCTGGACATAATCAGTGGGAGACAGCCCTAAGAGAATTTCTGCAGAGGGGCTGGTGGCAAGTGTGTTCTGGAAGTGGGTTGGAGGTATAGGCATGGTGGTAAATAAAAAGAAGGAAAATGTTAGCATAATTTTTTTTTAATTTTTATTTATTTTTTATTTTTTTTATAAACATATAATGTAGTTTTATCCCCAGGGGCGCAGGACTGTGAATTGCCAGGTTTACACACTTCACAGCACTCACCATAGCACATACCATTCCCAATGTCCATAACCCCACTCCCCCTCTCCCAACCCCCTCCCCACAGCAACCCTCAGTTTGTTTTGTGAGATTAAGAGTCACTTAAGGTTTGTCTCCCTCCCAATCCATCTTCTTTCATTTATGCTTCTCATACCCCCTTAACAACCCATGGTGCATCTCCACATCCTCAAATCAGGGAGATCATATGATAGTTGTCTTTCTCCGATTGACTTATTTCACTAAGCATGATACCCTCTAGTTCCAGCCACGTCATCACAAATGGCAAGATTTCATTTCTTTTGATGGCTGCATAGTATTCCATTGTGTATATATACCACATCTTCTTTATCCATTCATCTGTTGATGGACATCTAGGTTCTTCCCATAGTTTGGCTATTGTAGACATTGCTGCTATAAACATTCGGGTACACGTGCCCCTTCGGATCACTATGTTTGTATGTTTAGGGTAAATACCCAGTAGTGCAATTGCTGAGTCATAGGGTAGTTCTATTTTCAATATAAACTCCCATTTCCCCGGCCTCTGACTGCGCTCTGAGCTTAATCCGCCTGCGACCAGTTCAAGGTAATCCCAATCTGAAAGCTTACTCCTCAGCTCTGTCTCTGTAGCTGGCTTCCCCATTCTAATACCTGCAAGCTCTGTGACACTCCAACACCCCCGATCCTTCTGTGACCCTGAAGGACCTGGGGCTACGCTGACCCTGCGTGGGCTTCACCCCAGTTTAGCCTCTAGAGCAATGTACCTAAGTGGAACAGACTTTTTAAAGTCCTGATTTTGTGCTCCATTGCTCTGTCATTTTCCAGGAGTCAGCCCCTCCTCAGCGGTCTATTTTCCCATCGCTTTGGATTCATTCAGTCCTACCCTTCAGAAAGTGGTTGATTTTCTGTTTCTAGAATTGCTGTGCTTCTTCTCTTCGATCTCCCATTGGATTTGTAGGTGTTTGCAATGTTTAGATAAGCTCTCGAGCTGATCTCCTGCTACCCGATGTAGTCTCAGCCTGCTACTTCTCCGCCATCTTGACTCCTCCTCCAAATGTTAGCATAATTATGTTAAGTGTTAAAATAGCCTAAAAAGCTAGACTTAAAGTATTTTCAATGTTTCCTTCTTTTCCATACCGTGACTTTATTCATCATATTGTGCACATGAAAATGATATAACCTCAAGTTAACTGGAGTGAAAATAAAAACTGTAAGAAAGATAAATAAAAATCTTTTAATATCATGCATCCATTGACATACAGATATTAAAGTAACAGTTTGTATAATAAAATGTGTATATGTGTCTAGGTGCTCTTTCTCAACCAAGGCTGGTCAAAATCATGGAAAGGATGAGTTTTGTTTCTCTTCAGAATTACTCACTATTCTGGGCTTTAATGTATAGTGTACATATATATGAACAAGCTTTTCTCAAAAACTAAAAGAAAAAAAAAGCTCCCAATAACCAGCACTAGACGTCCACTGTAGAATTGCATGAACAGATATGTCCTCATTAGCTTTGTTGTATGAGAGGCCTTGGGAGATACTCATTTGAGAAATAAGTGTCAAGTGAAATACATCATAAACAAGAACTTCCCCTCTACCATATTGCTCACTGGGGAGCTTAACTCTCCATTTTACTTTCCTCTGATCACCATAAAAATAAAAATGTAACAGCACATGTTGCCCAGGGGGTATATTAAATTTATGCTTTGCCTTCTGTTAGCGGTAGAACTGAAACCTTGGGGCTGACTCTGTGATCATACTTCTGTTACTTTTGGGATAAGATGTACATTAATATAAGTATATGAATAAATTCACCCATGCTATGTTTTCCATAGCAAGCATTTTCACTGACATAATTTCATGGAATCTTCATCACAGTCCAGTTGAAAGCAAAGGTAAATGTTTATGGTATGTAAAATGTAAGCAAAGCTATATGCACAAAATAAGAATCTGTGAAATAAGACAAATGCAGCCCCTTAAGTTTTAAGACCTGATGGGCTGTATTAACTGATCTACTAATGACTTGGATACTATCCTATCCAGTAGATAGAGGGGCAGTCCAAATGGCCGCAAGAAAGAAAATACTTCCAAGATAGCCTGTGAGATGGAGTGCATGGGTAGTGAAGTCAGTTAAGTGTCACACTTTGGCTCAGGTCCTGATCTCAGTTTCTTGGGATCCAGCCCTTCACAGGGATCTGTGCTCAGCACAGAGCCTGTTTATGTTTCACTCGCCCTCTCCCTCTGACCACCGCACAAATAAATAAATCTTTAAAATAAGACAGCAAGGGAGAAAATAAAACATAATTAGCTAAGAATCCATTGTTTTAGGCAAGAACACCCTCCTAAGGGAAACAGAGGGGGCCAATCAGTAGACTTCCTAGCACTGACCAGGAAATTCCCACGTGGGCTGGCTAAAGGTTATATAGTTCTGGATGTTGAAACTGCAGTTCGATTGGTATTAAGTTTGGCTAACCAACTTAGGGCCTTAAGCCATGTGAGGGCATTTTGAGCCTGTGGTTTTCCTTTTCGACAGCCCCACCTTTCGATCAGACTCTCCACTTAACTGAGAGATGGGCTCTAAATTGAAGGCATCAACAACCCTCTCAGGAACTGCTCTGAAATGTTCACAATACTTGTTACTCCTCAGTACAGTATTCAGAGTTCTTGACATTTCTGATTAACACTTGTGATGTCCACAGGTCACCACTGCAGTCTTACAATTTTTGAGCTGGTCATGCTCTTCTTCTTTTTTTTTGTTTTTGTTTTTGTTTTTGTTTTTCTGGTGTTCCAGTCTTAGAAAGATCAATAGCATAGAGGTTAGTGTCTCTCTGAATTTGCATTCAGAGCTTTTGAGAAAACATAAAGCACCATACAGATTATATTGATTATGATAAACAAGATAATTCCCAATATTTAGAGCGCAATTTGAGGCTATGTACTCCAAGACTCAAAGCAATTAAAAACAAATGAGTAAGAAAGACCCTGCTGAAAGAGTCACTCTTTTAAACCACGTGGCTTGCTCAGTAATCTCATGTTATTGTGCTTCAACTTCCCCCAGAACTGTTCATTGGGGTTTAGCTGTAAATATGGACAATCCTATCTTATTGCATAAGACCATTTTTGTTTATAGATTTTAAGACTATAAGACTTTTCTTATACTCAGCCAACTCAATGACTAATTTCTGCACGATCTGTTTTATTAGGATGCTAGAGAGGGATTCTACAGCTTACTGAAATTATCAAATCTGTGTTGTGATGTCACATCGGTAGCCTGGAAAAACCATGGTAGGAGTATTTGCACCATGGAAACAAACAAATGTTTCAAATTATAGCTTCTTCTTTTTGTTCTTGTTCTAAGAGTCAGCAGATAAACATTTTTTATCACACCACTCTTCATAATAGTGAATTCTATACAATTCCATTATTAAAATGGATAAAAGTATAAAATTATGTTTTTAATGTCACATACATAAGTGGACTTCAGAATAAGATATGGATAGGTCAAAGAAATAAAATCCTTGAAAGAAAATGATGAAAATGGAAGAATTATTGTTTTCTACCAGAGGATTTTCTCATAAGTAGAGGAACAATTTTGATATATAAGGCATATGGAATGAACTGTTGTAGTAAATTTTGTATTGTATGTATGTATATAATTATTTATACATACAAAACAATTGGAAGCAACATACCATTAAGAGAAAAATTCTATCCCAGGAACACAAAAGATACTCCTGTTCCAAAAATATCTATAAATATACTCATACTCATCAATTGGTGAAATATGAAATTAACAAATTACTTTAATAGATGAAGATAATGCATTTGATTAAAAGTGTTATAATTAGATGAAATGGATAATGGCATATGGAAGCCACATATAGAAAAATTCAATAATTTCATTTACATAAGTAAGCAATAGTTACAAAATGTAATCATTACATATGAATAACAAAAATGATTGATATTATAAATATAAACATAAACCTGAAATATGCTGCAAATATTAACCAAATAACATATGGTGGGCAATTTTTATTTATTCCTTAAATTTTTCTCTATGTTTAAAATTTCTCTACAGTGAAGCATTAAGACTATACAGATTACGAAAATAATGAAATGGAAATATAGAGACCAGACCTCATTCACAACAGCAAGAAAAACCTAAAATATCCAAGATTAGTTTTATTTTTTTAAAGGTTTGTTTATTTTAGAGAGAAAGATAGTGCGTGTGAGAGAGAGAGAGATCAAGAGAGAGAGACTGGGAGATTGGTCAGAGGCAGAGAATCTTCAAGAAGACTCCATGCTGAGCATAGAACCCAATTCTGGGCTGGATCCCAGGAATGAAAAGATCATTACCTGAGCTGAAACTCAACAACTGATTTACCCATATGCCCCTCCATGATTAGCTTTAAATGAGAAGAAATTAAAATGAGATCAAACCTAAATGTATAAGAATAAAAAGGAAGAGTAGGAGAAAGAAGAAAAAGAAGACAAGAGCAGTGGAAGAGTAGTCAAGGAGTAATATGCATTTTACTAAAGCTGGCATGGGACAAAACTGGAAGGAAAGAAAGAACTTTATTAGTAGTATCTTTGTGGTATGACCAAATGTGTTTTCTTTTTATTCTACATGCTTGAAAAAATATCTTCCTATTTTTATTTCATTTTTAACTTTAATATTTAATATTCAAAGAAATATTTTGGGTCTTCAGGCAGGAATTCTCATCAACCGCACTGCAACCCCATATTTTTGCTATATGGTTGATCCCCCACCATATCTTAGGTCTTGGAGATGATCATTGTTTTCTCTAACATGAACCAATAATAATAGACATTCCTGAATCGCATTGATTTCTTTTATTGTACTTACCACTTATTAACTTAGTTATGTACATGTTAAATGTCTCTTGCTCTCTCACTTATCATTAACTCCAAAAGGGCAGTCAGCTTTTCTTTTTACTTTACCAATATATAATCAATTGCCTAACACATGACACATTAGGTAGGAACTCAATAAACACATTTAAGTGAATAATTAATGTAAATGAGGAAAGTGAAATTGTAATAGATTTGGAAGTATAACGAAATCTATAAGTACAAAATAAAAATTGATTCACTGGACAAATGGTTGCAAATTTCATGACAAAATTGGCCATTAGCGTCCAGATATTTTTTTTCTTTTTAATACACCTTCATTACTATTTTTCACTGAGATTTGCTACTCCCCAAACTGAAATATAGCCATATCTTCTGAGAAAATTTTAAATAATTTTTTTACATATTGTAATCACTGGAACCAGCACAATCACTTGATGCCTCCAGGGCACATGATGTCAGAGACATTCATGCCTAGGTTTGTGCAAGCCTGAACCATGAAACTTCATGACTCTGCAAGTGAGTGATTCCTTAAATTTTGCACCCTAGGGGCTTAAGTATGTCTCATTCTGATATCTCTGTTAATTTATCTACTATTTATTATTTCTATAAACTTATCTTTGAAAGAGAAAAGACGGCATTTCCAGGCTATTTCAGCTTCCCAACCACAGGTTCCTGAATGCCCTTCTTTTCATACAAAGAGTATTATCTGTGTTTGGACTTTGTTCTTCTCCTTTAAAATGATGTTGCCTATTCCTGATCTTCAGCCCTTTCAAGTAAATTTAGAATCAGTTTGCTGATATCCATAAATTAACTTCATGAGATTTTGACTGGGATTGTCTTGAATCTACAGACAAATTTGTGAAGAACTGCATGTTGGCTATATTGAATCTTTTTATGCATGAATAAGGAGTCTGTACAATTCTCTTTTTCATTGATACTTTCCATCAGAGTTGTTCTTATATAGATAAAAGGGTATTCTCAAAATGTTTAAGTTTCCCTTTCTCCTGCTAGTGGCATGAGGAAATTTTTCTTCACTATTAACTATGAGGACCTGGTAGAGCCCCTGGAGGTAAAACTCACAAATGTATAGAGGCTCCCTATGGCTCAGACTCCGTGGAGCTTGTTTTTGTTTTGTGGGGCTTTTCCCCATTAAGATTCTTATCAGTCATATCCACACAAAACCCTCAAATAATTCACAAATTACAGCTAGGTTTCCCAACCCCAAGACTGGCTTTTGTGGAAGTTTCTGTTCTGCAAAGTTGCAATTCTCTGTATCTGCCTGTCTGCAAGGAGGAAAACACCTGCTTCCATTCCAGAAATAAAATGTTACATTGTTTTACTTACTGTCCAAGTTAAACACATCCCATAGTTCTTTAGTAATATTGTAAATTTGTTTTAACTAAAGCCTAGGTGATGAAAATATTCCTCACGAGCATTTAAATAAATATTGCTCTTAGTCTATGTAACAGATTGTTCCCAAGTTTGGTTTTCTTCCCTGCATGACTGTTTAGTTCCATATGTTTCCATCTTCTTTTTTTTTTTTTTTTGAACAATTTGTTCTATTTGTTTATTTGCAACATAACAGTGTTCATTGTTTTGGCATCACACCCAGTGCTCCATGCAATACGTGCCCTCCCTATTACCTACCAACAGGTTCCTCAACCTCACACCCTCCCTCCGCCCCTTCAAAACCCTCTGGTTGTTTTTCAGAGTCCATAGTCTCTCATGGTTCATCTCCCCTTCCAGTTTCCCTCAACTCGCTCTCCTCTCCATCTCCCCATGTCCTCCATGTTATTTGTTATGCTCCACAAATAAGTGAGACCATATGATACTTGACTCTCTCTGCTTGACTTATTTCGCTCAGCATAATCTCTTCCAGTCACGTCCATGTTGCTACAAAAGTTGGGTATTCATACTTTCTAATGGAGGCATAAATCTCCACTGTGTATATGTACCACATCTTCCTTATCCATTTATCCGTTGAAGGGCATCTTGGTTCTTTTCACAGTTTGGCGACCGTAGCCATTGCTGCAAAAACATTGGGGTACAGATGGCCCTTCTTTTCACTACATCTGTATCTTTGTGGTAAATAACCAGCAGTGCAATTGCAGAGTCATAGGGAAGCTCTATTCTTAATTTCTTCAGGAATCTCCACACTGTTCTCCAAACTGGCTGCACTACCTTGCATTCCCACCAACAGTGTAAGAGGGTTCCCCTTTCTCCACATCCTCTCCAACACATGTTGTTTCCTGTCATGCTACTTTTGGCCATTCTAACTGGTGTCAGGTAGTATCTCAATGTGGTTTTAATTTGAATCTCCCTGATGGCTAGTGATGATGAGCATTTTTCCATGTCTCTGATAGCCATTTGAATGTCTTCGTTGGAGAAGTGTCTGTTCATATCTTCTGCCCATTTTTTATGTTTATGTTTATTTTTTCCATTTTATTTCTTTTTTCAGCGTAACAGTATTCATTGTTTTTGCACAACACCCAGTGCTCCATGCAAAACGTGCCCTCCCTATTAACCACCACCTGTTCCCCCAACATCCCACCCCTGACCCTTCAAAACCCTCAGGTTGTTTTTCAGAGTCTATAGTCTCTTATGGTTCACCTCCCCTTCCAAATTTTATTTTTTTAATAAAAATATAATGTATTTTTATCCCCAGGGGTACATGTCTGTGAATCGCCTGGTTTACACACTTCACAGCACTCACGATAACACATACCCTCCCCAATGTACATAGCCCCCTCCCCCTCTCCCAATCCCACCTCCCCCCAGCAACCCCCAGTTTGTTTTGTGAGATTAAGAGTCATTTATGGTTTGTCTCCCTCCCAATCCCATCTTGTTTCATTTATTCTTCTCCTATCTCCCTAACACCGCATGTTGCTTCTCCATGTCCTCATATCAGGGAAATCATATGATAGTTGTCTTTCTCCGATTGACTTATTTCACTAAGCATGATACGCTCTAGTTCCATCCACGTCATCGCAAATGGCAAGATTTCATTTCATTTCATGGCTGCATAGTATTCCATTGTGTATATATACCACATCTTCTTTATCCATTCATCTGTTGATGGACATCTATGTTCTTTCCATAGTTTGGCTATTGTAGACATTGCTGCTATTAACATTCGGGTACACGTGCCCCTTCGGATCACTATGTTTGTATGTTTAGGGTAAATACCCAGTAGTGCAATTGCTGGGTCATAGGGTAGTTCTATTTTCAACATTTTGAGGAACATCCATGCTGTTTTCCAGAATGGTTGCACCAGCTTGCATTCCCACCAACAGTGGAGGAGGGTTCCCCTTTCTCTGCATCCTCGCCAGCATCTGTCATTTCCTGACTTGTTAATTTTAGCCATTCTGACTGGTGTGAGGTGATATCTCATTGTGGTTTTGATTTGTATTTCTCTGATGCCGAGTGACATGGAGCACATTTTCATGTGTCTGTTGGCCATCTGGATGTCTTCTTTGCAGAAATGTCTGTTCATGTCCTCTGCCCATTTCTTGATTGGATTGGTTGTTCTTTGGGTGTTGAGTTTGCTAAGTTCCTTATAGATTTTGGATACTAGCCCTTTATCTGATATGTCGTTTGCAAATATCTTCTCCCATTCTGTCAGTTGTCTTTTGGTTTTGTGAACTGTTTCCTTTGCTGTGCAAAAACTTTTGATCTTGATGAAATCCCAATAGTTCATTTTTGCCCTTGCTTCCCTTGCCTTTGCAGTTGTTCCTAGGAAGATGTTGCTACGGCTGAGGTCGAAGAGGTTGCTGCCTGCATTCTCCTCAAGGATTTTGATGGATTCCTTTCTCACATTGAGGTCCTTCATCCATTTGGAGTCTATTTTCGTGTTTGGTGTAAGGAAGTGGTCCAATTTCATTTTTCTGCCTGTGGCTGTCCAATTTTCCCAGCACCATTTATTGAAGAGGCTGTCTTTTTTTCCATTGGACATTCTTTCCTGTTTTGTCGCAGATTAGTTGACCATAGAGTTGAGGGTCTATTTCTGGGCTCTCTATTCTGTTCCACTGATCTATGTGTCTGTTTTTGTGCCACTACCATGCTGTCTTGATGATGACAGCTTTGTAGTAGAGCTTGAAGTCCAGAATTGTGATGCCACCAACGTTGGCTTTCTTTTTCTATATTCCTTTGGCTATTCGAGGTCTTTTCTGGTTCCATATAAATTTTAGGATTATTTGTTCCATTTCTTTGAAAAAAAAATTGGGTGGTATTTTGATAGGGATTGCATTAAATGTTTAGATTGCTTAGGTAGCATGACATTTTCACAATTTTTGTTCTTCCAGTTCAGGAGAATGGAACATTTTTCCATTTCTTTGTGTCTTCCTCAGTTTCTTTCATGAGTACTTTATAGTTTTCTGAGTATAGATTCTTTGCCTCTTTGGTTAGGTTTATTCCTAAGTATCTTATGGTTTTGGGTGCAATTGTAAATGGGATTGACTCCTTAATTTCTCTTTCTTCTGTCTCGTTGTTGGTGTAAAGAAATGCAACTTATTTCTGTGCATTGATTTTATATCCTCACACATCACTGAATTCCTGTACAAGTTCTAGCAGTTTCGGAGTGGTCTTTTGGGTTTTCCACATCTAGTATCATATCATCTGCAAAGAGTGATAGTTTGACTTATTCTTTACTGATTCGGATGCCTTTAATTTCTTTTTGTTATCTGATTGCGGAGGCTTGGAATTCCAGTACTGTGTTGAATAGCAGTGGCAATAGTGGACATCTCTGCCATGTTCCTGACCTTAATAGAAAAGTTTCAGTTTTTCTCCGTTGAGAATGATATTTGTGGTGGGTTTTTCATAGATGGCTTTGATAATATTGAGATATGGGCCCTCTATCCCTACACTATGAAGAGTTTTGATCAGGAAGGGATGCTGTACTTTGTCAAAAGTTTTTTCAGCATCTATTGAGAGTATCATATGGTTCTTGTTCTTTTTTTATTAGTGTATAGTATCACACTGATTGATTTGCAGATGTTGAAACAACCTTGCAGCCCTGGAATAAATCCCACTTGGTCATGGTGAATAATCCTTTTAATGTACTGTTGGATCCTATTGGCTAGCATTTTGTTGAGAATTTTTGCATCTGTATTCATCAAGAATATTGGTGTGCAATTCTCTTGTTTGATGGCATCTTTGTCTTGTTTTGCGATAAAGGTGATGATGGCTTCATGAAATGATTTTGGAAGTTTTCTTTCCATTTCTATTTTTTGGAACAGTTTCAGGAAAATAGGAACTAATTCTTTAAATGTTTGGTAGAATACCTCTGGGAATGCGTCTGGCCCTGTGTTTTGGTTTTTTTTTTTTTTTTTTTTTGGAGATTTTTGATGACTATTTCAATCTCCTTACTGGTTATGGGTCTGTTCAGGTTTTCTATTTCTTCCTGGTTCCATTGTGGTAGTTTATACTTCTCTATGAATGCATCCATTTCTTTCAGATTGTCAAATTTGTTAGCGTAGAGTTGCTGATGGTACATTCTTATAATTTTCTCTATGTCTTTGGTGTTAGTTGTGATCTCTCCTCTTTCATTCATGATTTTATTTATTTGGGTCCTTTCTCTTTTCTTTTTGATAAGTATGGCCAGCGTTTATCAATCTTATTAATTCTTCCAAAGAACCAGCTCCTAGTTTCGTTGATTTGTCTATTGTGTGTTTGGTTGTTGTTGTTTGTTTGTTTGTTTGTTTGTTTTTGGTTTCTATTTAATTGATCTCTGCTCTGATCTTTATGATTTCTCTTCTCCTGCTGGGTTTAGGCTTTCTTTCTTGTTCTTTCTCCAGCTCCTTTACGTGTAGGGTTTGGTTGTGTATTTGAGATCTTTCTTGTTTCTTGAGAAAGGGTTGTACCACTATATATTTTCCTCTCAGGATGGCTTTTGCTGTGTCCCACCGATTTTGAACCGTTGTATTTTCATTATCATTTGTTTCCATGATTTTTCAATTCTTCTTTAATTTCCTGGTTGACCCATTCATTCTTTAGAAGGATGCTATTTAGTCTCCATGTATTTGGGTTCTTTCCAGCTTTCCTCTTGTGATTGAGCTCTAGCTTCAGAGCATTATGGTCTGAAAATATGCAGGGAATGATCCTAATCTTTTGATACCGGTTGAGACCTGATTTATGACCCAGGATGTGATCTATTCTGGAGAAGGTTCCATGTGCACTAGAGAAGAGTATGTATTCTGTTGCTTTGAAATGGTATGTTCTGAATATATCTGTGATGTCCATCTGGTCCAGTGTGTCATATAAGACCTTCATTTCCTTGTTGATCTTTTGCTTGGATGATCTGCCCATTTCAGTAAGGGGAGTGTTAAAGTCCCCTATTATTATTGTATTATTGCCAATGTATTTTATTTGATTTTGTTATTAATTGGTTTATATAGTTGGCTGCTCCCATGTTAGGGGCATAAATATTAATAATTATTAGAGCTTCCTGTTTTACAGACCCTTTGAGTATGATATAGTGTTCTTCCTCTTCTCTTATTATAGACTTTAGCCTAAAATCTAATTGATCTGATATAAGGATTGCCACCCCAGCTTTCTTCTGATGTCCATTAGCACGGCAAATTGTTTTCCACCCCTCACTTTAAATCCAAAAGTGTCTTCGGGTCTAAAATGAGTTTCTTGTAGGCAGCATATTGATGGGTTTTGTTTTTTTATCCATTATGATACCCTGTGTCTTTTGATTAGGGCATTTTCCCCATTTACATTCATGGTAACTATTGAGAGATATGAATTTAGTGCCATTGTATTGCCTGTAACGTGACTATTACTGCATATTGTCTCTGTTCTTTTCTGATCTACTAATTTTAGGGTCTCTCTTTGCTTAGAGGACCCTTTTCAATATTTTCTGTAGATCTGGTTACGTGTTTGCAAATTCTTTCAGTTTTTATTTGTCCTGGAAGCTTTTTATTTCTCCTTCTATTTTCAATGATAGCCTTGCTGGATAGAGTATTCTTGGCTGCATGTTTTTCTCTTTTAGTGCTCTGAATATATCATGCCAGTTCTTTCTGGTCTGCCAGCTCTCTGTGGATAAGTCCACTGCCAATCTAATATTTTTATCATTGTATGTTACAGATTTCTTTTTCTGGCTGCTTTCAGGATTTTCTCTTTGTCCCTAAGACTTGTATTACTATTAGTGACGGGGTGTAGAACTATTCTTATTGATTTTGAGGGGGATTCTATGCACCTTCTGGTTTTTGATGCTTGTTCCCTTCGCCATATTAGGAGAATCCTCTAAAATAATTCTCTCCAATATATTTTCTATGCCCCTCTCTTCTTATTCTTGAATCCCAATTATTCTAATATTGTTTCATCTTATGGTGTCACTTATCTCTCTAATTCTCCCCTCATGGTCCAATATCTGTTTGTCTCTCTTTTGCTCAGCTTCTTTATTCTCTGTCATTTGGTCTCCTATATTACTATTTCTTTGTTGTTGTTGTTTATTTACAGCATAACAGTGTTCATTGTTTTGGCATCACACCCAGTGCTCCACGCAGTATGTGCCCTCCCTATTACCCACCACCTGGTTCCTCAACCTTGCACACCCCCCCGCCTCTTCAAAACGCTCTGGTTGTTTTTCAGAGTCCATAGTCTCTCATGGTTCATCTCCTCTTCCAGTTTCCCTCAACTCCCTCTCCTCTCCATCTCCCCATGTCCTCCATGTTATTTGTTATGCTCCACAAATAAGTGAGACCATATGATAGTTGACTCTCTCTGCTTGACTTATTTCGCTCAGCATAATCTCTTCCAGTCCCATCCATGTTGCTACAAAAGTTGGGTACTCATCCTTTCTGATGGAGGCATAAATCTCCACTGTGTATATGTACCACATCTTCCTTATCCATTTATCCGTTGAAGGGCATCTTGGTTCTTTCCACAGTTTGGCAACCGTAGCCATTGCTGCAATAAACATTGGGGTACAGATGGCCCTTCTTTTCACTACATCTGTATCTTTAGTGTAAATACCCAGCAGTGTAATTGCAGGGTCATAGGGAAGCTGCATTCTTAATTTCTTCAGGAATCTCCACACTGTTCTCCAAAATGGCTGCACTAACTTGCATTCCCAACAACAGTGTAAGAAGATTCCCCTTTCTTCACATCCTCTCCAACACCCATTGTTTCCTGTCTTGCTAATTTGGGCCATTCTAACTTGTGTCAGGTGGTATCTCAATGTGTTTTTAATTTGAATCTCCCTGATGGCTAGTGATGATGAGCATTTTTTCATGTGTCTGATAGCCATTTGTATGTCTTCGTTGGAGAAGTGTCTGTTCATATCTTCTGCCCATTTTTTGATATGATTATCTGTTTTGTGTGTGTTGAGTTTGAGAAGTTCTTTATGGATCCTGGATATCAACCTTTTGTCTGTACTGTCATTGCAAGTATATTCTCCCATTCCGTGGGTTGCCTTTTTGTTTTGTTGACTGTTTCCTTTGCTGTGCAGAACCTTTTGATCTTGATGAAGTCCCAAAAGTTCATTTTCGCTTTTGTTTCCTTGGCCTTTGGAGACATATCTTGAAAGAAGTTGCTGTGTCTGATATCAAATAGGTTACTGCCTATGTTCTCCTCTAGGATTCTCTTAGATTCCTGTCTCACATTGAGGTCTTTTATCCATTTCGAGTTTATCTTTGTGTATATCACTATTTCTTTAATCTGCCTCATTTATCCTAGGAGTAAGAGCCTCCATTTTTGACTGCACCTCATTAATAGCTTTTTAAATTTCAACTTGCTTAGATTTTAATTCTTTTATTTCTCCAGAAAAGGCTTTTATCTCTCTGGAGAGTGTTTCTCTAATATCTACCCTGCCTTTCTTGTGCCCGGCTAGAAACTTGAGAATCCTCATTCTGAAATCTAGATCTGACATATTAGCAATGTCCATATTTATTAGGTCCCTAGCCTTTGGTACTGCCTCTTGTTCTTTTTTTGTGGTGAGTTTTTCCGCCTTGTCATTTTGTCCAGATAAGTATATATGAAGGAGCAATAAAATACTAAAAGGGTGGCAAAGACCCCAGTAAAATATGCTTTAACCAAATCAGTAGAGACCCCAAATCATGGGGGGGGGAGAAAGGGATAAAACGAAGTTTAGAAAAAAAAATAGAAAAAAAAACAAATAAAGAAAAACATAAAAAAGAAAAATATATATATTATATACATTAGATTGGTGACTAGAACAGGTTCACCCACTTAATTTGGGTATTATTTTGGTCTCTTAGAAGAAAGTGTCTCCCAAAATTTTAAAGAGTGAAAGCATATATAAGGGTAAACAAAATAAGGGGATGGAATATGTCTATAAAGATGATTTTTTTTATTTCTAAAAAGAAGTTGATAAAGTAAGTTGGTTGGGAGAATAAAGAAAAAGAAAGTGGAGAGAATTTGCTCAGGCTGGAGACTAGAACAAGCCTGGAGCTAGATTTAGGGTATATTTTGAGTTATTGGAAGAAGTTATACTCCAGGTTTAGAGTATATTTTGATCTATTGGAAGAAGTTATACTCCAATATCCTACAATTTTTGTAGAAGAAAAAACCCTATGTGTATACAATAAGTTAAATAAAATGAAGTTTAAAATATGACTATAATAATGAAGGTCCAAAAATGTTTATTATTTATTTATGAAAGGTATTGTTAATATAAAGTAGTTAAAAAAGTTAAAAGAGGAAATGGTAAAAACTAAAAAAAATTAGCAGAAGAAAAAAAAATAAATTAAAAATGAATTAACTGAAAGACGAAAGAATCATGGGGAAAGATCCATGAATTCCATGCATTGCTTTCTACTCCTCTGCAATTCCTCTGTTCTCCTTGGAAAGTGAACTTGGTCTTGACTGGATTTCTTGTTGATCTTCTGGGGGAGGGGCGTGTTGTAGTGATTCTCAAGTATCTTTGCCCATGCTGGAATTGCAGCACCCTTACCAGGGGCCAGGGTAAGTAATCCACTCCAATTTGCTTTTGGGAGCTTTTGTTCCCTGAACGCTTTCCATAGAGATCCGGAGGATGGGAATGAAAATGGTGGCCTCCCAATCTCCGGTCCAGAGGAACCAACAGCTCAGGGTCCCACTCCTCAGTGCACCCTCAGAGAAAAGTGCTCAATCACTCCCATCTCCCTGGCCTCAGGCCATGCTACGAACTCACTCATCCTGTGACCAAGGGTCTCTGTCTCTGGCACACAGCTCTGCCTGGAGGCTCCACAGCTCACTCTTTGACTGTGTCACTGTAGGCGGCATCCCCACTCTAATATCTGCATGCTCTGTGACACTCAGACACCCCTGATCCTCCTGTGACCCCACGGGACCTCGAGTCACGCTGACCCCACCTGGGTTTCACCCTGGTTTAGCCACTGGAGTGATGTCCCTCAGTGGAGCAGACTCCTAAAAGTCCTGATTTTGTGCTCTGTTGTTCGGCCACTTCCTGGGAGCCAGCCCCTCCCTTCACAGTCTATCTTCTCATCACTTTGAATTCACTTCTCTGCTGGTCCTAACTTTCAGAAAGTGGTCAATTTTCTGTTTCTAGAATGTTGCTCTTCTTCTCTTCTATCTCCTGTTGGAGTTGTAGGGTTTACAATGGTTTGATAAACTATCTAGCTGATCTCCTGATACCTGACATTGTCTCAGCCTGCTATTTCTCTTCCATCTTGACTCCTCTCCCCCTCCTTTCCACCTTCTTTAGTTCAGTCTAAACTAGAAGGATTTTTCATGCTTGAGTATATCTTGGTCCTATCAGCAACTACAGCATACGCTGTTTCTGTCTGGAATAAGTCAATAAGTTCTATTAGGTCAAAATCAATTTGTAGGGCCTCAATTTTAAACAACAAATAATTAATGAGACGCAAAAATCATCATGCTTCTTAAATTAAGGTAACTAGCCAATCAATAGTCCTAAAAACAGTCCGGGAGAGGGGATCTCCCCAGAATCCAGTATTTAATGATGCCAAAGACCAGAGAAGAAGCTCCTTTTGAGTGAATGAGAAACATTTCTTGGTTGTAGCCTTGCCAGGATACCAGCCAGTCTGTTCTAAAATTTCTAAATTCATGATGTGTGAATTTAAACTCAATTGGAAAAATCTGGCAACAAGGAGTTAATTTTGGTGCTCTGCAGTCACATTTCTGAGGGAATAATCCATTTAGGCACCCAGACTCCCATCTCTGACAGTGACACCTCTCCTGTCTATGAAGCTTAGACGTTTGCAAACATGGCAGCTCAGATGCCAGGGGCACAATTTCTTGTAAATATTCCTTTTCAATCCTGTGCCATAGTGGATATTTCCAGTGTCTCCTGCCAAGAAACCTGTCTCCTAGCAAAGGTTTCTACCCCAATCTGGAGTTAACCAATTTAGTGTCACCTTGAAACTCTGAAGTAGGAAATGATTTTGAGTGTGTGGACAATTTTCATGATTTGTCTTCCTACACTTATTTTTCTGGGTCCTATGTGCAGAAAGGAATGTGGTTCATCTGATGCACAGATATCTGGCAGTAACAGTTTAAAGCTAAAAACATAGTAGTGCTTTGAGACACATGCAGAACTTCACTACCTGGCAATTTAGAAGAAGCAGACACTGTATTTCCCACTAATGCCTTAGAGACCTGTACTTTTCTTTGCAATGGGACATTTTCCTCAGCAGAAAAAGAAAAAGAAGAGGAGGCTGCAGCTTCCTGATTCTGGAAGTCGGCCCTTTCTAAGTCCTGGAGCTTTGAGTCCTGGCCAGACTCCGTCCCTCTGCTGAGAACTCAGAGTCCCCATTCCAGTTTGTTGAGATGCCCACTTCCTATGTCTGATTTCATCTCTCATGGGCCCTTCTCATTGATATCCTTTCTTGAGACTCTTTCCTGAGACCCAAGGACTTTTGTCTAAATTTCTTTGTCCCAGAAAATAAAGCCATTTAAATTTGGAGAAGCAAAACAAAACAAAACTGAAGGCTACAGTCATCTACCAAAACCAAAATACCATGAGATGGGCTAAAATATTTCAATTTAGTTGATCACAGAATGTAAAAACACATATGAACCTAATGATGACCTCTATAAATAACCACAGTCAAAGCACCAAGGCCCAAATTACATAGCCTTAAACCAACAAAGCCTTCCATGTACATAATTTTCTTGAACAAATTCCAATCTTTTGGTTTTAATTTTCAGTATTTCTGGCTGATACATTTAATCTTGGGTTTTTAACAAAGCCATTGCAAAATTACTGTTACTAGTCCCTTACTCTGGTGTAATCTGAAGAAGCTGAGAAAAAAAAAATAGTCAAGACCTCAAAATAGGGGTTAAAATGAAAATAGGGACCTAGTTGACAAGGATGGCTCCCGTAGGTGTGTCAAATACTCCTGCTTATCCTGAACCTCAGATCTTGGCAGATTTACCCCCCAATTATGGACAATATAGAGGAATGGAGGAAAACATGTGCTTAAGGACAAGCTTAATAGCAAAAATTAAAAGAGGGAAATTAAACCAAGTATGCATTTATTCCTTCCCAAATAACCAATTAGTTCTGTCAACTTCATTTTTACTAGGCTGGAATGAAAGAAGAAGCTGGGAAAGGCCAGAATATGCAAATGGAAGATACCTCTTTGTGGAAGCCTGGCATAGGAAATGGCATTCCCTTCCAGTCAGAAAGGTCAGTAACATACCCAGTGTTACATAACTAACATATGGAAACCATGCATATTTGGTTCTAAGACTCCAAACTTTTTACAGGGACCTGTGGTCTTTGTACGTTCACAAATCAGTCTGAATACCCTTATCAGAATTATTAATCCCAAGAATTAATATTATGATCATTATAATTAATTATATATTTATTCAATTTAATTAATAATCAATCATTAATTAATTGATTGCTTATTTGATTACTATTAATCTACAATCAATGATTACTATTCATTAATTAATTGATAATAATTGATATTATTGATAATTGATAATAGTAATATCACTGTCGTGATGAGATTACATTTCAAGTATGCAATTCTATGTGTCTATATTTCAAGAAACATCTTGCAAAGATTACCTTTTCTTGTAATAGTCTGCTCTGAGGCCACTGACATATTTTTTTTTCTTTTTTTTTCCCCATTTTATTTATTTTTTCAGCGTAACAGTATTCATTCTTTTTGCACAACACCCAGTGCTCCATGCAAAACGTGCCCTCCCCATTACCCACCACCTGTTCCACCAACCTCCCACCCCTGACCCTTCAAAACCCTCAGGTTGACCCAACCTCCCACCCTGACCCTTCAAAATCCTCAGGTTGTTTTTCAGAGTCCATAGTCTCTTAAGGTTCGCCTCCCCTCCCCAATGTCCATAGCCCGCTCCCCCTCTCCCAATCCCACCTCCCCCCAGCAACCCCCAGTTTGTTTTGTGAGATTAAGAGTCATTTATGGTTTGTCTCCCTCCCAATCCCATCTTGTTTCATTTATTCTTCTCCTATCCCCCTACCCCCGCATGTTGCTTCTCCATGTCCTCATATCAGGGAGATCATATGATAGTTGTCTTTCTCCGATTGACTTATTTCACTAAGCATGATACGCTCTAGTTCCATCCACGTCGTCACAAATGGCAAGATTTCATTTCTTTTGATGGCTGCATAGTATTCCATTGTGTATATATACCACATCTTCTTTATCCATTCATCTGTTGATGGACATCTAGGTTCTTTCCATAGTCTGGCTATTGTAGACATTGCTGCTATAAACATTCGGGTACACGTGCCCCTTCGGATCACTATGTTTGTATCTTTAGGGTAAATACTCAGTAGTGCAATGGCTGGGTCATAGGGTAGTTCTATTTTCAACATTTTGAGGAACCTCCATGCTGTTTTCCAGAGTGGTTGCACCAGCTTGCATTCCCACCAACAGTGGAGGAGGGTTCCCCTTTCTCCACATCCTCGCCAGCATCTGTCATTTCCTGACTTGTTAATTTTAGCCACTCTGACTGGTGTGAGGTGATATCTTATTGTGGTTTTGATTTGTATTTCCATGATGCCGAGTGACGTGGAGCACTTTTTCATGTGTCTGTTGGCCATCTGGATGTCTTCTTTGCAGAAATGTCTGTTCATGTCCTCTGCCCATTTCTTGATTGGATTGTTTGTTCTTTGGGTGTTGAGTTTGCTAAGTTCCTTATAGATTTTGGATACTAGCCCTTTATCTGATATGTCGTTTGCAAATATCTTCTCCCATTCTGTCAGTTGTCTTTTGGTTTTGTGAACTATTTCCTTTGCTGTGCAAAAGCTTTTGATCTTGATGAAATCCCAATAGTTCATTTTTGCCCTTGCTTCCCTTGCCTTTGCAGTTGTTCCTAGGAAGATGTTGCTACGGCTGAGGTCGAAGAGGTTGCTGCCTGCATTCTCCTCAAGGATTTTGATGGATTCCTTTCTCACATTGAGGTCCTTCATCCATTTGGAGTCTATTTTCGTGTGTGGTGTAAGGAAGTGGTCCAATTTCATTTTTCTGCATGTGGCTGTCCAATTTTCCCAGCACCATTTATTGAAGAGGGTGTCTTTTTTCCATTGGACATTCTTTCCTGCTTTGTCGAAGATTAGTTGACCATAGAGTTGAGGGTCGATTTCTGGGCTCTCTATTCTCTTCCACTGATCTATGTGTCTGTTTTTGTGCCAGTACCATGCTGTCTTGATGATGACAGCTTTGTAATAGAGCTTGAAGTCCGGAATTGTGATGCCACCAACTTTGGCTTTGTTCTTCAATATTCCTTTGGCTATTCGAGGTCTTTTCTGGTTCCATATAAATTTTAGGATTATTTGTTCCATTTCTTTGAAAAAAATGGATGGTATTTTGATAGGGATTGCATTAAATGTGTAGATTGCTTTAGGTAGCATAGACATTTTCACAATATTTATTCTTCCAATCCAGGAGCATGGAACATTTTCCATTTTTTTGTGTCTTCCTCAATTTCTTTCATGAGTACTTTATAATTTTCTGTGTATAGATTCTTAGTCTCTTTGGTTAGGTTTATTCCTAGGTATCTTATAGTTTTGGGTACAATTGTAAATGGGATTGACTCCTTAATTTCTTTCTTCAGTCTTGTTGTTGGTGTACAGAAATGCAACTGATTTCTGTGCATTGATTTTATATCCTGACACTTTACTGAATTCCTGTACAAGTTCTAGCAGTTTTGGAGTGGAGTCTTTTGGGTTTTCCACATATAGTATCATATCATCTGCGAAGAGTGATAGTTTGACTTCTTCTTTACCAATTTGGATGCCTTTAATTTCTTTTTGTTGTCTGATTGCTGAGGCTAGGACTTCTAGTACTATGTTGAATAGCAGTGGTGATAATGGACATCCCTGCCGTGTTCCTGACCTTAACGGAAAAGCTTTCAGTTTCTCTCCATTGAGAATGATATTTGCGGTGGGTTTTTCATAGATGGCTTTGGTAATATTGAGGTATGTGCCCTCTATCCCCACACTTTGAAGAGTTTTGATCAGGAAGGGATGCTGTACTTTGTCAAATGCTTTTTCAGCAACTATTGAGAGTATCATATGGTTCTTGTTCTTTCTTTTATTAATGTGTTCTATCACATTGATTGATTTGCGGATGTTGAACCAACCCTGCAGCCCTGGAATAAATCCCACTTGATCGTGGTGAATAATCCTTTTAATGTACTGTTGAATCCTATTGGCTAGTATTTTGGCGAGAATTTTTGCGTCTGTGTTCATCAAGGATATTGGTCTGTAGTTCTCTTTTTTGGTGGGATCCTTGTCTGGTTTTGGGATCAAGGTGATGCTGGCCTCATAAAATGAGTTTGGAAGTTTTCATAACATTTCTATTTTTTGGAAGAGTTTCAGGAGAATAGGAATTAGTTCTTCTTTAAATGTTTGGTAGAATTCCCCTGGGAAGCCGTCTGGCCCTGGGCTTTTGTTTGTTTGGAGATTTTTGATGACTGTTTCAATCTCCTTACTGGTTATGGGCCTGTTCAGGTTTTCTATTTCTTCCTGGTTCAGTTGTGGTAGTTTATATGTCTCTAGGAATGCATCCATTTCTTCCAGATTGTCTAATTTGTTGGCGTAGAGTTGCTCATAGTATGTTCTTATAATTGTCTGTATTTCTTTGGTGTTAGTTGTGATCTCTCCTCTTTCATTCATGATTTTATTGATTTCGGTCCTTTCTCTTTTCTTTTTGATGAGTCTGGCCAGGGGTTTATCAATCTTATTGATTCTTTCAAAGAACCAGCTCCTAGTTTCATTGATTTTTTCTATTGTTTTTTTGGTTTCTATTTCATTGATTTCTGCTCTGATCTTTATGATTTCTCTTCTCCTGCTGGGTTTAGGGTTTCTTTCTTGTTCTTTCTCCAGCTCTTTTATGCGTAGGGTTAGGTTGTGTACTTGAGACCTTTCTTATTTCTTGAGAAAGGCTTGTACCGCTATATATTTTCCTCTCAGGACTGCCTTTGCTGTGTCCCACAGATTTTGAACCGTTGTGTTTTCATTATCATTTGTTTCCATGAATTTTTTCAATTCTTCTTTAATTTCCTGTTTGACCCATTCATTCTTTAGAAGGATGCTGTTTAGTCTCCATGGATTTGGGTTCTTTCCAGCTTTCCTCTTGTGATTGAGTTCTAGCTTCAGAGCATTGTGGTCTGAAAATATGCAGGGAATGATCCTAATCTTTTGATACCGGTTGAGACCTGATTTGTGACCCAGGATGTGATCTATTCTGGAGAAGGTTCCATGTGCACTAGAGAAGAATGCGTATTCTGTTGCTTTGGGATGAAATGTTCTGAATATATCTGTGATGTCCATCTGGTCCAGTGTGTCACTTAAGGCCTTTATTTCCTTGTTGATCATTTGCTTGGATGATCTGTCCATTTCAGTGAGGGGAGTGTTAAAGTCCCCTACTATTATTGTATTATTATTGATGTGTTTGTTTGATTTTGTTATTAATTGGTTGATTTAGTTGGCTGCTCCCACGTTAGGGGCATAGATATTTAAAATTGTTAGATATTCTTGTTGGACAGATGCTTTGAGTAGGATATAGTGTCCTTCCTCATCTCTTATTATAGTCTTTGGCTTAAAATCTAATTGATCTGATATAAGGATTGCCACCCCAGCTTTCTTCTGATGCCCATTAGCATGGTAAATTGTTTTCCACCCCCTCACTTTAAATCTGGAGGTGTCTTCGCATCTAAAATGAGTTTCTTGTAGGCAACATACTAATGGGTTTTGTTTTTTTATCCATTCTGATACCCTGTGTCTTTTGATTGGGGCATTTAGCCCATTAACATTCACGGTAACTATTGAGAGATATGAATTTAGTGCCATTATTAGCCTGTAAGGTGACTGTTACTGTATATTGTCTCTGTACCTTTCTGATCTACTACTTTTAGGCTCTCTCTTTGCTTAGAGGACCCCTTTCAATATTTCCTGTAGAGCTGGTTTGGTGTTTGCAAATTCTTTCAGTTTTTGTTTGTCCTGGAAGCTTTTGATCTCTCCTTCTATTTTCAATGATAGCCTAGCTGGATAGAGTATTCTTGGCTGCATGTTTTTCTCATTGAGTGCTCTGAATATATCATGCCAGCTCTTTCTGGCCTGCCAGGTCTCTGTGGATAAGTCTCCCGCAATCTAATATTTTTACCATTGTATGTTACAGACTTCTTTTCTCGGGCTGCTTTCAGGATTTTCTCTTTGTCACTAAGACTTGTCAATTTTACTATTAGGTGACGGGGTGTGGACCTATTCTTGTTGACTTTGAGGGGGGTTCTCTGCATCTCCTGGATTTTAATGCTTGTTCCCTTTGCCATATTAGGGAAATTCTCTCCAATGATTTTCTCCAATAGACCTTCTGCTCCCCTCTCTGTTTCTTCTTCTTCTGGAATCCCAATTATTCTAATGTTGTTTCGTCTTATGGTGTCACTTATCTCTCGAATTCTCCCCTCATGGTCCAGTAGCTGTTTGTCCCTCTTTTGCTTGGCTTCCTTATTCTCTGTCATTTGGTCTTCTATATCACTAATTCTTTCTTCTTCCTCATTTATCCTAGCAGTGAGAGCTTCCATTTTTGATTGCACCTCATTATTAGCTTTTTTGATTTCAACTTGGTTAGATTTTAGTTCTTTAATTTCTCCAGAAAGGGCTTTAATATCTCCAGAGAGGGTTTCTCTAATATCTTCCATGCCTTTTTCGAGCCGGCTAGAATGTTCAGAGTCGTCATTCTGAACTCTTGATCTGACATATTACCCATGTCTGTGTTGATTAGGTCCCTAGCCTTCGGTACTGTCTCTTGTTCTTTTGTTTGTGGTGATTTTTTCCGCCTTGTCATTTTGTCCAGATAAGAGGATATGAAGGAGGAAATAAACTACTAAAAGGGTGGCAAAGACCCCGGAAAAATGCGCTGTAACCAAATCAGAAGAGACCCCAAATTGTGGGGGGGAGAAAGGGGATAAAAACAGGTTTTGAAAAAAAAAGAAAAAAAATTTTTAAAAATAAAACAAATAAAAAATATAAAAAAGAAAGAAAAAATATATATATTTAGATGAACTAGTCAATAAACGTTAAAAAAGGGTAAAAGTTTTAAAAAATTTAGCAGAAGAAGAAAAAAGAAAAAAGAAAAAATATTTGAAAAAAGAAAAAAAAATTGAAGTAACCGCAAGACTAAAGAATCATGGGGAGAAAGCCATGAGTTCCGTGCTTTGCTTTCTCCTCCTCTGGAATTGCTCTGCTGTCTTAGGAATTGAATCTGCTTTCTCCTTGATAGATGAACTTCGTCCTGGCTGGATATTTTGTTGATCTTCTGGGGGAGGGGCCTGTTGTAGTGACTCTCAAGTGTCTTTGCCCGAGGCGGGATTGCACCGCCCTTACCGGCGGCCAGACTAAGTAATCAGCTCGGGTTCGCTTTTGGGAGCTTCTGTTCCCTGAACGCTTTCCGTAGAATTCCGGAGGACGGGAATGAAAATGGCGGCCTCCCAGTCTCCGGCCCGGAGGAGCCGAGAGCCTGGGGCCCCACTCCTCAGTGCGCCCCCAGAGGACAGCACCCAATCACTCCCATATCCCCAGCCTCTAGCTGCGCTCCAAGCTCACCCAGCCCGCGGCCAGTTCAAGGTAACCCCGAGCTGAGAGTTCAGTCCTCGGCTCTGTCTCTGCAGCCGGCTTCTCTGTTCTAATACCTGTTAGCTCTCCGACACTCCGACACCCCCGATCCTTCTGTGACCCTGCGGGGCCTGGGGCCACGCTGGCCCCGCGTGGGCTTCAGCCCTCTTTAGCCCCTGGAGCAATGTCCCTCAGGGGAACAGACTTTTAAAAGTCCTGATTTTGTGCTCCGTTCCTCCGCCGCTTGCCGGGAGCCGGCCCCTCCCCCCATGGTCTATCTTCCCGTGGTTTTAGATTCACTTCTCCGCCAGTCCTACCTTTCAGAAAGTGGTTGATTTTCTGTTTCTAGAGTTGCTGTTCTTCTTCTCTTCGCTCTCCCGTTGGATTTGTAGGTGTTTGCAATGTTTAGATAAGCTATCGAGCTGATCTCCTGCTACCTGATGTAGTCTCAGGCTGCTACTTCTCCGCCATCTTGACTCCTCCCCCACATATTTTTAACTGAGAGGCACAATTATCCATTTAATTATTTTATCATTGTTTTTGCTCATCTCATTGACTAATATTTAAAATCAATTTACTGGGGTTTTGGCATACTCGAACTTTTGAAACTGATTGGAATTATCTGCAATCACAGTATTCCTTAATAGTTTTTTAGGAGTTTTTTTTTAGGAGTTGCTAATTCTAAAAGTTTTGAAATATATGAATTTTATTTTTTATAAAAATATGATCGATTTATTAATCTTACAATAATAACACCTAAAACATTAAAAATTGTGTCCATACTCATCAATTTCATTTAAGCTTCATATCATTCTAGAACATAGTATTATTGTTCTCCTTGTCAGGGATGGAAACTGAAGTTAAAAGGTGGTGGGTGGCTCTCCAGAATTATAGACTTAAGAAAAGGAATAAGGCTTGGACATAGAGTGTAGAGTGTTATGAATTCTAGGTTAGTATTTTTTCATGACACAATGCCAAAGGCAAGGAGGAACTCACACATTATGATTATTGCAAAAAATATAATGGCCACACATTATCTCAAGTATCATTGAAAACAAGATGAAAGATTGAACTGGGCTTTCAATTTTTAATGTGAAAAGAAAAAGTCCCAAATATGGAGATCTGTAGTCTCTAGATCACTACACTAGTAACAATAGAGAAAGGAAGACTGTGTCCTTCATGACAGAGGAAATCTGTCTTAAAAAGGACTCATCATCCCTCATGTTATTGAATCTGCTTCTCTTGCCGTCTTTGAGGTTTGACTTCTACATATTTTTTTTGTTGTTTTTTGTTTGTTTGTTTGTTTTGTTTTGTTTGTTGTTATGTAAGGGGATAATAATGACATTTTTATTGGGATATGATTGGTAGTTTCTTTTTTCATCAAATTTATTTTCTGCAAATCTCTGCAGAAAGCATGAGGCCATGAAAATTGATGGTTCTAGAACTCAGAACAAAAGATTTAGAGGGAGATTTTCTTTCCCACCTTTCTCCTCGATTTATTCTCCTTTCTCTCTCAATAAGGTCTTCTCTCAACTTTCCTTATTGAATGAATTATGAATAAGCCAATGAATAAATGAGACTATAGAATGGAATAGGGAGAAAGCAAGTAGGAAATAAAGTTACCCTAGAAATGGAGCTGGAATGCTAGGTATTAGGAAGAATGGAAATCTGTACACATATATATTTTAAATCAGATAGATCAATGCAATGTACTGAAAGTCCCCATGAAATATAATAGCACCAGCAGGAATCATTTCCATATATATATTTGAATATATATGTATATATATATGTATATGTATATATATGTGTGTGTGTATATATATATGTGTGTATATATATATATATATAATGTCCATAAAAATAACTAGAAATGACAAAGTAGTAAGTGTATCATTTCATATGTATGCTTGCCATACCAATGATTTCAATAAACTCCTTACTTGGGCTAAGCACTTAGACTTCACATCATTGTGTAACACAAAAAGGGAAGAGAAGTGTGATTATTTCGTTCCCAGTGTTGACTTTCTCACTCAGTCTTACTCAGCATATTGTTATCCTCTCAGGAGACAGGTTATACTACTGACCTGCGTTAGAAAAGTTAGCAAGTGAAATGAGATTTCCTCTAAGCCCCTAACAGTGTTTTTTGGAATATATTTGAAAGCATATCTATTAATATAGTAATATTCCTTTCTCTACACGTTAATTACTTTGGACTTGAATCAACTCTCCATAGTCAGAAGATAAATGAAACAGTATCTTGCAACTCTATGCATGAACTTATTAGTGTTCACACACACACACACACACACACACACACACACACACACACACATCCCTTTATATTTTCTATACAGTTCCAAGGGATATGGCAAACATAGAAGGGAGGAATTAGATCCACATCCACATTTTGATGGAATTAGACCTCATCTGCATATGCACTACTATTTTTAGTAGAGCTTCACTTATAATACATGTATGCAACCATCATTAATCAAAGAGTTCCCTCCTCTAGAACAACCTTCCCAATCATTTTCACTTTCTAAATTCTATCTTCATAATCTAACTAAGATTATTTATAATCCATGAGATTATTGTAGACCAACCCAGACATAGGCATGCCCTTCTATTCTAAACTTATGGCACTTCTAGTTACTATCAAAATCACTCACTTGCAAATGATACCAGGCACCAAGCACATTCTTTTTTAAAATTTAATTTATTTGACAGAGGAAGATCACCAGGAGGCACAGAGGCAGGCAGAGAGAGAGGAGGAAGCAGGCTCACTGTTGAGTTGAGAGCCTGATGCAGGGCTCAATCCCAGAGCCCTGAGATCATTTTAATAGATTTCTGATTTGAAAGAGACCTACCAGATATTATCCTATTAGGATACTGTGATGCTTAATCGCATGTGTCAGCTTGATTGGTCTTAGGATGCTCGGATTAATGACTATTTCTTGGTGTGCTTATGAGTGTGTTTCTGGATAAGAATAGCATTTAATCAATAAGCTCATTAAATAGCTCTGCCCAATGTAGTTGGGCATCACTCAATATCCTGAGGCCTGAACAGAACAAAAGGTGAAGGAAGAAGGAAGTCACTATTTTTTTCAGCCTCACTCCTGATATAGGACAACTAATTGTATGTTTTACTGCTTTCAGATTATGATTTAAATATTGGCTCCCCTACTTCTCAGGCTGTTGAACTCCAACTGGAATATTCCACTGGATTTCCTAGGGTTTCAGTTTGCAGATGGCAGATTATGAAACTTCTTGTTTATCATAATTGTGTGAGCCAATTGCCCAATGTCGTCTATCATCTGCCTATCTATCTATCTATCTATCATCTATCTATCTATCTATCTATCTATCTATCTATCTATCTATATCTATCTATCATCTATCTATCTATCTATCTATCTATCATCTATCTATCTATTATCTATCTATCTACCTATCTATCTATCTATCTATCTATCTATCTATCTATCATTGATCTACCTTCTATTTTTCACTGGTATCTTCCATCTATACATTTTATATATATAGTCTCTCTTTCTCTCCACACACACACACTTTTTTTTTCTTGGAGTCCAGGGATTGAGTCCCTTATTTGGCTCTCTGTTCAGCAAGTAGCCAGCTTTCATTCTATCTCTGCCTGTTTCTCTGCCTACATGCTATCTTTCTTCATCAAATATATAAATAAAATCTTTTTTAAAAAGATAGAACTTTTAAAGAAACAATTAGGTTAAATTAAATAATAATTGAATAGGTTAAATTAAATCATAATTAAATAATAATCAAATCTTATTCAATAAGTCAGGTGTCCTTATAATAAGGGGAAGAGATACCAAGGATGGACATGCATGGTAAAGACCATGTGAGGACACAGCAAGAATGTCCTATCTCCAAGCCAAGAAAAGAAGCTTCAGGAGAAACCAAACCTTCAGATACCTTAATTCTAGACTTCCATCTTCCAGAATTCTGGAAAAATAAATTTCTTGTGTTTAAGCCATGCAGCCTGGTGGCTGGCACTTTGTTCACACAGCCCTAGCCACCTAATGGAGATTTTGGCATTGAAAACCAGGAAGCTGCTGTAATAAATACCTACAAATATGGAAGTGACTTTGTGGAAGTGGGATGAGGAAAGGCTGGAAGGGTTGCAAGGTGCATGTTAGAAAAGCCTACATTGACCTGAAGAGACTGTCAGAACAAGTATGAACCTTTAAAGGTGATGTCCATGTGGTCTCCAATGGGAATGAAGAATGTTATTAGAAACTGAAGGAAAGGTGGTTTTTGTTGTAAAGAGGTAAAGCACTTGGCTGAATTGTGCTTAGTATTTTCTGGAAAATGGAACTTACTTGTGATGAACTTAAATAATTACCTGACGAGATATCTAAGAACAAATGCAATCTGGATTTTTGTTATGGTTTATAGTACAGTGCAAGAGCACAGAGATGATTTTAACAAGGAACTGTTAAACATTCGTTAAGCAAAAAGGAATCAGACTTTGAATACTTAGAAAATTGTCAGCCTATCCACACTGAAAAACACAAGAAAAGCAAGATCTGGAAAGGATAAGAATTGCTGGCTGGAGGAATACTTTGGTGAAGACATTGTAGGTGTGACTCCTGGCCAGGAAGATAGGAATGAATAATGCTGAAATTTGAACCAGGGATCCAATTCTGGAGTTTCAGCTTTTAACTCCAAAGCTCTCAACTTTCACACTTTCTTATTCATAGGATCTATCCACCTATCCTGGATACTATGTGTGTATATATATTACATGCATATTCATTTCATAGGATACTGTTAGGTCTCCCAATAATGGGTCTGTGATCAAAGGAGTGAGACTGATACAAAGCAAAGGTCAAGCAAAGCTTTATTTTGCGCCAAGCATCAAGAATCAAACTGAACGTTCATCTCTTGCAAAGAGGCGACCCCTCTCTGCCTTACAGACTAGCTTTTAAGTTGCAAAGGACATGTGGTTGGGCCTGGCCATGCACAGGTGACCAATGAGATTGTAATACACAGAGAAAGCTGCACAGTCATGCCAGATCACACATAAGTGACCAATTGAATTACAATTTACCCTATAGTAGATATTTGAATAGTCTATCATTGTTGTCAGAATTGGTGCCCAAGAGGCACCCAAAGGGCAGGGCCAATAATCCTTGGTAGCTAGAGAGACAGTATCTCCCCCCCCCCACTGATTGGATACCTCCACCTGGCCTGACCCTCCCTTGTATTTGGACTTTGTTACCTGGGACTGTTTTCCGGGACTTGTTTTTAAGTAATTTCCTGGGGGGAGGGGGTGGAGAGTCAGTTTAACTTTTACTGCATAAACAACAAAATCACTGTTTAATCAGATGGAGCTGCTCTGGCTAAATAGGCCCTTACTATACAAATATGGTAATTTCTCCATCCTCCTGTGTAACAGATTTTAAAAGACAAGACATGTGAAGTTTAAGAGGAGTGACAATACTATAAAAATGATAGTACCATATGATTTCAGTTATATGTGGAATCTGAAAAACAAACAAAAACCAAATAAACTCTTAAATACAGAGGACAAAGTGGTAGTTGCCAAAGGAAAAATGGGTAGGAGAATGAGTAAAATAGATAATGGGGATAAAGTGGTATTTTTTTTCAGTTACAAAATAAAGAAGTTACAAAAATGTAAAGTACAGCATAGGAAATATGGTCAATGATACTGTAACAATGCAGTGCAGTTACAGATGGTGACTATGTTTATCATGGTAAGCATCAAGTAATGTACAGAATTATCAATTCATTCTGTTGTACACCTGAAACTAATATAACATAGTATGTTAATGATACTACAGTATTTTTTCTTAAAAAATAAAAATGAAATAAAAAGAACAATACCAGTGCTAAGGGTGTTTGGAATGTGAAAGGGACATTTTTTTTAAGATATTATTTATTTATTTGACAGAGAGAGAGAGAGATTGCAAGTAGGCAGAGAGGCAGGCAGAGGGATAGGGAGAAGCAAGCTCCTGGCTGAGCAGAGAGCCCAATGTGAGGCTCAATCCCAGGACCATGAGATCATGACCTGAGCCAAAGACAGAGGCTTAACCCACTGAGGCACCCAGGCGCACCAAAAGGCACATTTCTTAACCTGAGGATTTTGTGTCTATAAACCTAATGTGGAAAGGTTTGGGATCCTGTGTTTTCTGGAGTGTGTTGAGCAGTAACTAACATTTTCTAGAAAGGGGGTGGTGTCCCCTCATCCCACTGTCAATAGAGTTTTCATATATGAAGGCTAGGTATCATTGGAAAATTCGGATGTCTGAAATTAATTGAAAACTGAGAAGAAACATTTTGTCTGTGGTAAGCTCAGTGGCAGCTTCTAAGAAAGGCATTTATTTCAGCTGAATCTTGACTCCTCCTTTCTTCTGCCCATTTTTTGATATGATTATCTGTTTTGTGTGTGTTGAGTTGAGAAGTTCTTTATACATCCTGGATATCAACCTTTTGTCTGTACTGTCATTTGCAAATATCTTCTCCCGTTCCGTGGGTTGTCTTTTTGTTTTGTTGACTGTTTCCTTTGCTGTGCAGAAGCTTTTGAACTTGATGAAGTCCCAAAAGTTCATTTTCACTTTTGTTTCCTTGGCCTTTGGAGACATATCTTGAAAGAAGTTGCTGTGGCTGATATCGAAAAGGTTACTGCCTATGATCTCCTCTAGGATTCTGATAGATTCCTGTCTCACGTTGAGGTATTTTATCCATTTTGAGTTTATCTTTGTGGACGGTGTAAGAGAATGATCGAGTTTCATTCTTCTACATATCGCTGTCCAGTTTTCCCAGCACCATTTACTGAAGAGACTGTCTTTTTCCATCGCATATTTTTTCCTGTTTTGTCGAAGATTATTTGACCATAGAGTTGAGGGTCCATATCTGGGCTGTCCACTCTGTTCCACTGGTCTATGTGTCTGTTTTTATGCCAGTACCACACTGTCTTGGTGATCACAACTTTGTAGTAAAGCTTGAAATCAGGTAACGTGATGCCGCCAGGTTTGTTTTTGTTTTTCAACATTTCCTTAGAAATTTGGGGTCTCTTCTGATGCCATACAAATTTTAGGATTATTTGCTCCAGCTCTTTGAAAAATACCGGTGGAATTTTGATCAGAATGGCATTAAAAGTATAGATTGCTCTAGGCAGTATAGATATTGTAACAATGTTTATTCTTCCAATCCATGGAACAGTCTTCCATCTTTTTGTGTCTTCTTCAATTTCTTTCATGAGTGTTCTGTTGTTCCTCGAGTACAGGTCCTTTACCTCTTTGGTTAGGTTTATTCCCAGGTATCTTATGGTTCTTGGTGCTATAGTAAGTGGAATCGATTTTCTAATTTCCCTTTCTGTATTTTCATTGTTAGTGTATAAGAAAGCCACTGATTTCTGTACATTGACTTTGTATCCTGCCACGTTACTGAATTGCTGTATGAGTTTGAGTAGTTTGGGGGTGGAGTCTTTGGGGTTTTCCATATAAAGAATCATGTCATCTGTGAAGAGAGAGAGTTTGACTTCTTCCTTGCCAATTTGAATACCTCTTATTTCTCTTTGTTGTCTGATTGCCGTTGCTAGAACTTCTAATACTATATTGAACAAGAGTGGTGAGAATAGGCATCCTTGTCGTGTTCCTGATCTCAACGGGAAGGCTGCAAGCTTTTTCCCATTGAGGATGATATTTGCTGTAGGTCTTTCATAGATAGATTTTATGAAGTTCAGGAATGTTCCCTCCATCCCTATACTTTGAAGCGTTTTCATCAGGAACAGTTGCTGGATTTTGTCAAATGCTTTTTCTGCATCAATTGAGAGGACCATGTGGTTCTTCTCTCTTCTCTTGTTGATTTGTTCTATCACATTGATTGATTTGCGAATGTTGAACCAACCTTGCAACCCAGGGATGAATCCCACCTGGTCATGGTGGATAATCTTTTTAATGTGCTGGTGGATCCTGTTTGCTAGGATCTTGTTGAGAATCTTTGCATCCATATTCATCAGTGATACTGGTCTGAAATACTCCTTTTTGGTAGGGTCTTTGCCTGGTTTGGGAATCAGGGTAATGCTGGCTTCATAAAAAGAGTCTGGAAGTTTTCCTTCTGCTTCAATTTTTTGGAAGAGCTTCAGGAGAATTGGTGTTATTTCTTCTTTGAGAGTTTGGTAGAATTCCCCAGGGAATCCGTCAGGTCCTGGGCTCTTGTTTTTAGGAGGTTTTTGATCACTGCTTCAATCTCGTTACTAGATATTGGTCTATTCAGGTTGTCAATTTCTTCCTGGTTCAATTTTGGGAGTTTGTAGTTTTCCAGGAATGCATCCATTTCATCTAGGTTGCTTAGCTTATTGGCATATAACTGTTGGTAATAATTTCTGATGATTGTTTCTATTTCCTTGGTGTTAGTTGTGATCTCTCCCTTTTCATTCATAATTTGATTAATTTGGGCTTTCTCTCTTTTCTTTTGGATTAGTGTGGCCAATGGTTTATCGATCTTATTGATTCTTTCAAAATACCAGCTTCTAGTTTCATTGATACATTCTACTGTATCTCTGTTTTCTACCTCATTGATCTCTGCTCTAATCTTGATTATTTCCCTTCTTGCTTGTGGAGTTGGTTGGATTTGTTGTTGATTCTCCATTTCTTTAAGGTGTAGAGACAGCTGGTGTATTCTGGATTTTTCAATTTTTTTGAGGGAGGCTTGGATGGCTCTGTATTTCCCCCATAGGACAGCCTTTGCTGTATCCATAGGTTTTGGACCGAAATGTCTTCATTCTCATTGGTATCCATGAATTGTTTAAGTTCATCTTTGATCTCCTGGTTGATCCAAGCATTCTTAAGCAAGGTGGTCTTTAGCTTTCAGGTGTGTGAGTGCCTTCTGAACTTTTCCTTGTGATTGAGTTCCAGTTTCAGAGCATTGTGATCTGAGAATATGCAGGGAATAATATCAGTCTTTTGGTATCGGTTGAGTCCTGCTTTGTGACCCAGTATGTGGTCTATTCTGGAGAAGGTTCCATGTGCACTTGAAAAGAATGAGTATTCTGTTGTCTTAGGGTGGAATGTTCTGTATATGTCTATGAGGTCCATCTGGTCCAATGTTTCATTCAATGCTCTTATTTCTTTATTAATTTTCTGCTTCGATGATCTGTCTATTTCTGAGAGAGGCATATTAAGATCTCCTACTATTATTGTATTCATATCAATATGACTCTTTATCTTGTTTAATAGTTTTCTTATGTAATTGGGTGCTCCCATATTGGGGGCATAGATATTCACAATTGTTAGATCATCTTGGCTAATAGTCCGTTTAAGAATTATGTAGTGTCCTTCTGTATCTCTGACTACACTCTTTAGTTTAAAATCTAATTTATCTGATATGAGAATCGCTACCCCAGCCTTCTTTTGAGGCCCATTGGCATGAAAGATGCTTTTCCATCCCTTCGCTTTCAGTCTGGGTGTATCCTTAGGTTCAAAATGGGTCTCTTTTAGACAACATATGGATGGGTCCTGTCGTTTTATCCAATCTGCAACCCTGTGTCGTTTTATGGGCGCATTTAGGCCATTCACATTGAGAGTGATTTTTGAGAGATAGGTTTTTTTTGACATCGTGTTGCCTTTGAAGTCTTTCTGTCTGTAGATTGTTTCTATATTTCTTTTCAATGATATTCTTAGAATTTTTTCTCTTTTGTAGGACCCCCCCCATTAATATTTCCTGCAGTGTCAGCTTGGTGGTGCATAGTCTTTTAAGCCTTGCCAGTCTTGGAAACTCTTTATCTCTCCATCCATTTTAAATGTCAGTCTTGCTGGATAGAGTATTCTTGGTTGCATGTTCTTCTCATTTAGTACTCTGAATATATTTTGCTGGCCCTTCTTGGCTTGCCAGGTCTCTGTGGAAAGGTCTGACATTATTCTAATGGGCTTTCCTCTGTATGTAAGGAGCTTCTTTGTCCTAGTTGCTTTTAAGAGGGTCTGTCGTGAAACATAATTCCTCATTCTAACTATAAGGTGTTGTGAGGACTTTCGAGAATCTAAAATCTTGGGAGGAAATCTCTCTGCCTCTAGTACATGAACGTTGTTTCCATTCGTGAGATTGGGAAAATTTTCGTAGACAACTTCTTCCAGTATATCTTCTAGATTTCTTTGTTTTTCCTCCCCTTCAGGGATTCCAATAATTCTGACTTTGGAACATTTCATGGCATCATTTATTTCCCTGATTCTGTTTTCGTGGCTTATGAGCTGTTTGTTCCAGGCTTCCTCCTGATCCTTTCTCTCTATCTGTTTGTCCTCCAGATCACTAATTCTATCTTCTGTCTCAGTTACCCTAGCTTTTAGAGAATTTAGATTAGATTGGAACACCTTGAGAGCATTTTGAACATCATCCCTGGTGGCTTTCAGTTCTGCCCTAATCAATTCTGTTTGTTCATCTATGGCTTTCTCCAACCTAGCTATTGCCTGGATCATTTTTAGTCTGAATTCCTTTTCTGCCATATGGTCTATGTCGATAGCCATTAGCTCTGTGCAGAAGGCCCATCCTTTGTATTTTTCATCTGTTGGGTATTCCTCCTCCTTGTCATTTTGGTAAGAGATGACTGAACAGATGCAGCTGGACTTATTGATTGTGGTGCAGTCAATGTGCACCCTGGAAGGCTTCTGTGCAATAAGGTTTCCCCACCCAAATGAGAGAAAAAAGAAAAGAAAAAGAAATACAGTTGAAGAAAGAAAAAAAGGGAAAAGTTAAAAGGAGAAAAAAGAGAGAGAGAGAGAGAAAGAGGAACAAAAGGGAATAAAAAAGAGAAGGCTCAGCCCAAATGGGTCACAAGGTAAGATTTGTGAAGTATGCAAACAAAAACAGACAAACAAAAACACTGATAAATGTATATGACAAGAGAAAAAATGTATATATAAGCAAAGAAAAGGGAAGAACCTCATCAGAAAGAACCCCAAGTATAAGATTTATATATTATCAGGACAAACACAAATTCAGAGAAACACTGACAGAAGGAAAAATTGGGAGAGTGGTTATAAATTCTCAGTGTGGGTGAGGAAGTTTATTTTGATTTTTCCTGAATGTAACTTGATGTTTTGTTAAGGGACTCAACTTTCCTAAGTTACAGTGGGATTAGAAACTGGTTTGCGTATAGGGGTAGCATTGATTGGGGAAAGCGAATTACCTTGAAGTTTAACTCTATATGTATAGTAGAAAATAAAAATTAAAAAAGAATAAACTAGACTAAACTAAGTTAGAATTAAAAAAGAACTAAAAAAATAGAAAAGCAAAAGAAAACATGGGTGTATGTATCAAAAAGTTCAGGTTAGAAGGTTATTAAAGAATTTGATGTACTGGACATCTCAGTGTGGTGGTAAATAGGTTAAAAAATTATCTGTATGTGTAAAAAAAAAAGAACCAGAATATTGGTAAAGAGTTAAAAATAAAAGTTGTATTTATGAAGTAGTGGTGGTTGTTCTCTTGTAGTCTTTTTTTTTTTTCTTCCTTCCTGGTTGGTTTTCTGGGGGAGGGGCCTGCCACGTGGGTTTTCAGACAATGATGTTCCCTGAGTTAGATCCTCCCGCTCCCCACAAGGGGGTGGGCTCTGAGGAAACTGGTTTTTTTTTTTTCAGGCTTTTGTTCTCTGGGGGGTTTTATGTTCTTTCATCTGTTTCTCTCGCCTTGACAGCTTTTGATGGTTTTTGGAGTTTTAGAGGAGAGCAAATTGCACCCCGACCTCCCTCTCCAGAGAGAAGCCTCAGAATGTTCTGCAAGAGCTGTTGGCAGAGTCGGTTCTGAGTCACTGTCCCTGGGGATGCAGGAGCTCCTCGTTGTACCCAAAACCAGGGCAGCGGTGGCTGTCTAGGCAGCTCCAGACCACCAGAGAGGTTCTGAGCATAGTTCGCACACTGAGATTTTCCTGCTCTCCTGGGCTGGGTATGTCTGGTTTTTCTGGATGCCAGAGCTCCAGGCTAGCGCCTATGAGCACCTCTCCCAAGGGAGGGTGTGGGATGCACACGTTTCAGGATTGCCATCTGGCCAGGCTCCCAGCCCCTCACGGGAGCCAGACCCCACTTGTTCTCAGGCGTGCTGGCGAGTCAGGTGCACTGGTGGCTCAGGGATGGAGACCTGATTTCTCCACCGCTCTCTCTCTGGCTCAGCACCAAGGGAGGCTGTCCTAGGTCCAGGGACATAGGTCCCTGACCCTAACCGCCCAGGTTCTCACTATTTCCCCCCGCAATCCTTTGCTTTTTTTTTTTTTTTTTTTTTTGAGTGCTTTCAACCAGACTCCAAGTTAATGCTTATCCCCAGATGCAGGGCACTCTCGTATTGGGGTATTACTTTCCAATCAGTCGCCTCTGGTTGCTCCCTCCCCCTTTTGTTTATCTTCAGATATCAGTCCGACGCTCCCAGTCCGTTTTACCTGCCACTGGCGTCTTCTGCTCCTGTAGAGATCCAGACGTGTATAATTCTGATCTCAGACTGATTTCATGGGTAGTCGGAGTTCTTTGGTAGGTAATCAGCTCACTTTAGAGTACAGGTTGAAACGGTGTCTCCTCCTACTTCCCTGCCATCTTGACTCCTCTATCAAACATTTTAAGAATAAATCATGCCTATTCTACTGAAGCTGTTTCCAAAGAATAGAAGTGGAAGGGAAGCTTCCAAACATTTTCTGAGGCTGAGCATTATCTTGACCCATAAACAGACAAAGACCCCATGTAAAAGGAGAATTACAGATGAATAACCTTAGTAAGCACTAATAACAAATTATTCAACAAGATACAAGCCAATAGAATTCCATGGTACATTAAAAGTGTTATTCACCACCACCCAGTAAGGGAGTTTCAACATTCACAAATCAATTGATGTGATTGGTTATACAAACAAAAGAAGGACAAGGACTTTATCAACCTCTTATTTGACGCAGAAAAAGCAAAGCATTTGGCAAAATACAACTATTTCTCATGATTAAAACTCCTCAAGATACAGGGATAGAGGGAACATATCTCATATTATAAAAGCCACCTATGAAGAGCCCATAGCAAATATCTTTCTCAATGGGGAAAAACTGACAGATCTTCCCTTCAGGTCAGGAATATGACAGGGATGCCCACTCTCATGACCTTTTTTGAACACAACATTAGAATCCCCAGCCTCAGCATTTGGACAACAATAGCAAGTAAAACGGATTCAAGTTGTCATAGAAGAAGTCAAATCATCTCTCTTTGCATATGATAATATGCTTTATGTGGAAAAGCCAAAAGACTTCACTCCTAAATGACTTGAACTCATACAACAATTCAGAAACATGTAGGATTCTGAAATGAAAACACAGAAATCTCTTGCTTTCCTATACACTAACAAAGTGAATGGAGAAAGAGAAATGAAGGTGTCAATTCCACCAAACACAGCACCCAAATGCATAAGATGCCTAGGAATAAACCCAACCAAAGAGGCAAATAATTTTAACTGTATAAACTACAGAACACTAAGGAAGGACATTGAGGAAGATGCAAAGAGATGGAAAAACATTCAATGCTCCTGGATTGGAAGAATCATCATTGTAAAAATTCAAATGCTGTCCAGAGTACTCTACACATTCAACGCAATCCTTATCAAAATACCATCAAAACATTTCACCCTTAAAACAAACAATCATCCAATTTCCATGTAGCCAGAAATGATCCTGAATAACCAGAGGGCTGTTGAACAAGAAAACCAAAGCTGGGCACATCACAGTGCCTGACTTCACGCAAGTTTACAAAGCTGTGATCATCAAGGCAGCAGAGTAGTGACACAAAAACATACCCACCACTCAATAGAAAAAAAGATAGACCACAGAAATGGACCCTCATGTCTATGGTCAACTAACCTTTGACAAAGCAGGAAGGAGTACTCAGTGGAAAGAAGACAGTGTCTTCAATAAGTGGTGCTGGGAAAATTGGACAGTCACACACAGAAGGATGACACTGGGCCTTCTCTTACACTATATGCAAACATATATTCAAAATGGATGAAATACCTCAATGTGAGACAGGAATCCTTCAAAATCCTAGAGGAGAACCCAGGTTGCAATCTCTTCAACTTCATCCACAGCAACTTCTTGCAATACACGTCTCTAAGGACAAGGGAAACAAAAGCAAAAATGAACTACTGTTTTTAAAGATAAAAAGCTTCTGCACGGTAAAGGGACCAATCAAAGAATTTCTGATTGGGAGAGGATATTTGCGAATGACTTATCCAATAAGGGATTAATATCCAAAATATAGAAAGAACTTATACAAGAGAGGCATAATATTCAAATACCTGAGTAAAAAATCTGTTTATATATCTGTTTAATCTGTTCCGAATTAATCTTTAACTAAACTATTCAAACAACTACACAAAGTATCAGAACTCATTTCTAAACTTTGTTGTAGGAACATACTGAGCAATTGATATTTCACCTTATTCATGTTGGTGGGCCTTTTCAAGTGAATACACACATAAAACACTAGGTGTTCTCCTTCATCTACAAAGATGTCCTGAAATCACGATTGCTGTTACGTTTTTATGGAGATATCTAAAAAGTCAAGGGCAGCAATGAAAGAAAAGTATACACACTGGTTTAAAAAATATTCAAAGAAGTCTATTCAGAAAAATGACTTCATTCATAGGATGGTGGAAGGACCAATGTCAGATCTCCAAACCAGAATGTTTGTAACTATGCAAGATAATAAACAGTATGTGTCTTATGACATTTTTATTTTTATTTATCATTTAAGGTTGGGATATTTCTCCAAATGCTTAAGATGATTTTAATTAGAATTAATAAAACACTATTTTAATAAAGTATTAGAATTAACAGTTGATACATTCAAGCATTTAAATAACAAAAATCCAAAGGAAAATCTTGTCAAAGTCGATTTAAGATAAATCTGTTACCTATTTTATACTTTCACATAGATACATAATTAAATGTTAAAAAGTAAATAAATTGCTTACATACTCATGTGTTAAAAAAACATAAACCTCTCTTTTGATTTCAAACAAAACATGATAGAATTCTTGAAAGAATTGGTGTTGTACCTTCCAATCACATGAATTTGTAGTAAATGTGCTGGAAGTGATATTTTAATCAATGGGTGATATCTACAAGCATCAATGTACTTCTTTACTCAATTTATAGTAAATGAAATTAAGGTCTACACTAAATGATAGTATATTCATGTGAATATGATCACTTTAAAGTAATAATAATTCTTTCTGGCAAAATATATAGTAAATAAGGAAAATAAAATGAACTTGCAAATATGAGATTCTGAACTAAGACATTTTCAGAAAAATAATTGAATTTGAAACAGGCATATTATCACTGACTAATACAGCTAACAGGAGGTAAATGAAAAGTTCGTATATGTCAAATTAACTCCGAAGACTATGATCTTTATTTTAAAAAGTGGGTATTTGTTTTTTGTGTCTTTTCCCCCCCTTTTATTCTTAATCAAGACCTGTAGTGTTGTAAATCTGCCTCACAAAATACATCCTAAGAACATTTCTTTTGGGCGCCTGGGTGGCTCAGTGGGTTAAAGCCTCTGCCTTCAGCTCAGGTCATGATCCCAGGGTCCTGGGATCGAGCCCCACATCGGGCTCTGCTCTGCCGGGAGCCTGCTTCCTCCTCTCTCTCTGTCTGCCTCTCTGCCTAGTTGTGATTTCTCTCTGTCAAATAAATAAAATATTTTAAAAAAAGAACATTTCTTTAAAAAAGAGTTAAGCCTCCACCAGTCATTTATAGTGGTGCATTACTCCTTTTTTAAAATTTTATTTATTTTTATATTTTTTTCAGTGTTCCAGAATTCATTGTTTATGCACCACACTCAGTGCTCCATGCAATACTTGCCCTCCAACCTCCCACTCCCTTCCCCTACAAAACCATCATATTGATTTTCAGCGTCCACAGTCTCTCATGATTCATCTCACCCTCCAATTTCCCCCAACTCCATTCTCCTTTCCATCTCCCCATGTCCTCCGTGTTATTCCTTATACTCCACAAATAAGCGAGGCCATAAGATAATTGAATATCTCAGTTTGACTTATTTCACTCAGCATAATCTCCTTCAGTCCCGTCCATGTTGATACAAAAGTTGGGTATTCATCCCTTCTGATGGAGGCGTAACACTCCATAGTATATATGGACCACATCTTCCTTATGCATTCATCCATTGAAGGGAATCTTGGTTCTTTCCACAGTTTGGAGACTGTGGCCATCACTGCTATGAACATTGGGGCACAGATGGCCCTTCATTTCACTACATCTCTATCTTTGAGGTAAATACCCAGTAGTGCAATTACAGGGTCATAGGGAAACTGTTTTTAATTTCTTAAGGAATCTCCACACTGTTTGCCAAAGAAGCTAACACAACTTGCATTCCCACCAACAGTGTAAGTGGGTTCCCCTTTCTTTACATCCTCTGCAGCACACGTTGTTTATTTTCTTGTTAATTTGGGCCATTCTAACTGGTGTAAGGTGGTTTCTCAATGTGGTTTTGATTTGAATATCCCTGATGGCTAGTGTTGATGAACATTTTCTCGTGTGTCTGTTAGACATTCGTATGTCTTTATTGGAGAAGTGTATGTTCATGTCTTCTGCCCATTTTCTGACATGATTATCTGTTTTGTGTGTGTTGAGGTTGAAGAGTTCTTTATAGACCCTGGATATCAGCCCTTTGTCTATATTGTTATTTGTGAATATCTTCTCCCATTCCATGGGCTGCCTCTTTGTTTTTTGACTGTTTCCTTTGCTGTGCAGAAGATTTTGATCTTGATGACGTCCCCAAAATTAATTTCTGCATTTTTTCCTTTGCTTTGGAGACATATCTTGAAGGAAGTTGCTGTGGCTGATGTCGAAGAGGTTACTGCCTATGTTCTTCTCTAGGATTCTGATGGATTCCTGTCTCACATTGAGGTATTTTATCTATTTCAAGTTTGTCTTCGTGTATGGTCTAAGAGAATGGTTAAGTTTCATTTTTCTATGCATAGTTGCCAATTTTCCCAGCACCATTTATTGAAGACACTATTTTCCACTGTATATTTTTTTCCTGCTTTGTCAAAGATTATTTGACCATAGAGTTGAGGGACCATATCTGGCCTCTCTACTCTGTTCCACTGGTCTATATGTCTGTTTTTATGCCAATACCATGCTGTCTTGGTGATCACAGCTTTGCAGTAAAATATGCAATCAGGCAATAGGATGCCCCCAGTTTTGTTTTCCTTTTTCAACATTTCCTTATCAATTTGGGGTATCTTCTGATTCCATACAAGTTTTATAATTGTTTGCTTCAGCTCTTTCAAAAATGCCAGTGGCATTTTGTTCAGAATGGCATTGAAATTATAGATTGCTCTAAGCAGTATAGAAATTTTAACAATGTTTATTTTTCTGATCCATGTGCGTGGAATGGTCTTCATTGTTTTTGTGTCCACTTCAATTTCTTTCGTGAATTGTCTGTAGTTCCTCGAGTACAGATACTTTGTCTCTTTGGTTAGGCTCATTCCCAGGTATATTTTGATTCTTGGTGCTATAGTAAATGGAAACAATTCTCTAATTTCCCTTTCTGTATTTTCATTCTTGTTGTGTAAGAGAGCAAATAATTTCTGTATATGGACTTTGTATCCTACAGTTTTACTGAATTGCTGAATGGGTTCTAGTGTTTTGGGCATGGAGTCTTTTGGGTTTTCCATATAAAATATCATGTCATCTGCCAAGAGAGAGAGTTTGACTTCATCATGCCAATTTGGATACCTTTTATTTCAATTTGTTGTCTGATTGCCATTGCTAGAACTTTTAGTACTATGTTGAACAAGAGTGGTGAGAATGGGCATTTTTGTCGTGTTCTGGATCTCAAAGGGAAGGCTGTCAGCATTTTCCCCATTGTGGATGATATTTGCTGTGCATTTTTCAGAGATAGATTTTATGAAATTGAGAAATTGAGAAATTGAGAAATGTTCATTCTATCCCTACAGAAGTGTTTTAATCAGGAACGATGCTGGATTTTGTCAAATGCTTTTTCTGCATCAATTGAGAGGACCATGTGGTTCTTCTCTCTTCCCTTATTGATTTGTCCCATCACATTGATTGATTTGGAATTTTGAACCACCACTGCAACCCAGGAATGAATCCCACCTGGTCATGGTGGATAATCTTTTTAATGTGCTCTTGGATCCTATTAGCTAGGATCTTTTTGAGAATCTTAGCATCCATATTCATCAGGGATATTGATATGAAATTCTCCCTTTTGGTGGGTTCTTTTCCTTGTTTGGGGATCAGGGTACTGATGGCTTCATAAAACCAGTCTGGAAGTTTCCCTTCTGCTTCAATTTTTTGAAACAGCTTCTGGAGAGTAGGTATTATTTCTTCTTTCAATGTTCGGTAGAATTCTCCAGGGAGTCATTCAAGTACTGGACTCTTGTTTTTTGGGAGGTTTTTGATCACTGCTTCAATCTTTTTACTAGATATCGTTCTATTCAGGTTGTCAATTTCTTCCTGATTCAGTTTTGGAAGTTTACAGATTTCCAGGAATGCATCCATTTCATCTAGGTTGCTTAACTTATCGACATATAACATTGATAATAATTTGTAATGATTGTTTCTATTTCCTTGGTGTTAGTAGTGATCTTTCCATTTTGATTCATAATTTTATTAATTTTGGCCTTCTCTCTTTTCTTTTAGATTAGTTTGGCCAATGGTTTATCGATCTTATTGGTTCTTTCAAAAAAAACCCGCTTCTAGTTTCATTGATGTGTTCTACTCTATCTCTAGTTTCTATGTCATTGATCTCTGCTCTAATCTTGATTATTTGCCATCTTGTGTGTGGATTTCGCTTAATTTGTTGTTGATTCTCTGTTATTAAGGTGTAGAGAGAGATGGTATATACTGGATTTTTCAATTTTTTTAGGGAGTCTTGGATGGCTACGTATTTCCCACTTACAACTGTCTTTGCTGTATCACATAAGTTTAGGACGGAAGTGTCTTCATTCTCATTGTTTTCCATGAATTTCTTAGGGCCTTTTTTGATTTCCTGGTTGATCCAATATTCTTAAGCAAGGTGGTCTTTAGGTTCTAGGTGGTTGAATTCCTTCCAAACTTTTTTTGAGATAGAGCTCCAATTTCAAAGCATTGTGATCTGAGAATATGCAGGGAATAATCTCAATCTTTTGGTATTGGTTGAGCCCTGGTTTGTGTCCCAGTATGTGGTCTATTCTGGAGAAGGTTCCATGTGCACTCGAGAAGAATGAGTATTCTGTTGTGAGGGTGGAATATTCCGTATATATCTAAGAGGTCCATCTGGTCCAAAGTGTCATTCAATGCTCTTTTTTAAAATATTTTATTTATTTGACAGAGAGAAATCACAAGTAGGCAGAGAGGCAGGCAGAGAGAGAGGAGCAATCAGGCTCCCTGTGGAGCAGAGAGCCCAATGTGGGGCTCAATCCCAGGACCCAGGGTTCATGACCTGAGCTGAAGGCAGAGGCTTTAACCCACTGAGCCATCCAGGCACACCAATGCTCTTGTTTCCTTATTGATTTTATGTTTGGATGATCTATTACTGAGAGTGGCATGTTATTATCCCCTACTACTAATGTATTCCTATCAGTATGACTCTTTATCTTGATTAACACTTGTCTTATGTAGTTGACTGTTCCCATATTGGGGCCATAAATATTTACAATTGTTAGATCTTCTTGGTTGATAGACCATTTAACAATGATTAAGTGTCCTTCTGTATCTCTGACTACAGTCTTTAGTTTAAAATCTAATTTATCTGACACGAGAATCACTACACCAGCCTTATTTTGAAGCCCATTAGCATGAAAAATTCTTCTCCATCCCTTCACTTTCAGTCTGGCTGTACTCTTAAGTTCAAAATGGGTCTCCTGTAGACAACGTATGGATGGGTCCTGTCATTTTATCCAATATGCAACCCTGTGACATTTTTATGGGTGCATTTAGGCCATTCACATTGAGAGTGATTATTGAGAGATACTTTTTTATTGACATCGTGTTACCTGTGAAGTCTTTGTTTCTATAGATTGTCTCCATAAATTTCTGTTCAATGATATTCTTGGATTTTCCCCTCTTTTATAGAGCCCCTCTTAATATTTCTTGTAATGCCAGTGTGGTGGTCACATACTTTTATGAACCTTGACGGTCATGGAAGCTCTTTATCTCTCCATCCATTTTGAATGTCAATCTTACTGGATAACATATTCTGGGCTGTATGTTCTCATTTAGTACCCTGAATACATCTTGCCAGCCCTTTCTGGCTGTCCAGGATTTTGTGGACATGTCTGACACTATTCTGATGGGCTTTCTTCTGTACGTAAATTCCGTCTAAAATTATGATTCATCATTTTCACAATCAGTTGTCTGGAGGTCTTTCTAGATTCTATGATCTCTGGGGGAGTCCTTTCTGCCTCTAGGACATGAACGCTGGTTCCATTCTCCAGGTTGGGAAATTTTTCATGGAGAATTTGTTCAACTATATCCCTAGTCTTCTTTATTTCTCCCCCCCACCCTCAGGTATTCCAATAATTCTAACATTGGAATGTTTCATGGAGTCATTTATTTCCCTAATTTTGTTTTCATGGCATCTAAGCTGTTTGTTACAGGCTTCCTCCTAATCCTTTTTCTCTATCCGTTTGTCCTCTAGATCACTAATTCTATCTTCTGCCTCAATGACCCTAACTGTTAGAGAATTTGGAGTAAATTGAAAATCATTGAGAGAATTGTTAACATCATCCCTGGTGGCTTTCACTGCTGCCCTAATCAATTCCATTTTGTCATCAATGGCTTTCTCCAACCTAGCCATTGCCTGGATAATTATTAGCCCGAATTCTCTTTCCCACATACTGTTTATGTCCATATTCAATAGCTTTGATGGAGAGGGCATAGTCTCTGAATTTTTTCTCTGTTGGGAATTCCTCCTCCTAGTATTTTGGTGAGAATTAGCTGAAGGGATGTGTAACTGAATATATCAACCGTGGTGCAGGTAATGTGCACTCTGGAACACTTCTGAGCTATAGGGTGTCTCCACCAAAAAGAAAGAAAAAGAAAAAGTGTGAGAGAGAGAGAAAGAAAAAAGAAGAAAAAAAAAAAAGAGAAGACCCAGCCTGAATGGGCCCTGCAACCACTGCTCTTCATTCTGTCTCTGATATTTTACTTCCTCTGGGATTTTCATGTGCCTGGAATCCTAAAATATGGCCTTCTCTGTCTGCTTACAGAACATAAGAAAGATACATAATTTTTCAATGTTTTATAAAAATAACATTTTATAACAAAGGAATGTTCCTGAAAGAACAATCATCATGAGAATCCCCCAAATAAACTACTTTCATTATCTAAGGTAATGTTCCCTTTCATAAGGACACACTGAATGGCAGAAACCGGGGATATGTCTGGGTCCATGTGACCACTTTAAATTCTTTCATTTTCCTTCATAGGCCACATTTAAACTATTGTAGTGTGCTTTTTATAAAAAATATTAAAATCACAACTAAATCTTCTCATTTATTAATAACAAATCAGTAGTCGAATAAATTGTTCTTTAGGCTTTAGCCAGACTGTGTTTATGTAGTAAAATATGCCTTAAATATGAAGAAAAAAAAGGTCATTACTTCTCTAAGAAGTAATCGCCCATAATGGATGGTGTCTCTAGTCCATGATTTTCCCTCTGGGTTGTGTGCATGTGTGTGTGTGTGTGTGTGTGTGTGTGTGTATAACACTGCGGAGGCAGGGAGAGTTTTTGGCTAGGCTCTTGTTCTACATAATGTCCCCACAGTGCACAGGCACTGTTGCTGCTGTTCCCTTGACCATTCACAGTGACAGCCCCCAAAACCCCATCTTTGAACAACTGATCCATTTGCAATTATTTCACTTTCATGGTTCATGTGAAAATTACATCTGTGCCCTAAATCTCTGTTTCTTTCTCTCTGATTCCTAGAAACTTCACCATTTGAACGCCTTTAGTTCAGGGACGTTCAACTTGTACTGATGGCGTTGGAGGTTCATGACAACTCAGGGAGTGAAAAGGCCCATGATGGAAGGACTCTGGGATCCTGACAGAACACATGAAGGAGTTCAGTCTCCAATCTGAAGATACACTCAGCACTGTCATGTGGGGAAATCTACGATAACATGTTACCATAATTTGTGGAGTTATTTGGTAATTCAGCATAACATAATATACCTACAACATGTTGAAATCAGCAAGTCAACTTAGATAGTTATCAGCCTAGAACTTAGAGAAAATGAACGAAGAAGCATCTGGCTTCCTCAGTCAGTAGGGCATGGGATACTTGATCTCAATTCACGAGTTTGGGTCCCATATGGAACACAGAGTTGATGTAGGAAACAAAAGAAGATAACAGGATTTACACATGACCAAATCAATTGGGCTTGAACAATAGAGCTGGCCGGTGGTGGGCTAGATCCTCTCTCCTGTTCCTTCAGCCACTGAGCCCTGAGCACTCAGGTGTTACCGGTGCTTATCAGGCAACCAGTTTCTCCCTGGATGAGCTCTGGGTCTAGAGGGGCAGAAGGACAAACATGAACTGAAAAACTGAATGAAAGGAACATTTTCTCCATAAGGAAAGAGCAAGGGACTACAACTGGTTCCTGAGCTCTAACAGGTGAGGGGTCCGACAAGGCCATCTGAGATGATATTGAGATTTCCTGTGGCAGGAAAAGAAGGAGGCAGCCCTGCACAAATATGAAGGTATGTAGCCCAACAGAGGGTCCCATGGTGCAGAGGATTAGAAGCAGGACAAGGTGTTCCCAGCGTGGGGATTAGAAAGGAGGCCATGGTGAGTTGAGAAAGCTGGGGAGCAGAGAGGAAAGGGAGGAGGACCACGGCCTGGGGAAGGTGGACAGTATCAGTACCCTGCTCCTAGTGCCATGTGACCATATTACCCCACAACAAGACACACAGTCTCACAGTCTCACAGGAGACTCTAAGTACAGCAATCAAGCAGTATACAGCTAGGGGGTTCTGCCGGACCCCCTCAGTTCTTTGGTGCTATTTCTAACACCAAGGCAGGACCTGCTTCACTGAGAACCTGAGCTCATTTAATGGTGTTGGCAGGAGTCATTCCATCTCAAAAGGCCTGAGTTCTTCTGTCTGTTGTTGGCTCTCACTGCTAGGGCACATCCTCATGTGTGTGTCAGAGATCAACATAGGGGCTTGTACTCCAAGGTGAGGATCTGAGAGAGAACACGGGTCTAAGGCAGCATGGGGACGGGAATGAGATTTTAGAACTAAATCTCAGATGGAGCTTTTTTGTTATGTGGCCATGTTCTGTGGAATGTATGGAATCTCTAAGTACAAACCACATTCCAACAAACAGGGTTACAAAGATGTTTAAACCAGATATGTGTTTTCAGGGAACCACTGGGAGGAGAAGGTGAAGACCCCTGCAGGGTTAGTGCCTGGCACAGAATCACAGACGGTAAGAAAGCTGAAGCAGTGATAAAACCAGCTCTTTTTGAGTGTCCTCAAATTTGGGACCTGGATGCATCCATCAATTCATTGAGGGCTCTGGAAAACGTTGTGTGGAAGTCAGGGGCTAGAGATATGGGGAAGGTTTCAGGGTGAGGGTGAGCACTGATATCATAGACAGGAGACATTCCAGCAAGATCTTCTCTGAGGGTGAGCCCAGGTCATGGAAACACACTGAGTGGACCCCTATCCACATGACACCCATTGGAAAGGAGGTAATAGCTCTCAGCACAGGATATGCAGTCTCTAGTGGTAAAGGTGGATTCTGATCATCAAGGCTAAGGCTCCGTCCCTTTTTTAGGGTTTGATTTGAAAATTAGAAAGCCTAAATTCTTGGGAAACTATGGCCCACCACTGTAGATGGCGCTGTCACCTTCTGGGACTCCAGAATAGGAGCACTAATGAACAGATGTGTGCCCACAGGAACGATTGTGCACTCGTGCGTGCATACACACACACACACACACACACACACACACACACACACACACCATTAGGCACTGTAGGGTGGGATCTAACGAGTAGCAGAGTAAGACAAAGTGAGAAGAGGAGGAAAATGTGCTTGGAGTTATGTCCAACATGTGACACCACTCCTACAATATCATAGGCATTATTCCACATACGCCTATAGACATCTGGAGGAAGTCCATGCTAGAATCATCTTTATTGTACAGATCAGATCCAGACCACCCCTGACAAGGATAAGGGCTTATCCAGGGACACAAGCAGGTAAGAGTGGAGAGTGTATCTGAAGCCAGGTGGGGCCCTGGCTGCACTCAGCCCTTCCTTAGGGGTTGGTGGAGAGAGGTGTCCCTATGTACAGATGTGGCTTTGTATGCAGAAAGGAGATGAGCAGACAGCAGCCCCAAGCACTGGTTGTGTAGGTGATAATCCATGGTGGACTTGGGTAGGTGATCTCAAGAAGTGATGTCACCTCCTTGATCACAGACCCCAACAGAATTTGGAACCCCTCAACCAGGCGCCCACATTCTACTGTAGTCCAGTACCAGAGTTACATGCCTGGAGACATCTGATGCAAAAAGATATATCTTGCTATTTGTCTACTTCCTGGGCCTCTATTTCCAAAACCCCAGGGAATGGCTTTCTCAAATACTGCAAACATTTGCACAAACCTCATTCCCAATGCCTCAGGGCATTTGGTAGGAGGTTTCATAAAGTGATTTGAGAACAGCGTTCTGGGTAACTGAACCCTGGATAACAAACCTGGATAAACAGGTTTGTTTTCTGCCTGAAAAGAAATGTAGGGTTAGGATTAGGGTTTTGGGGCCTGGCAGGTCTGATCTGCTGGCTCCTGGGCCAGCTGTTCCAATGGCTGATTGGAAGACAGGATTCAGGTTGTGTCAGTCTGAGCATTTCTGTCTGGGGTGGTGTACGAAAGTGGGAAGGCATTGGGGGTCATACATGTTCCCCCTAATCCAGGGTATTGTGCAGTTCCATAGGGCACTGTTTCCTTCTGGAGAGCAGGGAGATTCCTGTTGTGTAGCTCTGGAGTCCCCAAACTGGAGGGCTTATGTTCCAAGATCTGGGGACAGAAGTCTGAAAACCCAAGCTAAGTTTATGGTTAGGGTCCAGGGCATGGATCACCGATCTGCAAATGCTGACAGGAGGTACCCAGACTCTGAAGTTAGGGTGAAGGTCAGGCATTCCTCATTCTAGAATTTGTTACCACTAAGGTCACTGTGTGTTGTATGCTGTATGTTGTATGTTGAGGTGGACTCCTGCAGACATGGAGGTTTCTCCTGCTCTGGGGATTTTGCGAAGTTCCAAAGAGCAAGGTTTCATTCATGGGGAGAGTTGGAGTCCTTTTTGGGCAAGGTTAGTGGGTCCCAGACTGGAGGTCTCTGCCCAGGAGGAGTGACAGAATGTATATTAGTGTCAAGGGCTGGCTTCTGTCCATGGGAGTGGTTTTGGGGACCCTGCATATTTCTCCTCATCTGGGGGTTTTGTGCAGCTCAGTAAGCATGGTTTCCTTCTGGAGACAGGGAGAGTCCTGTGGTGTGGCTCGTAAATAACCAATCTGGAATGCATGTGGGCCCTATCTCTGGGGAAAGAAGTGTGTAAACACAAGATAAGGTTTGCCTTAGGGCCTAGGAGATAGCAGGCCCTATCTGTAGATGTTGAGGCGAGCTCTACAGGATCTGAAGTGAGGGCTATTGTCAGGTATTTGCTCAGACTAGGGCCGCCAAATGTGGAGGTGGCCTCCTGAGGACATGGAAGTTTCTCCTGCTCTGGTGGGTTTTGCACAGTTCCAAATAACAAGGTTTCTTTTGGGGGCAGGAGGAGCTCTGTTTTGTAGCCCAGGAGTGTCCCATGCAGAGGGATTCAAGAAAAGGGCTCTGGTTATGGATGCCTGAATAGCGAACATAGGGTTAGGATGAGGGCTGGGGCATGGAAGGTCTGATCTGCTGGCTCTGGGGCCAGTTATCCTGGTGGCTAATTGGAGGACGGGACTCCAGTTGGTTCTGACTTCACATTAGCAAAGTGGGGTGGCATAAGGAGCCATGCAAATTTCCCCTACTCTAGGAGTTTTGTGCAACTCCCTAGGGCACAGTTTCATTCTGAAGGGGTGGTAGAGTCCTGTGGTGTGGCTCTGCAGACCCCAGTGTGGAGGGCTTGTGCTCTAAGACTCTGGGGATGGACATCTAAAAACCCAAGCTAGTTTTATGGTTAGGGTCTAGGGCATGGAGCACCTATCTCCAGATGCTGAGGCAAGATCCCAGATTCTTAAGTTAGGGCGAGTGTCAGGCATTCGCTCAGACTACAACTTGTGTCCTAGGGTCACCGAATGTGTGGGGGACCTCCTGGCGCCATGGAGGTTTCTCCTGCTCTGGGGGTTTTGTGCAGTTCCACATACTGTGGTTTCATGCTCAAAGACATGTGGAGTCCTGTTGTATGGCTCAGGGGTGCCCCATATGTAGGGATTTGAAAGCAGATTTCTGGGTATGGATGCCTGAAAATTCAATCTAGGGTTATGGTTAGGGCCTAGAGGCATAAAAGATCTGATCTGATGACTCTGATGCCAGCTGCATATGTGGCTGACTGGAGGTCGGTACTCATGTTGAGGGACAGAATGTGTATAAGTGTCAGGGCCGGCTTCTGTCAATGGGGGTGGCTTCCAGGTTTCTTGCAGCTTTCTCCTAATCTGGGGGTATTGTGCAGCTCCATAGGGCATGGTATCCTTCTGGAAAGCAGGGAGAGTCCTATAGTGTGGCTACTGAGTCCCCAATCTGGAAGGCTTGTGGGCCAGAACTCTGAAGAAAGAAGTCTGAAAACCCCAGCTAAGGTTTGGGTTAAGGCCTAGGACATGGCAGGCCCGCTCTGTAGATGTTGAGATCAGCTTCCCAGGATCTAAGTTAGGGCGCATGTTAGGCCCTCACTTAGACTAGAATTTGTGACAACTGGGGCTGCCATATGTTGAGGTGGACTCCTGAGGACATGGAGGTTTCTCCTGCTCTGGGGTTTTGTGCAGTTCTATACAGCAAGGTTTCACTGGGGGACAGGTGGAGGCCTGTTGTATGGCTCAGGGTTCCCCCATGTGGAGGGAATTGAGAGCAGGGCTCTGGCCTGAAAACTCAATCTAGGGTTAGCATCAGGGCCTTGGGGCATGGCAGGTCTGAACTGCTGCCACTGGGGACAGTTGTCCCAGTGTCTGATTGAAGGATGTGACTCAGGTTATGTTGGACTGCACATTAGTGTCCAGGTGGAATGTGAAAATGGGGTGTCATTGGGTCCGTGCGTGTTTTCCCTAATCAAGGGGTTTTCTGCAGCTCCATAGGCCATGGATTCATTCTGGAGGGCAGGGAATGTCCTGCGGTGTGGTTCTGGTGTCCCCAATCTGGAGGCCTTATGTTCCAGGACTCTGGGGATGGAAGCCTGAAAACCCAAGCTAGGTTTATGGTTACGGTCTGGGGCATGGATCCCCGATCTGCAGATGCTGAGTCTAGGTCCCCGGATTCTGAAGGTAGGGAGAGTCAGGCATTCGCTCAGACTAGAATTTGTGTTCTAGGTATGCTGAATGTGTCGGGGGCCTCCTGAGGCCATGGAGGTTTCTCTTGCATGGGGGTGGGGATCTGTGTAGCTCCAAATGATATGGTATCAATCTGTGGGACAGGTGGAGTCTGCCTGTATGGATCTAGGATCCCTGATATGTAGGATTTCGAGACAGTGCTCTGGGTATGGATGCCTGAAAACTCAACCTAGGGTTAAGCTTAGGGCCTTGGGGCATGCCAGGTCTGATCTGCTGACTCAGTCGCCAGCTACTTGGTGGCTGACTGGAGGTCACTGACCAGGTTGAGGGACAGAATGTGTGTTAATGTCCAGAGCTAGCTTCCATAAATGGGGGTGGCTTTGGGTTTTCGTGCAGCTTTCTCCAATTCTGGGGCTTGCATTATTCTCCATAGGGCATATTTTCCTTCTGAAAGGGAGAAAGAGTCCTGTGCTGTGGCTCTGGTGTACCCTATCTGGAGGGCTTGTGGACCAGGACTTTGAAGATGGAAGTGTGAGAAACCAAGCTAGGGCTAGGGTTATGGCCTAGGGCATGGCAGACCCAAACTACAGACGTTGAGGCAAGCTCCCTGGGATCTGAAGTTAAGGCGAGTGTCAGGCATTAGCTCCAACTAGAAGTTGTGGCAACGAGGGCCCCTGTATTTTGAGGCGGCTTCCTGAGGACATAGATATTTCTCCCGCTCTGCGGTTTTATAGCAGTTCCAAATATCTTGGACTACTCTGGGGGAAAAGTTGTGTCCTGTTTTGTGGCTCTGGGGTCCCCCATATGGAAGGATTAGAGAGCAGTTTTCCGGACATGGATCCATTAAAATGCAACCTAGGTTTAGGATTACATCCTATTGGAAGGTCTTATATTCTGGCTCTGGGCTGAGGTACCAATTGGGATATGCTCAAATGGGGCTAAGGCCAAGGGTCAAAATGGGTGTTTGAATCCAGGGCATCCTGCAAAATGCAACACAGATTTCTTCTAACTCTGAGGGTTTTACACACCTCCAAAATGCAAGGTTTCCTTATGGAGGGTAGGAGGAGTTCTGTTTTGTGGCTCAAGTGTCCCCCGTGTGGAGGGATTTGAGACCAGGGTTCTGGGTATGGCTCTGGCTCTGTAAATCCAACCTAGGTTTAGGATTAGGGACTAGGGGCATGGCAGGTCCGATCTGCTGTTTCTGGGGTCAGCTATCCTGGTAGCTGATTGGAGGACAGGACTCATGTTGTGTCAGACTGCACATTAGTGTCCATGGGGGCATACAAAAGTGGGGAGGCATTGGGAGCCATGCAAGTTTCCCCTAATAAAGGGGTTTTGTTCAGCTTCATAGGTCACGATTTCCTTCTGAAGGGCAGGGAGAATCCTTTGGTGTGGCTCTGGAGTCTCCTATCTGGGGGGCCGGTGTTCAAGGACTCTGGGGACAGAAGTCTAGAAACTGGAGCTAGGTTTATGGTTACAGGCTAGGGCATGAATTCCCGATCTGCAGATACTGAGGCTAAGTACCAGATTCTGAACTTAGGGAGAATGTCAGGCATTCGCTCAGACCAGAATTTGTGTCCTAGGGATGCCACATCTGTGGGAGATTCCTGGGCCCCAGAGGTTTCTCCTGGGGTTTTGCACAGCGCCAAATAGTATGGTTTCATTCTGGGGCATGGGTGGAGCCCTTTTGTATAATTCAAGAGTCCCTCATATGGAGGGATTTGAGAGCAAGCTTGGCTATGGATGACTGAAAAATTCACCTAACGTTAGTGTTAGGGCCTAGGGGCATGGCAGGTCTACCTGATGGCTCTGGCTCCAGCTACGTGGGTAGTTGACTGGAGGTCGGTGCTGAGGTTGAGTGACAGAATGTGTATAAGTGTCAGAGCCAGCTTCTGTAAAAAGGGGCGGCTTCAGGGCATCGTGAGTTTTTTTCCTAATCTGGGTTTATTGTGCAGCTACAAAGGGCATGGTTTCCTTCTGGAGGGCAGGAAGAGTCCTGTGGTGTGACTCCATAGTCCCCAGTCAGGAAGGCTTGTGGGCCAGAACTTGGGAGAGAGAAGCCTGAAAACACAAGCTAGGTTTTGGGATAGGGCCCAGGACATAGCAGGCCCGATCTGCAGGTCCTGAGGCTATCCTTACAGCATCTGAAGATAAGGCGAGTGTCAGGCATTCACTCAGATCAGACTAGAATTTGAGGCCACTATGACCACTGTGTGAGGAGGAGGCCTCCTGAGGACATGGATATTTCTCCCACTCTGGGGTTTTTGTGTCATTCCAAATAGTAAGGTTTCATACGGGTGAACAGTACAATCTTGTTGTATAACTCCAGCACCCCCTATGTGGACGGATTCAAGAGCAGGCTTCTGGGTATGGATGCCTGAAAACTCAAACTCGGTTTGGTTTAGGGCCTAGATGGATGCCTGAAAACCCAAAGTAGGGTTAGGATTTCAGCCTAGGGGCATGTCAGGTCCTATCAGCTGCCCCTGTGTCGAGCTACCTTGATGGCTGATTGGTCGTCGGGACTCAGGTTGTGGCAGACTGCACATTAGTCTGCAGGGTGGCATTCGTAAGTGGGGTGGGATCGGGGACCCTTCATGTGTCCTCTAGGACAGGGGTTTTGTGCAGCTCAATAGGGCACGATTTCAATCTGAAGGGCATGGATCATCCTGTGGTGTGGCTCCTGAGTGCCCAGTCTGGAGGGCTTGTGTTCCATAACTCTGGAGTTTGATATCTGAAAACCCAAGCTAGGTTTATTGTTCGGGTCGAGGGCATGGTTCTATCATCTGCACATGCTGAAGCAAGGTCACTGGATTCTGAATTGAGAGAGAGTGTCAGGCATTTTCTCACACTAGAATTGGTGTCCTAGGGCCACCGAATGTGTGGGTGTCCTGCTGGGGCATGGTGTTTTCTCTTCAGGAGCTTCACACAGCTTCCAATAGTGTGGTTTCAATTTGGAGGACAGGTGGAGTCCTGTTGTATGGCTCTAGGGTCCGCCAAATGGAGGGATTCCAGAGCAGGACTCTGGTAATGGATGCCTGAAAACTCAACCTAGGGTTAGGATTACGTCCTAACTGCATCGCAGGCCTTAGATCCTGGCTCTGGGCTGAGCTACCCTTGGGGCTGGGTTGAAAGTGTGGCTCAGGCTAAGGGTCACAAAGGGTGTTTGTGTCCCTGGTGGCCAGCATTAATGGGTATGGCCTCAGGAGCAATGCAGATTTCGTCCAGCTCTGGGGGATTTCCATAACTCCAGAAAGCTTCTGGGTGTCAAGAGGAGTTCTGTTTTGTGGCTCAGGGGTCCAACATGTGGAGTATTTTGAGAGATGGGCTCTGTTTATGGATGCCTATAAACCCAACCTATTGTTTTGATTAGTGCCTAGGGGAATGGCCAGTCTAATGTGCTGACTTTGTTGCCAGCTACGTGGGTCTCTGACTGGAGGTCGGGACTGCCATACCCATGGCCCCAAACCTAAGCCGAGTTTGTGTTTTCAGATTTCTGTCCCCACAGCCCTGGCCCACACACCCACAGGCTTAGGCCTCTGGAGCCACAGTGCAGGACTGTGCCCGTCCTCTTGAAGGAAACGGTGCCCATTCTATGGGTCACAACCCTACAGATTAGGAGAGACCTACAAGGACCCAAGCCGATCCCAAGGCCCTGAAACTCAGTACAAATAGTGGAGCTGATTGTACTCACCAAGGAACTGCAGATGGCAAAAGGTAAAACCTCCAACATCTATATGGCAGCAGGTACGCCTTTGCTACTCTCCATACATAGGGCTTTTTATAAAGAAATGGGCCTATTAACATCAGAAGGAAAAGGAATTAAAAATAGAGGAGAAATATTGGCTCTCCCCCAGGCTATTTCGGACCCAAAAGAGGTTGCTGTTATGCATTGCCCAGTACACCAAAAGAGGACTAATCTAATTTCCAAAAGAAACCAATTAACATATCAAGCCACAAAGCAAGGAGCCCAAGAAACAGTGCAAGAGCTGGTTACACTCCAGGCTCCAGCCCTACCAGAAAAACAAGGCTATGCAGAGGAAGATTAAAGTATTTACAAAAATGGACTAAATGGGACTATGAAGCAGACTGGGCTAAGACTAAAACAGGAAGGTTAATTTTTCCTCAAAGACTAGGCAAGAAGTTAGTAAAAACCAGATACATCAGGATGCTCATTTGGGTACATGCAATCTCAATGTGATTATAGGCATGAAGTTCCAGGTTTCTAAATTATGGCATATGATTCACGATGTAGTTGATAGATGTGCTCAATGCCAGCCAGTTAATACGGGAGGAACTAGAATGGGAAGAGGGAAAAGTGAAAGAGGTAAGGAACCAGGAATTTACGAAATAATTCCTAGGTTTGGGCTGCCTCTCGCGATTGGATCAGACAATGGTCCTGCATTTGTGAGTTCAGTCTCACAGGCACTGGCCAATGCTGTGGGCACTAATTGGAAACTACACCATGCCTACCGACCGCAGAGTTCCAGGCAAGTAGAGAGAATGAACCAGACTCTTAAAGAGACCTTGACAAAACTAATTCTGGACAATCATGGGGGATGGGTGGATCTCCTTCCTTTCACCCTCCTCAGGGCATGATGTACACCCTACTTAAACAAGGTGACCCCATTTGAAGTAATGTTCAGAAGACCCCCCGCCCCTGCCCTCGGCTACAAGAGATTGCTATAGCAGAAATGACTGATCAGTCTGTACTCCAGTCACTGCAGGCATTACAGTCTGTCTTAAAAAAAAAAAGCCACACAGGGATCCGGACTGCCCACAATGGGACAGAGATAGAGGTGGAGACACATCCTTACCAACCCAGGGACTTGGTTTGGATACACCGCCACCAAGTGGGAAACTTGGAGCCTCACTGGAAGGGACCATTTACTGTCATCCTGACCACCCCCATGGCAATGAAAGTAGAAGGCATCAGGGCCTGGATTCACGTGGGACATGTCAAAAGAACCAAGGATGTGTTTACCCCCCCCCTCCCCAGAGATGGAAGCCACAGCTGATGGACGCCACTGACCATGGACTAAAGGTAAGACTCAAAAGACTGAGTTTATTGTTTCTCCTATTGTTACCTGTTTGTGTAAAGTATAGGTGGGAAATTAGATGGATGGAATTAGGAAAAATGGAAAAGGTTATACAAAGTGGTGAATGGTTAACTCATCAGACAACTGGGCACTAATGTTACATTTGGTTCCTGCATTATAAACATCCTAATGCCGTTTTTACAAGAGAAAATTAGAGTGATAAAAATGTTTGTCTTGCATGCTCAATATAATCCCTTACATCAGGAGAACATAAAACTGGCTGAAAAGTCAAAGATTTGACTAATCTCCCAAGAAAAGGGGGGAATGTAAGGGCCTACTTAGCCAAAGGGAGCCATTTTGTTGTTTATGCAGTAACTTAGATGGACCCGATGCAGTAAACTTAGATTGACAAGGCCCCTCCCAGAGGAACTTACTTGCAAAGCCCAGATACAAGGGTCGGTCAGGGCAGGTGGAGACATCCAATCAGTAGAGCACACATACTGTCTCCCTAGCAACCAGGGAGAGTGGGCCACACCTTTTGGGTGCCAATTCTGACCAAGGTGATAGGCTAGTTAAATATCTACTACAGATTAGGAGAAATCTACAAAGCCCCCGAGGCCATCCCAATAGCGTAGACGCCTTTGACAAAAAGGTGCATTCTGACACAACCTGAGCAACTACCTCCACACAGACATGCGGACAGATGTCCCAAAGAGAGAAGATTGAACTGGACAACCCCATAGGCCCTAATCTGAACCCTAGCTTTGGTTTCCAGGCATCTCTCCTCAGAGATCTGGTTTCGATTACCTGCATATGGGGGTGTCATGAGGCACAAAACAGAATACCTCTCGTCTCCACATGGGAAGCTTGCCATTGGGATATGTTTCAAACCCTCTGGGTAGAAGAAAGCTGCAGGGACCCTGAGGCACCGAGATAATCCAAGGTCTCCATGGACACAAACCCACATTATGAACCATCCTCAGAAGAGTCCATTTCAACACAGCCCCCTGGGTAGCTCCCACCAGACCCAGCAGATCGAACCTACCTTGTCCCTAGGAGCCAATGGGAATTGGAGGTGGGGTTTCCAGGCATCCATCCTAAGAGCTCTGCTCTAGAATCTTTCCATATGGGGCATGTTTGAGGTATCCAACAGGATTTGCCTGCGCCACAGAGGAAAACTTGCGGTTTGGAGCAGCTCAAAACCCCACAGTTGGAAAACCGGCATGGCCCCATGAGTCTCCACCCCTTAATTAAGAAACCATCATGGACACAAACTACAGCCTGAGCCAACATCTGATACTCCCCCTGACTTCAGATGTAGGAGATCTTGATTCAGCCTCTGGAGAGTGGGCCTACCTTGTCCTCCGTCTGAAACCTAACCCTAACTTGTGTTTTCAGACTTCCATCCTCACAGTCCTGGCCCACAAGCACTCCAGATTGGGAATTCTGGAGTGAAAACACAGCACTCTGCCTGCCCACTGGAAGAAAAAAAGTACCCTTCGAGGCGGCCCAGAAACCCCAAATGAGGATCAACCTGCACATTCCTCAACTGCACCCCAATTTCATAGTCTGCCCTGGGCACTAATTCTCTGTCTGACACAGGCTGAGCCCAGACCTCCCGACAGACTCTCAGAGAACTGACCCAATATCCTGCACATCGGACCCCGGTGGCCTTAGGCCTTCATCTCTTCCCAACCTGGGTTTCCAGGCATCTGAACCTAGACCTTATCTCTAATCCCTGCACCAGGGGAACCTGATGAACAACACAGAACTCCTCCTTCCACATGGCAAGAAACACTGCTGTTGGGATGGTGTCAAACCTCAGAGTAGGAGAAACCTGCTTGGCCCATAGGGCCACGCCCATGCTTGAGACACAACTTGGGCACAAATACGCATTGGGACCCTCAGCATCAACTCCGTTTACAAAAAGCCCTCTCAGGGTTTGGACCAAGAGCACACATATCAGGCTTGCCATGGCCCTGGCCCATAACCTAACAAAAGTTTGGGTTTTCCAGTAGCCCGTACCCAGGGCTCTGCTATGGAATTCCTCTGTTTTTTGGGACACTGGTAACAGAAAACAGGACTCCGCCCTTTCCACAGAATGAACCCAGACTCTTGGGAGCCAGGCCAAATCCCCAGAGTGTGAGAAACTTCCATGGCCCATGAAGCCACCCTGATATTCCATGGCCTTTCTTGACACAAAATCCAGTGACAAAAGTCTTAGCTACTGCCTCACAATCGCCCTTATTTCATACGCCAAGGAGCTCCCCTCATGGTCTGCATATCGGGCGTCCCATACCCTTGCCCTCAAAACTAAGCCGAGTTTGTGTTTTCAGCTTCTGTCCTCACAGCCTCTGGTACCACACCACAGGACTGCATCTCTACTCTCTAAGGAAACTGTACCCATTCCATTGGCCACAACCTTCCAGATTAGGAGAAACTTAAAAGGCCCCCAAGGTAATCCCAATAATGTAGAACGCCCTGGACAAAAAGGCGCGTTCTTACACAACCTGAGCAACTACCTCTACTCAGAAACCCGGACTCAAGTCCCCAGAGACAGAAATATGAACTGGACATGCCCCTAGGCCCTAATCTGAACCCTAGCTTTGGTTTCTAGGCATCTCTCCTCAGAGGCCTAGTTTTGAATACCAGCATATGAGAGTATTGTGAGGCACAGAACAGAACACCTCTCATCTCCTCATGGTAAGCTTGCTATTGCAAGCTGTGTCCAACCTTCTGGGTAGAAGAATCCTGCAGGGCCCCTGAGCTACCGCCACATTCCAAGGTCTCCATGGATACAAATCCACATAACGACCAGTCATCATGAGAGTCCATTTTAACTCATCCCCCCTGACCCAAAGCCAGCTTATAGAACCTTCCTTGTGCCAAGGAGCCAATGGGAATGTAAGGTGGGTTTTCCAGATACCCATCCTTATAGCACTACTCTCGAATATTTCTATATGGGGCATCTTTGAGCCATCCAAGAGGACTCACCTGCCCCACAGAGAAAAACCTTGCCATTTGGAGTGGGTCACAACCCCCAGAGTGGGAAATCCTCCAGGGCCTCATGTGGCCCCCCCTTCATTAATGGGCCATTTTGGACACAAACTCAAGCCTGAGTCAATGTCTGATACTCGCCCTTAATTCAGATGCAGGAGATCTCAATTCAGCCTCTGCAGAGTGAGCCTGCCATGCTCTCAGCCCGAAACCTACCCCTAGCTTGTGTTTTCATACTCATGTCCCCACACTCCTACCCCAGGCCCTTCAAATGGGGAAATTTGGAGTCACAACACAGCACATTGCCTGCCCCTGGGTATTCAGGCAGCTGTCCCCAGACCTTTCAAACAAGACCCCTCAGGAGCTGGACCAGGAGCTCGCAGAGTGGGCCTGCCCTGCCCCTAGGCCCGCATCCTAACCCTTGGTGGGGTTCTCCAGGCTCCCTGACCCAGAGACCGTCTCTGGAATACCTGTTTGTGCAGGACTCCTGAGATGGAAAACGGTACTCTTCCCTTCCCTCACAAAGACACCAAACTCTTGGGAGCTGGGCAGAATCCCCAGAGAGGAATATTCTCCCATGGCCCCATGACACCACCCTTCCATTCCGGTGCCATTGTAGACACAAAATTCTGTCAGAAAAGCTTGTGTTACCTCCTCCCAGCCGTCCTAAATTCAAATCAGAAGGAGCTGCCCTCATGGTGTCAAGATATGGTCTGACATTACTTTGCTCCATACCTCACCTGAGTTTGTGTCTACAGACTTCTGTCCCCAAAGCCCTGGCTCACATTCCCTCCAGCATGGGGCCTCTGGAACCACATCACAGGACTGGGCCTGTCCTCCTGAAGAAAACTCTGCCTGTCACAGTTGCTCAAACACTCCAGATAAGGAGAAGCCTCAAGGCCCCTGGGACCTCCCCCCCCCCCCAATTTTGAAGGCCACTCTGGACAAAAATGTGCAGTCTGACACACCCTAAGCACCCACCTCTAGGCTGACATGCAGGTCAATGGCCCTGAGTCAGGAGATTGAACCTGACCTGGCCCTAGAACCTCATCTTAACCCAACTTAGGGATTCCAGCATCTGTCCCCAGAAGCCTGTTCTGGAATACTGTAACAGTCTGGTTGGCCTGAGGGAGTCATTTTGTGTTTATGTAGTGAACTTAGATTGACCCCACCCCTCCCAGAGGAACTTATTTGTAAAGCCTAGATACAAGGGTGGGTCAGGCCAGGTGAAGACATCCAATCAGTGGGGAGCACGTATATCTACTAGGGTAAATTGAATTCCAATTGGCTACCTCTGTGTTACCTAGCAGTTTTTTTCTGTGTGTGGCAGACCTAGCATGACTGTGCAGTTTTCTCTGTGTATTACAATCCCATTGGCCACCTGTGTGTGGGCGGGGCTCAAGGACCTCTATAAAAGCTTGTCTGTGAGGCTGCAAGGGGAATATAGCAGGAGGAGTCAGAGTAGCCAGTAGGGGAGCCATTGGGAGCAGCCTCATCAGCCTCGCCACCCCGAGCAGAAGCAGCAGCAGTGCCGCCACGAGTGACCTCGCTGCCCCGAGCACCAGCAGCAGCAGCAGCAGCGCCACCATGAGCAGCCTCACTGCCCCAGGCAGTGTCGCCACTGGGAGCAGCCTCTCAGGAGTCGGCGGTGCAACCTCATCATCGGGAGTGGCCTTGCTGGGAACAGCACTGCTCTAGCGTCATGAGCATCACGGGGCAGCGGCCTCATCAGCCCGGCAGTGTTCTCGCCAGGGAGCAATGCTGCCAGATTGTCATCATCGGGAAGCGGGAGTCATCGGGTAGCGGGAGTCGTTGGGTAGCGGGAGTCGTCGGGTAAGGGAAGTAATCAGTGTTGGTGTCCTGGTCATCGTCGCTTCTTTGTAAGAGACGGCCCCGACTGGTTGATTTGATTTTCGATGCTTGGCATTGCTGGAAGCTTTGTTGGCTGCAGCCTTGTCCAGGGAGTGGCCTCACCAGGTGTGGCCTGTGGCACAGAAGGTGGGGCAGGGAGCCTCCAGGAGGGACCCGAGGCCAGGGAGGCTGTGGCCCCCAGCAAGTCTCGGGAACCTACCAGTCAGTTTGGTTGCTAATGCACGGGGCTCGGGCGCCTACCAGTCAGTTTGGTTTCTGGTGCATGGAGGGAAATAAAGCTTTGCTTGATTTTCGCTTTGTGTCAGTCTCGTTCCTTTGATCATGGACCCTAACAATACCCCCATAAGGTTCAATATGTGGTTTCTGAGCCACACATCAGAATCCCCCTGTCTGAGTAGGAACACTTGTTCTTCAGAGCTGGGTCCAACCCTCAGGTGAGGGGCATTCTTCATGGCCCCTGAGCCACCACCACATTCTAAGATCTCCCTGTACAGAGAGCAGCATTGTGACCCATCAGCCCGAGAACCCCTTTCAACTCAGCTGCCTTGGAATGTCGCCCCAGAGGCACTGATCGAACATTCCCTGTTCGTCAGCTTCAATGGTAACGCGAGATGGGCTTTCCAGGCATCCATGTGGAGAGGTCTCCTTTCCAATCTTTCCATATGGGGGAATCTGGAGCCATTCAACTGGACTCACTCTGTGCAGCAGAGGGACACCTCGCTGTTTGGAACAGCTCACAAGCCCAGTGTGGGAAAATCTCCATGGCCTCTTGAGACCACCCCTCCATTTGTTGGCCATCATGTACACAATCTCCAGCATGAGCGGACATTTGAAACTCGCCCTTACTCAGGTGATGGAGATCTCGAATTAGCCGCTGCACAGTGGAACTGCCAAGTCCTTGGCACTGAACTGAAGCATAGCTTGTATTTTCCGACTTACGCCCTCACACTCCTGGCCTGCAAGCCCTCCAGACTGGGAATTCTAGAGCCACAACACAGCCTTCTGCCTGACACCAGAAAGAAGAAGTGCCCTATGTGTCTGCCCAGAAACCCCACATGAGGATCCACCTGCATGGCCCTCGACAGCACCCGAATATCATAGGCCACTCTGGGCACTAATGCTTTGTCTGACACAGCCTGAGCCCTGATCTCCTGTCAGTCACCCAGATCGTGGGCCCCGTATCTGGCAGATGGGACCTGGCATTTCCCAAAGCCGTCATCTCTACCTAACCTGGGTATTCAGGCATCTGTCCCCAGATCTTACCTCAAATCCCTGCCTGTGGGGGAACCTGAAGCACAAAAGTGTACCCATCCTTCCCCATTTCAGAAAATCTGGCTGTTGGTATGGGTTTAAAACCCACAGAGTATGAGCAAGCTGCTTGGCTCATGAGTACACGCCCACTCAGGAGGGCCACCCCAGGCACAAACAGGTATCCTGACCCTCAGCCTGAGCCCGCTTGCAAACAAGCACCCTTGGGAGCTGGACCAGGAGCCCACAGAGGGGGCCTGAAATGCCCATGGGCCCACTTCCTAACACTCGGTGGGGTTCTCCAGGCACCCGGACCCAGAACCCATCTCTGGAATCCCTGTTTGGTGGGACTCCTGAGATGGAAAACAGTACTCTTCCTTTCCCCCAGAAAGACACCAAACTCTTGGGAACCGGCCAGAATCACCAGAGTGGAAGAAACTCCCATGGCTCCATGATGCCACCCCTCCATTCTGTGGCCATCCAAGACACACAATTCAGACAGAAAGATCTGTGCTACCGCCTCCCAGCTGCCTGAACTTCAAATCCTGAGAAGCTGCACTCAGGGTGTGCAGATAGAGCCTGCCATCTCCTCGCCCCTAAACCTCACCCAAGTTTGTGCCTGCTGACTTCAGTCCCCAAAGTGCAGGCCCACATTCCCTCCAGGATGGGGTCTCTGGAGCCACACCGCAGGACTGGGCCTGCTCTCCCGAAGGAAACTCTGCACGTCACAGTTGCCCAAACCCTCCAGATTAGGAGAAACCTGGCAGGCCCCTGAGCCCACCCCAATTTCTCAGGCTGCTCTGGAATAAAATGTACAGTCTGACACTTCCTAGGCACCCACCTCCAGGCAGACACATAGGTCAAAGTCCCTGAGTCAGAAAGTTGAACCTGACCTGCCTCTAGGACCTCATCAGAACCCTATTTTGGTTTCTCAGGAATCTGTCCTCGGAAGCCTGTTCTGGAATACCACCATAAGGTTCAACATGTGGTCCCTGAGCCACACAACAGAACATCCCCCCCATCCCCAGAAGGAAACCTTGCTCTTGGGAGCTGGGTCCAACCCTCAGGGTAGGATAATCCGCATGGCACCTGAGCCACTGCCACATTCTAAGATCTCCCTGGACAGCAAGCAGCATGGTGACCCATCAGCCTGAGAACCCCTGTTAACTCAGGCCCCTTGGAACTTTGCACCGGAGCCAGCAGATTGAAACTGTGCTGTTCCTTGTCTGCAATAGGAATGCGAGGTGGGATTTCCAGGCATCCATGCAGAGAGTTCTTCTATCCAATCTTTCCATATGGGGGACTCTGGAGATATTTAACCGGACTTCCCCTGTCCCGCAGAAGGACGCCTTGCGTTTGGATCAGCTCACAAGCCCCAGTGTGGGATAAACTCCATAGCCTCCTGAGGCCACCCCTCCATTCATCGGCCATCATGGACACAAGCTCCAGTGTGATTGGACATCTGACACTCGCCTTTACTCAGGTGCTGGAGATCTCGAATCAGCCCTTCGCAGTGGAACTGCCATGCTCTGGGCACTGAACTGAAGCATAGCTTGCATTTTCCTACTTCCGTGCCCACACTGTTGGCCCGCAAGCCCTCCAGATTGGGAATTCGGAGCCACAATGCAGCCTTCTGCCTGCCCACCAGAAAGAAGAAGTGCCCTACGGTTCTGCCCAGAAATCCCACATGAGGGTCCACCTGTACAGCCCTCGAGGGAACCCCAATATCATAGGCCGACATGTGCACTCATGCTCTGACTGACCCAGCCTGAGCTCTGAACTCCTGCCAACCACCTAGATAGCGGGCATTGTATCCTGCAGGTGGGACCTGCCATGGCCTAAGGCTGTCACCTCTACCCAGCCTGGGTATTCAGGCATCTGTCCCCAGACCTTAGCTCAAATCCCCGCCCATGGGGGAACCTGAAGCACAAAAGAGTATTCCTCCTTCCCCATGGCAGGAAACCTGGCTGTTGGGATGGGTGTTCAACCCTCAGAGTGGGAGCCAGCTGCATGGCCCATGAGACAATGGCCACTAAGAAAGGCCACCCTGGGCACAAACAGGCATTGTGACCCTCAGCCTGAGCCCGCTTTCAAACAAGCACCTTCAGTAGCCAGACCAGTAGCCTGTATATCAGGCCTGCCATGCAACCTAGTCCCAAATTCTAACCCTCGGTGGTGTTCTCCAGGTGCCTGGACTCAGAACCCGTCTCTGGAATCCCTGCTTTGGTGGACCCCTGAGATGGAAAACACCACTCTTCCCTTCCCCCCAAAAGACACCAAACCCTCGGGAGCCGGGCAGAATCCCCAGAGAGGAAGAATATTCAATGGCCCCATGAGGCCACCCTTACATTCCGTGGCCATCTGAGACAGAATCCAGACAGAAAAGATTGCTCTCCCGCCTCCCAGTCGCCCTAATTTCAAATCCCGAGGAGCTGCCCTCAGGGTCTGCAGATCGGTTCTGCCATCACCTCACCCCTAACCCGAGATTTTGTGTGCAGACATAACCCCCAAAGCACTGGCCCACAGTGCTGAAGCTCTGTGGAGCTTCACACTCTGAAGCCACACTGCAGGACTGTGCCTGCCCTACCGAAGGAAACTCTGCCCGTCATGGTTGCACAAACACTCCAGATTAGGAGACACCTGCAAGGCCCCTGAATCCACCCCAATTTCGTAGGCCGCTCTGGACAAAAATGCAGTCTGACACATTCCAGACACCTACCTCCACGTAGACACCAAGGTCAATGGCCCTGAGACCGAGGATTGTACCTGATATGCCCCTAGGACTTCATCGGAACCCTAGCTTAAGTTAACAGGCATCTGTACCCAGAGGCCTCTTCTGGAATACCTTCATATGGTGCAACATGTGGTCCCTGAGCCACACAAGAGAACAACTCCTGTCCCCAGAAGGCAACCTGGCTCTTGGGAGCTGTGTCCATCCCACAGGGGAGGAGAATCCTGCATGGCGTGTGAGCCCCCCACCCCCATTCTAAGGTCTCCCTGGACACAAACCAGCATTGTGACACATGAGCATGAGACTCCCTGTCAACTCAGCCTCCTGGGCACTTTACCCCAAAGTCACCAGATCGACACTGCCTTGTTCCTGGGCTGCAATGGGAAGCTAAGCTGGGCTTTCTAGGCATCTATGCGGAAAGCTCTGCTACCAAATCTTTCCATATGGGGGACTCTGGAGCGATCCAACCGTACTCCTCCTGCCCTGCCGGAAGAAACCTTGCTGTTCAGAGCAGCTCACAAGCCCCAGTCTGGGACAACCTCCATGGCCTCATGAGGCCACCCCGCCATTCGTCGGCCATCATGGACACAAATTCCAAGTGAGTGACCATCTGGCACTCGACCTTACTCAGGGGCTGGAGATCTCAAATCAGATGCTGCACATGGGAACTGCCATGTGCTCAGCACTAAACTGAACCGTTGCTTGTGTGTTCAGACATCTCTCCTCACATTCCTGGACTGCAAGCCCTCCATATTGGGAATTCTCGAGACACAACTCAGCCTTCTGCCTCCCCACCAGAAGAAAAAAGGGCCTTATGGGGGTGCCCAAATACCACAAGAAAGGATCCACCTTCCCAGCCCTAGGCCGACCCCAATTTCTTAGGCCACCCTGTGCACTAATGTGTGGTCTGCCATAGCCGGAGCGCAGACTTCTGGTCTGACACCCAGACAGCTGGGCACATATCCAGTGGTTTGGACCTGATATGGCCCTAGGCCATCATCTCTAACTAACCAGGATTTTCAGGCATCTGTCCCTGTACTGTTCTCAAATGCCTGCACATGGGGGTACCTAATGCACAAAACAGAACTGCTCCTTCCTCATATCAGGAAACATTGCTGTTGGTGTGGCTGTCAATCTCAAAACCTCAGAGGAAGAGAAACCTGCATGGCCCATGAGGCCAGGCCAACACTTGAGGGCGGACCTGGCCATAAGCACGCATTGGGTCTCTCAGCCTGAGCCGCGTTTTCAAACAGGGCTTCTGGGTAACTGGACCAAGAGCATGCATATTGGGCTTGCCATGCCCCTTGGCTCCAATCTAACCAAAGACAAGTTTTCCAGTTCCTGTACCCAGAGCTCTGCCATGGAATTCCTCCTCTGGATGGACTCTTGAGACAGAAAACAGGACTGCTTCCTTCACACATCATGACCCCACACTCTTGAGAGCCAGGCCAAATCTGCAGAGACGGAGAATCGACCATAACCCTGAGGCCACCCCTCTGTTCCATGACCATCCTTGACACAAAATCCAGAGACAAAAGCCTGAGCTAGGGCCTCACACTCACCCTTATTTCATATCCTGAGGAGCTCCCCTCAGGGTCTGCACATCAGGCCTGCCATACCTTCGGCCGGAAACCTAAGCCAAGTTTGTGTTTTCAGACTTCTGTTCCCACAGCCCTGACCCGCACACCATCCAGGTAGGGCCCTCTGGAGCCACACCACAGGACGGTGCCTGACCTTTCAAAGGAAACTGGGCCCTTTCCATTGGCCATCACCCTACAGGTGAGGAGAAACCTGAAAGGCCACCGTGGTCATCCCAATTCCGTAGACTGCCCTGGACAAAAAGGCAAATTCTGACCCAACCTGAGCAACTACCTCCACTCAGACATGCAGACAGATGTTTCCTCAGAGAAAGAAGATTAAGCTGGACATGGCCCCGGCCCTAATCTGTACCTTAGCTTAGGTATCTAGGCATTTCTCCTCAGAGTCCTGGTTTCCAAACCCAGCATATGGGAGCTTCCTGAGGCACAGAAGAGAACACCTCCGATCTCCAGATGGGAACCTTGCAATTTGGAGCTGTGTAAAACCCTCAAGGTATGAGAATCCTGCAGGGCCCCTGAGCCACTGCCAGATTCCAAAGTCTTCATGGACACAAAGCCGCATTGTGTCCCATCAGCATGGGAGTCCATTTCAAATCAGCCCCCTGGGCAGCTTGCCGCTGAGCCAGCAGATTGAACTTGCCTCACCCCTAGGATCCAGTGGGAATGCGAGGTGGGCTTTCTGTGCATCCATCCTCTCGAGTCTTTCCATATGGGGCAGCCTTGAGCCATCCAACAGGACTTGCCTGTCCCACTGAAGGAACCTTTCTGTCCTGAGAAGCTCACAAGTCCCAGAGTGGGAAAATCTCCATAGCCTCATGAGTCCACCCCTCCATTAATGAGCCATCATGGACACAAACTCCAGCCTCAGCCAATGTCTGATAATCACCCTTACCTCACATCCTGCAGATCTCAATTCAGCCTCTGCAGAGTGGACTTTCCATGCCCTCATCCAGAAACCTAACCCTAGCTTGTGTTTTCAGACTTCCATCCTCACACTCCTGGCCTACAAGCCCTCTAGATTGGAAATTCTAGAGCCACAATGCAGCACTCTGCCTGCATACCAGAAGAAAAAATGGCCTTATGGGGCTGCCCCAAAACCCCAAGTGAGGTTCCACCTGCACGGCCCTCAGATGCACCCCAGTTTCATAGGCTGCCCTGTGCACTAATGTGCTGTCTGACAGAGCCATAGCCCAGACCTCCCGTCAGACACCCAGACAGCTGGCCGCATGTCTAGTGGATCTGACCTGCCATGGTGTTTGGCTGTCAGCTTTACCCAACCTGGATTTTCAGGCATCTCTCTCCAGATCTGATCTTAAATGCCTGCACATGGGGGAACCTCTTTCACAAAACAGAACTCCTTCCCATGGAAGGAAGCCTTGTGTTGTCGTGGGTGTCAAAGTCAAACCCTTAGAGGAGGAGAAAACTACATGGCCCACTTGGCCATGCCCATGCTTGAGGGCCGCCCTGGGCATAAGCACACATTGGGATCCTCAGTCTGAGCCCCGTTTTCAAACAGGACCTCTCGGTAGCTGAACCAAGAGCCCACATATCGGGCTTGCCATGCCCTTATACCGCAATCCGAATCCAAGCTGGGGATTTTCAGTTCCCATGTCCAGAGCTCTCCCATGGAATCCCTCCTTTGGAGGGCCTCTTGAGACAGATAATAGGACTCCTCCCTTCCCACACTATGACTCCAAACTCTTGGGAACCTGGCCAAATGCCCAGAGAGAGAGAATTGACCATGGCCCCTGAGGCCACCCTCCATTCCACGGCCATCCTTGAAACAAAATCCAGAGACAAAAGTCTGAGATATGGCCTCACCTCGCCCTAATTTCCTATTCTGAGGAGCTCCCCTCAGGATCTGTAGATCAGGCCTGCCATACCCTCGACCGGAAACCTAAGCCGAGTTTGTGTTTTCAGACATCTCTCCCCACAGCCCTGGTCCACACACCTTCTAGGCTGGGCCTTCTGGAACCACACCGCAGGACGGTGAATGCCCTTTTGATGGAAACTGTGCCCTTTCCATTGGCCACAACCCTACAGGTTAGAAGAATCCTGAAAGGCCACTGTGGCCATCCCAATTTCCTAGACCACCCTGGAAAAAAGGCACTTTCTGACTCAACCTGAACAACTACCTCCACTCAGACACGCAGTCATATGTCTCCCCAGAGACAGAAGTTTGAGCCGGATTTGCCCCCAGGCCTAATCTGAACCCTAGCTTAGGTTTCCAGGCATCTCTCATCAGAAGCTTCATTACGCATCCCAGCATATGGGAGTTTCCTGAGGCACAGAACAGAACACCTCCTGTATCCAGATGGGAACCTTGCTATTTGGATCTGTGTCCAACCATCAGGGTAGTAGAATCCTGCAGGGCTCCTGAGCCACCGCCAGGTTCCAAGGTCTCCATGACCACAAAGCTGCATTATATCCCATCATCATGGGAGTCCATTTCAACTCAGCCCCATGGGCAGATCACCCAAGAGCCAACAGATAGAATCTGCCTCATCCCAGTGAGCTAGTGGGAATGCGAGGTGGGATTTCCATGCATCAATCCTTTGAGCCCTGCTCTCCAATCTTTCAGTATGGGGCAGCCTTGAGCCATGTAACAGGACTCGCCTTGCCCACCAAAGGAAACCTTGCTGTCTGGACCAGCTCACAAGCCACAGAGTGGGAAAACCTCCCATGAGGTTTTCCTCATGAGTCCACCCCTCCATTAATGAGCCATCATGGACACAAAGTCCAGCCTCTGCCAACGTTTGATAATCGCCCTTACCTCACTTCCTGCTGATCTCAATTCAGCCTCTGCAGAGTAGGCCTTCCGTGCCCACATCCTGAAACCTAACCCTAGCTTGTGTTTTCAGACTGGCGTCCTCACACTCCTGGCCCACAAGCCCTTTAGGTTGGAAATTCTTGAGCCACAACGCAGCACTCTGTCTGCACAACAGAAGAAAAAATGGCCTTATGGGGCTTCCCCAAAACCCCAAGTGAGGTTCCACCTGCACGGCCCTCAGACGCACCCCAATTTCATAGGCTTCCCTGTGCACTAATGTGCTGTCTGACAGAGCCATAGCCCAGACCTCCCATCAGACACCCAGACAGCTTGCCGCATGTCCATCAGTTCTGACCTGCCATGACCCTAGGCTGTTATCTCTACCCAACCTGTGTTTTCAGGCATCTCTCTCCAGATCTGATCTTAAATGCCTGCACACTGGGGAACGTGATGCACAAAACAGAACTCCTCCTTCCCCATGGAAGGAAATTTTGCTGTTGGAATGGGTGTCAAAGTCAAACCCTCAGAGGAGGAGAAAACTACATGGCCCATTTGGCCAGGACCACGCTTGAGGGCCACCCTGGGCATGAGCATACATTGGGACTCTCAGCCTGAGACTGGATTTCAAGCAGTGCCTTTTGGTAGCTGGACCAAGAGCCCACATATCAGGTTTGCCATGCCCCTAGGCCCCAATCCTGACCCAAGCTGGGGATTTTCAGTTCCCGTGGCCGGAGCTCTGCCATGGAATCCCTCCTTTGAAGGTACTCTTGAGACAGATAATAGGACTCCCCCCTTCCAACACCATGACCCCAAATTCTTGGGAACCTGGCCAAATTCCCAGATAGGGAGAATTGACCATGGCCCCTGAGGCCACCCCTCCATTCCACGGCCATTCTTGACACAAAATCCAGAGACAAAAGCCTGAGCTACAGCCTCAAACTCACCCTTATTTCCTATCCCGAGGAGCTCTCCTCAGTGTTTGTAGATCGGGCCTGCCATACCCTCTGCACGAATCCTAACCCGAGTTTGTGTTTTCAGATTTTTGTCCATAAGGGCCTACTTAATCAGAGGAGCTGTTTTGTTTTTTATGCAGTAAAGTTAGATTGACACTGCCCCTCCCAGAGGAACTTACTTGCAAAGTGTAGATACAAGGGCGGGTCAGTCCAGGTGAAGAAATCCAATCATTCGGGCATGCATATATCTACTTGGGTAAACTGAAATTCAATTGGCCACCCATGTGTTACCTAGCAGGGTTTGTGTGTGTGTGTGTGTGTGTGTGTGTGTGTGTGTGTGTGTGTCAGACCTAGTATGACTGTGCTGTTTTCTCTGTGTATTGCAATCTCATTGTCCACCTGTGTATAGCCCGGCTAAACTAATTCTACAAAAGTAAGTCTGTGAGACTGGGAGGGGTCACATCTTTGCCAGAGATGGCCCTGGCCAGTCAGTTTGATTCTTGATGCTTGGCGCAAAATAAAGCTTTGCTTGACCTTCGCTTTGTATCAGTCTCGCTCCTTTGATTACAGACTCTAACATTGGTGTCTCATAGATGATCAAACGATGAGAACTGAGCCAGCATAAGAATTTCTGGGAAAGCCTCCAGAGGTAAGATCTTGGTATCCTCACTGCCTGGTTGCGGAGTTCCAGGGTATGGCCAACCAGGGAGAAACTGGATGCAGCCATGTTCCCAAGGGCTGGCTTGGATATAGGGGGCTCCCCCATCCCTCTTCTGGGACCTGCCAGGGGGTTTGAGTCCCCCTAGTAGGTCAGGGACCTGCCAGGTTGTTAGAGTCCCCCTAGGTGGTCAAGGGGCCAAGAAAACCCCCACCAGCAGGTGTTTGCAGAAGACCAAGAAAATCTCCACCAGCCTCTGGGTCTGGTTGTCTTTGTCTTGTCTTTTCTTGCCTGTTGTGTTGCTCATCCCTAGGGAACCGAGAAAATCCGCATAGGCGAGCGTCTCTAGGGGAATGAGAAAACCCCCACCAGCAGCAGTCTCTGGGTGAGGGCCGCTGGGTCTGCGGGTGTTTAGTCCTTTCTTTTTGTTGTCTTTTGTGTTGTTTGTTGTGTTTGAAGGAATGGGGCAAGCAGAGAGTAGGGGGATTCTGACTTTCATCTCTCTGTTCCTCCTAATAGATGTGGGGCCTATCCCTCATTCATTTCTTGTTTTAAGGGCTATGAATGGAGCCAACTGGGTTAGTCTAACTCGAAACAGAGACTTTAAGGAATATTCCCAAGCAGCTGCTGAAACTCCCTTTGTTTCAGGGAATTCCTTACCTTTGCTGGCCGACGTGGACTGCCTACCCCTCCCCCTTGCTGGAGGGAAAGCATGGCATCTGAAGTAGAGATGGCTATTTGTCTGACTCAAGGTTTTAATAGGTAATTGTTGAAGTGGCTTTTGAAGTCTTTGGTAACCTGAAACTGTGAAGGGTTGCTTGAATGACAAATAGAATTAAATTTGTTGGACATCAGGTCTTAACCAAATGGGATAAAATGCTAGAGCCTTGGTTGCTGGAACTGGGTTTGTGCTTTTGAAATCTGCCGGTGAACATGTTTTGTGCTTAACTGATACTTAAATTTGCCTTCTAAAAATTCTCTTGCAAAATGACTTCCGCCTTAAAGGAAATTCATATAGAAAGACTTTCAGGTCAAATTCAGATGTTTGATATGTTGAAATACTGAACTGAAATGGGTAAGATTTTACAGAAGTAAAAGCTGCATTCTGACTAAGCCAGAATTAGTAACATGGGACTAGGTGAACTGAAAGATTGTAATGTTGTATCTCTTGATGTTTTGTCTTATTTTAAACCTTCATGGTTCTGTAATGTTTGCTCTTCCAAACTAGGGAAAGTTTTTCTTAAGTTATCTGTAACTTAAGAGAGATGTGACAGAGATAGAAAATTAGTAATTTGTAAACAAATCAAGGTATTCAGCTCTTTATCTCTATCTGAAACCAAAAGGTCTCAGCAAGTATTCTTCTTCCATGGCAATCAGTCCTTTGCATAAGTTCAATAAGGATCTCTTCTCCTTGTAACAGGACACCATTGGAAACACTGGTTATTTTACCAAGGCTTTGACTGGAATGTCATATTTGAAAAGACTCAGATAGGACTAGAGAGCTTAAAGGAACTAAGGTTGACTTTATAAAACCTGGAACTTTAAAGCCCGTTGGAACTCTTGGCCTGATACCTTGCTTACAGAGTTCCCAGCAGCCGGACTAGGTGTGTAAAGATGCTACTTCCTGGCAGGTGCAGGTACCTCAGGATACTCTGGGGACCTCAGGAAGAGGAATTTGCCCAAATCGACAATTATTGCAGGCATGTCTGATGGCAAGTACGTAGCTTAGCTTCTGGTCTGGAGAGGGTACTATAAGTTCAACAAAGAGATTTCTTATGAGAAGTTCCAGCAAAGCAGATTGTAAAAGGTTTATATGATCACTCACTGTTCTTGCTGAGTGTATGTAAATAATTAGGCCAAGTTTGTTAAAACTGGACTTGATTTTCAGATAAATTAGTCCTGATTTGACTATCTCTGGATACGAGTGTGATTTTAGAGAGAAAAAATATGTTTTAATAACACACCTTTATGGATGTTAAATTCTAGATTTCATTGTCTACCTAAGCTAGACAACTTGAGGTAAACTTCAGGGAAGTTGCACAATAGCTTGTTTAGATGATCTTTCTTTTGTCAGTCAGACAGCCCCAGATATAGGGAGGAAACTTCAGAAAATTGAAGGATTTGAAGGGAGTAATCTGACTGAGTTAGTGGGAATATCAGAAAATATATTTAACATCACGGATGCACAGGAGGAAGGTTTTGACATTTCATGAGGCAGGTAGGGGATGTGAAAAGGAAGAAAAAGCCTAAGCACAGAGAAGGCAGGCGGGAAGACTTAGTTTCAGAGCAGTGCACTTATTGTAAGGAAAAAGGACATTGATCCAGGGAGTGCCCCAAAAGGAAGACAGTAATGTTGGCCACCAGAGAATGAAGGGGCCATAGTTTGCAGCCCCTCCCCAAACCTCGGGTAAAATTGAAATGAAGGGGAAATCAACTGATTTTTGGTGGACACAGGAGCCCAATTTTCATCAATGCATATCTCAAAGATGCATTTTTCTGCATATCTATAACAAGGGAGTCTCATTCCCTCTTTGCTTTTGAGTGGTCTGACCCACAGGAAGGGTTCCAAGGCCAGCTCACCTAGACTAGTCTTCCACAAGGGTTCAAGAGTTCACCCACTATCTTCGATGAGGCCCTACACGAGGATTTGCATGAGTACAGAACCTCCAACCTGGGAGTCACTCTGATACAGTATGTTGATGACTTGCTAATAGCCACTGAGGACTATGAGTCATGTTTGGGGGGATGAGAGCTCTCTTTCAGACACTGGAGGAAAAGGGGTATCATGTGTCAGCAAAGAAAGCACAGCTCTGTCAGAGCCACACCACATATCTAGGCTTTGATCTCCATGAGGGAGTGCATTCACTGTCTGAGTCCAGGAAACAGGTGATCACCTGATACTCCCACCCCACCATGTTCCGACAAGTGAGGGAGTTTATTGGGATGGTGGGCTACTGTAGGCTGTGGATACCACGGTTTACAGTGATTGCCCAAACTCTCTACAACTGGCAAAAGGGGGGCTCACTATGATAGGGTGGGCAGCTGAGGCAGAAGGAGCATTTCTGGAATTACAAACAGCCTTACTGAGTGCCCCAGCACTGGCCATCCCAGATGTTACCAAGCCCCTCCACTTGTATATGGATGAAAAAATAGGGGTGGCCAAAGGAGACTTGACTCAGACTCTGGGGCCTTGACAAAGATAGTAGCCTCTCTTATCAAGAAACTACATCCAGTAGCGGCTGTAATTAAGGAATTAATTGCTTAAGCAATTAAGCCTCAGCTTAATTGCTGGCACGGCCCTCCTGGTCAAGGGTGCAAGTAAATTGACTTTGGGTCAACATCTTATGTGGACCATCACCCACGCTATCGAGGGCCTTCTCCAGACTCCACCCAACTGATGGATGATGAACACCTGAGTGATGGGGTATCAGGCCTTCCTCCTCAACGAACCAAGAGTGACCATCCAGCCCCCAGCGGTGCTAAATCCAGCTATGCTGCTGTCAGAATAGCTGGCTGACCATCCACATGATTGCGGGCAGGTCCTAATCCAAGTCACAAGAGTAACGGTGGACCTCAGAGACATTGCTTTTCTCGATGTGGAGGTGACTCTGTTCACAGATGGGAGTAGCTACATGTTCGATGGAAAGAGGTATCTGGGGGCTGTGGTGGTTTCCCCTGATCAGGAACTCTGGACGGCAGCCCTGCCACATGGAACATCAGCTCAAAAAGTGGAGCTGCTTGCACTCACCAAGGCACGGCAGATGGCCAAGGTAAAACCGCCAATATCTACTATGGACTTCAGGTACACCTTTGCTACTCTCCATAGACATATGGCTATTTATAAAGAAAGGGGCCTTTTAACATTAGAGGGAAAAGGACTTAAAAACAGACGAGAAATATTGGTTCACCTCCAGACTATTTGGAACACAAAAGCGGTGGCTTTCATGCATTTCCCAGGACACCAAAAGAGGACTGATCTGATTTCAAAAGGAAAACAATTAGCAGATCAAGCTGTAAAGCAAGCAGCCCGAAAAACAGTGCAAGAACTGGTTACACTCCTGTCTCCAGCCCTACCAGAAAAACTGAACTATTCAGTAGATTTAAAGTATTTGTAAAAATGGCCTAAATTAGACCATGAGGGGGATTGGGCTAAGACTAAAACAGGAAAGTTAATTCTTCCTCAAAGACTATGTAAGAAGTTAGTAGACTGATACATCGGGGTACTCATTTGAGGACACGAAAACTCATGGAACTTATAGGCAAGCAGTTCCAGGTTTCTAAATTAGGGCACATGGTTCAAGATATAGTTGATAGTTGTGCTCTATGCCAGGAGCATAGATGTTGGAGGAACTAGAATAAGAAGAGGGAAAAGAGAGAGTTAAGGAACCACGAATTTATTGGGAAATAGATTTTTACAGAAATGAAACCTGGAAAATATGGGCACAAGTATATGTTAGTTTTTGTAGATACCTTTTCAGGCGGGGCAGAGGCTTTTTCCGCCAAACATGAGATGGCAGGATTGGTAGCCAAAAAGCTATTAGAGGAAATAATTCCTAGGTTTGGGCTGGCTCTCACAATTGAGTCAGACAATGGCCCTGCATTTGTGAGTTCAGTCTCATAGGCATTGGCCAAGGCTGTGGGCACTAATTGGACACTACATTTTGACTACTGGCCCCAGAGTTCCAGGCAAGTAGAGAGAATGAACTGTAATCTTAAAGAGACATTGACAGAGTTAATTCTGGAGACTGGTGGTGAATGGATGGATCTCCTACCTTTTTCCCTCCTCAGGGTGCGATGCACACCGTACTTAAACAAGGTGACCCCATTTGAAATAAGGTTTGGGAGACCCCTCCCCACCCCTCACTCTGCCCTAGGCTCTAAGAGGTTGCCCTAGCAGAAATGACTGATCAGTCTGTTCTCCAGTCACTGCAGGCATTACAGTCTGTCTTAAAAAGAACTCAAACAGGGATCAAAACTGTCCACACTAAGATGGAGTGGGAGGTGGAACCACATCATTACCAACCTGGGAACTTGGTTTGGGTACATTGCCATCAAGTGGGAAACTTGGAGACTCACTGGCTGGGGCAGTTTACTGTCATCCTGACCACCCCCATGGCAATAAAAGTAGAAGGCATCAGGGCCTGGATTCATGCGGGTCACGTCAAACAAGCTGAGGGCGAGGACAAGGATGCCCCCCAGGGATGGAAGCTGCATCCAATGGACCCCGCTGACTGTGGACTAAAGCTAAGATTCAAAAGACTATGAGTTCATTGTTGCTACAATTGTTAGATGTTTATGTAAAGTATAAGTGGGAAATTAGATGAACGGTATTAGGAAAAATGGAAAAGGTTATACAAAGCAGTAAATGGCTAACTCATCAGCCGACTGTGCACTAATGCCATTTGTATAAGAGAAAATTAGAGTGATTAAATGACAGTCTTACATGCTCAATATAACAGAGAACTGGTTGAAAAGTCAAGGATTTGAGTAATCTTCAGATATAAGTGGGGAATGTAAGGGCTTCTTAATCAGAGGGAGCCATTTTGTTGTTTATGCAGTAAACTTAGGTTGACACTATGCAGTAAACTTAGATTGACCCTATGCAATAAAGTTAGATTGACCCTGCCCCACCCAGAGGAACTTACTTGCAAGACCCAGATACAAGGGCCGGTCAGGCCAGGTTGAGACAGTCAATCAGTGGGGGGCGCACATATCTACTAGGGTGAATTGTAATTCAATTGGCCATCATGTGTGACCTAAAATGACTATGCATTTTTCTCTGTGTATTGTAATTTCATTGGCCACCTGTGTATAGCCCAACTAAACTACCTCTATAAAAGTTAGTCTGTGAGGCCGGGAGGGGTTAGAGACAACCCCGACCGTTCTGTTGATTCTCCATGTTTGGCGTGAAATAAAGCTTTGCCAGACCTTCACTTTATATCAGTATCCCTCCTTTGATTACACACCCAAACAGACGGAAGTGTGAAAACACAAGCAATGGTTAAGTTCAGTGCTGAGCATGTGGCAGTTCCAATGTGAGCAGCTGATTTGAGATCTCAAGCACCTGAGTAAAGGGGAGTGTCAGATGTCTGCTCATGCTAGAGTTTGTGTCCATGATGGCCAGTGATTGGAGAGGAGGTCTCATGAGGCTATGGGAGTTTCTCACGCTGGGGCTTGTGAGTTCATAGCAAGATGTCCTTCTGTGGCATAAAGCGAGTCCACTGAGATGGCTCCAGGGTCCCCCATATGGAAGGATAGGATATCAGAGCTCTCTGCATGGTTGCCTGGAAAGCCCCGTTGCGTTATCATTGCAGCCAAGGTACAGGGCATGTTCGATCTGTTGGCTCTGGGACAAAGTTCCAAGGGGGCTGAGTTGACAGGGATTCTCAGGCTGACGGGTCACAATGCTGGTTGGTGTCCAGGGAGACCTGAGAATGGGGCGGTGGATTAGGGGCAATGCAGGATTCTCCTAACATGAGGGTTGGACCCAGCTCCCAAGAGCAAGGATTCCTTCTGGGGACAGGAGGGGTTCTGTGTGTGGCTCAGGGACCATATGTTGGACCATATGTTGGTATTCCAGAACAGGCCTTGGGGGACAAATGCCTGAAAAGCTAAGCTAGGTTACCAATATGGTGCTTGGGGCAAGTGAGGTTGAATCTTCTGTCACAGGGACATTGACCTGCGTGTCTGCCTGGAGGTTGGTGCCTAAGGTGTGTCAGACTGTGCAATTTTGTCCAGAGTGCACTGCGAAATTGGGGTGGGCTCAGGGGCTTTGCAGGTTTCTCCTAATCTGGAGGGTTTGGGCAAGTGTGACGGGCAGAGTTTCCTTTGGGAGGGCAGATGCAGTTCTGCAGTGTGGCTCTGGCGGCACTCCTAGAGGGTATGTTGGCCAGGGCTTTGGGGACAGAAGTCTGCTGACACAAACTCGGGTGAGGGACAGGGGTGAGGTGAAGGCAGGCCCGATCTATGGATCCTGAGGGCAGCTCCTCAGGATTTGAAATTCAGGTGGATGGGAGACAGTAGTGCAGGCTTTTCTATCTTGAGGGTGTGTCTAGGATGGTCACTGAATGTAGCGGTACCCTCATGGGGCCATGGGAGATTGTTTCACTTGCAGATTTTATCCAGCTTGCAACAGTTTGGTGTCTTTCTGGGGGAAGGGAAGAGTGCTGTTTTCCATCTCAATGGTCCCACCCATACAGGGATTCTAGTATGGGTTCTGTGCCTGGGGGCCTGGAGAACCCCACCGAGGTTTAGGATTTGGAACTGATGGCAGGTCTTCTCTGGGGGCTCCTTGTCCAGCTCCCAAGGGGGCTTGTTTGAAAGCAGGCTCAGGATGAGGATCACAATGCCTGTTTGTGCCCAGGGCAGCCCTCCTGAGTGGGCATAGTCTCATAATCCATGCAGGTAGCTCCCACTCTGAGGGTTAGACAAACATCCCAACAGCCAGGTTTCCTGCCATGAGGATGAAGGAGTACTCTTTTGTGCTTCAGTTTCCACCAAAAGCAGCGATTTTTGCTAGGTCTGGGGACAGATGCATGAATATCCAGGTTGGATAGAGATGACAGTCGTGGTCCATAGCAGGTGCCACCTGCTGGATATGAGGCCCTTTATCTGGGTGGCTGACAGGAGGTCGGGGCTCAGGCTGTGTCAGACAAGCATTAGTGCACAGGGCACCCTATTATATTGAGGTGCCATTGAGGGCCCTGCAGGTGAGACCTCATGTGAGGATTCTGGGCAGACCAATAGGGCACTTCTTTCTGGTGGGCAGGCAGAGGGTTGCCTAGTGACTCCAGAATTCCCAATCAGGAGGGCTTGCAGGCCAGTAGGGTGAGGACGTTAGTCTGAAAACACAAGCTACAGTTCAGTTCAGTGCCGAGTGCATGGAAGTTCCAATGTGCAATGGCTGATTCGAGATCTCCAGCAACTGAGTAAGGGTGAGTGTCCAATGTCCACTCCGCATTGGAGTTTGTGTCCATGATGGCCAACGAATGGGAGGGTGGCCTCAATAGCCCATGGAGGTTTTCCCACGCAGGTATTTGTGAGCTGCTCCAAACAGCAAGGTATCCTTTTGCGGGACATGGGGAGTCCTGTTGAATGTCTCCAGGTTTCCCTATATGGAAAGATTGCATAGCAGAGCTCTCCACATGGATGCCTGGAAAGCCCAGCTCAGCTTACCATTGCAGCCCAGGAACAAGTCATTGTCCATCTGGTGGCTGTGGGGTGAAGTGCCCAGGGTACTGAGTTGACAGGGAGTCTCAGGCAGATGGGTCACAATGCTGGTTTGTGTCCAGGGAGACCTTAGAATATGGCGGTGGCTCAGGCGCCATGCAGGATTCTCCTATCCTGGGACCCAGCTCCCAAGAGCAAGATTCTTCTGGGGACAGGAGGGGTTCTGTTGTGTGCCTCAGGGACCACATGTTGGACCATATGTTGGTATTCCAAGACAGGCCTATGGGGGCTGATGCCTGAAAACCCAAGTTATGGTTCTGATGAGGTCCTTGGGTTTGTCAGGTTCTATCTTCTGACTGAGGGCCATGGACCTGCATGTCTTCCTGGAGGTAGGTGCCTAGGTTGTGTCAGGCTGCACATATTTGTCTAGAGCGGCCTACGGAATTGGAGTGGGCTCAGGGGCCTTGCAGGTTTCTTCTAATCTGGAGGGTTTTGGCAATTGGGACAGGCAGAATTTTCTATGGGAAGGTAGGCCCAGTCCTGCGGTGTGGCTCTGGAGGCCCCATCCTGGAGGGCATGTGGGCCAGGGCTTTGGGAATAGAATTCTGCAGAAACAAACTTGTGTTAGGGTTAGGAGTGACGTGATGGCAAGTCCTATCTGCACACCCTGAGGGCAGCTCCTTAGGATTTGAAATTCGGGCAGATGGGAGGAAGTAGCGCAGGCTTTTCTATCTGGATGGTGTGTCTAGGATGGCCACTAAATGTGGCGGTGCCCTCATGGGGCCATGAAAGATTCTTCCACTCTGAGGATTCTGCCCAGCTCGCGACAGTTTGGTGTCTTTCTGGGGGAAGGGAAGAGTGCTGTTTTGTTATCGGGGACCTGCCCAAATAGGGATTCCAGAGACAGGCTCTGGGTCTGGGTGACTGGAGAAGCCCACCGAGGTTTAGGATGTGGGCCTAGGGAATGACAGGCCCTCTCTGGGGGCTCCTTGACCAGCTCACGATGGGGCTTGTTTGAAAGCGGGCTCAGGCTGAGGGTCACAATGCCTATTTGTGCCCAGGGCGGCCCTCGTCAGTGGGCATGGTCTCATGGGCCATGCAGCTGGCTCTCACTCTGAGGATTGGACACCTATCCCAACTGCCAGATTTCCTGCCATGGGGAAGGAGTACTCTTTTCTGCTTCAGGTTCCCCCACAAGGGGGGGGGGTCTTTGAGCTAAGGTCTTTGCACAGATGCCTGAATACCCAGGTTAGGTAGAGATTATGGCCTCGGGCCACAGCAGCTGCCACCTGTAGGATATGGGGCTAAGGTCTTTGCATAGATGCCTGAATACCCAGGTTAGGTAGAGATTATGGCCTCGGGCCACAGCAGCTGCCACCTGTAGGATATGGGGCCCGCTATCTGCGTGGCTGACAGGAGGTCGGGGATCAGGCCGTGTCAGCCAGAGCATTAGTTCCCAGGATGGCCTATGATATTGGGGTGCCATCGAGTGTCATGCAGGTGGATCCTCATGTGGGATTTCTGGGCAGACCCATAGGGAATTTCTTCTTTCTCATGGGCAAGCAGAGAGCTGCATAGTGGCTCCAGAATTCCCTATCTGGAGGGCTTGCAGGTCAGGAGCATGAGGACAGAAATCTGAGAACACAAGTTATGGTTCAGTTCAATGTCTAGTGCATGGCAGTTCCAATGTGCAGCGGGTGATTCGAGATCTCCAGCACCTGAGTAAGGGCAAGAGTCAGATGCCCGCTAATGCTAGAGTTTGTGTCCATGTTGGCCATCGATTGGATAGGTGACATCAAGAGGCCATGGAGGCTCTCACACGCTGGGGCTTGTGAGCTGCTCCAAACAGCAAGGTGTCCTTCTGCGGGACAGGGGGAGTCCAGTTGAATGCCTCCAAGGTCACTCATATATAAAGATTTGGTAGCAGAGCTCTCCACTTGGATGACTGGAAAGCCCACCTCACGTTACCATTGAAGCTGAGGAACAAGGCAATTTTGATCTGCTGGCTCTGGCGCAATGTTCCAAGGAGTTGACAGGGGTTCTCAGGCTGACGCGTCACAATGCTGCTTGCTGTCCAGGGAGACATTAGAATGTTCTGGAGGCTCAGGGGCCATGCAGGATTCTACTACCATGAGGGTTGGACCCAGCACGCAAGAGCAAGTTTTCCTTCTGGGGACAGGAGGGGTTCTGTTGTACGGCTCAGAGGCCACATGTTGGAACATACATTGGTATTTCAGAACAGGCCTCTGGAGACAGATGCCTGAAAAGCTAAGTTAGCATTCCAATGAGCTCCTAGGGGCTTGTCGTGTTCTATCTTCTGACTTAGGGCCATTGACCTGTGTGTATGCCTGGAGGTAGGTGCCTAGGGTGTGTCTGACTGGGCGTTTTTGTACAGAGTTGCCCACAAAATTGGGGTGGGCTCAGGGGCCTTGCAGATTTCTCCTAATCTGGAGGGTTTAGGCAACTGGGAGGGGTGGAGTTCCCATAGGGAGAGCAGGCCCCATCCTGCCGTGTGGCTCTGGAGGCCCCAACCTGAAGGGTGTGTGAGCCAGGGCGACCTTCCTGAATGGACTTGGTCTCAGGGGCCATGCAGCTGGCTCCCACTCTGAGGGTTGGGCACACATCCCAGCAGCCAGGTTTCCTGCCATGGGGAAGGAGTACTCTTTTGTGCTTCAGGTTCCCCCATAGGCAGGGATTTGACCTACAGTCTGGGGACAGATGTTTGAATACCTACGTTGTTTAAATGACAACTTCGGATCACGGCAGATACAACCTGCAGGATCTACATCCCGCTATCTGGGTGGCTGACAGGAGGTCGGGGCTCTAGCTGTGTCCGATAGAGCTTTAATGCACAGTGCAGCCTATGATATTGGGGTGCCATCGAGGACCGTGTAGGTGGATCCTCATGTATTGTTTCTTGGCAGACCCATAGGGCACCTGTTCTTTCGGTTGGCAGGTAGAAGTCTGCGTTTTGGTCCAAAAATTCCCAATCTGGAGGGCTTGAGTGCCAGGAGTGTGAGTACAGAAGTCTGAAAACATGCGCTGCAGGGGCCTGATTAGGCAGAGGAACTGTAAACCCCGGATATAGGGGCGGGCCAGGCCAGATAGCCATATCCAATCAGTGGGGTATGCATATATTAACTGTGGTGAGTTGAACTCTCATTGGCCACCTGTCTGTGGGCCGGGCTCAACCACCTCTATAAAGGTCAGTCTGTGAGGCTGGGTGGGGGGAGAAGTAGGAGGTGTTAGAATAGCCGTTGGAGAAGTGGGAGGAGTTAGAATGGCAGTTAGAATAGCAGTTAGAATAGCAGTTAGAATAGCCATTAGAGTAGCCGTTAGGGTAGCCTTTGGGAGCCATTAGGGTAGTCATAGGAGTGATAGCATCGGGGTCATCGGGAGCAGTGCCGCCCCAAGCCGCGACACCGCGGCCGGCGGCCTTGCCGCCCCCCAGCTGCAGCCCCGCCGCCAGGGGCCTCGCTGCACCTAGCCACAGCCCCGCCGCCAGGGGCCTCACCGCCCTGAGCTGCAGCCCAGCCACGACCAGCCTCGCCGCCTCCAGCAGCCTCGCTGCCCCAAGCCACAGTCCCGCCGCCAGGGGCCTCGCCGCCCTGAGCCGCAGCCCCGCCATGACCAGCCTCACCGCCTCCAGCAGCCTCGCTGCCCCCAGTTGCGGCCCCGCTGCCAGCGGCCTCACTGCTCTGAGCCGTGATCTTGCTGGAGTGGCCTGGTCTGGAGTGGCCTCGCCAGAGCGGCGTCATTCCGGGGAGTGGCCTCGTTGGCATGCGGCCTCGTCTAGAGCGGCCTCTTCATCGTTGGAAGCGGCCTCGTCCAGTGTGTGGCCTCGTCCGGGGAGTGGCCTTGCTGGAGTGGCATCATGGGGAGCAGAGTCTGTGTCTTCGGGGTTGTTGTCCTTGTCATCCTCACCTCTTTGTCATCGGGAGTGGCATCCTTGTCGTTGTCACCTCTGCGTAAGAGATGGCCCCGACTGGTCGGTTTGATTCTCGAGAGGCATCGCCCTGTGCACCGCCCAGAGCAGCAATGGCAGTGGCACCACCGTGAGCAGCACCACCCAGAGCAGCAGCGGCAGAGGCACCACCTCGAGCGGCATCGCCCTGTGCACTGCCCAGAGCAGCAATGGCAGCAGCGCCGCCGTGAGCAGCACCGCCGCCCAGAGCAGCAGGGGCAGCGGCGCCACCATGAGCGGCACCACCCCGTGCACCAGAGCAGCAGTGGCAGCGGTGCCATGCGAGTGGCACCGCCCAGAGCAGCAGCAGGCAGCGGCACCACAGCAAGCAGCACCGCCCAGAGAAGCAGCGGCAGTGGCGCTGCCGCGAGTGATGCCACCCTGAGCCAGAGTATCAGCAGCAGCGCCGCCACAAGCAGCCACACCGCCTCGGGCAGTGCCGCCATCAGGAGCAGCCTCTCAAGAGCCAATGGTGCAGCCATGCCAGGAGTGGGTCTGTGGTACAGTGAGGGTGAGGCAGGGAGCCTCCAGGAGGGACCCCAGCGACTGGGAGGCGGTGGTCCCCAGCAAGACTCAGGCACCTACTGGTCACTTTGGTTTCTAATGCAGTTTGGTTTCTGATGCAGTTTGGTTTCTGATACAGTTTGGTTTCTGATGCATGGCGCGAAATAAAACTTTGCTTGATTTTCGCTTTGTGTCAGTCTCGTTCCTTTGATCACAGACCCTAACAGCGCTATGGTTCAGTTCAGTGCCGAGCCCATGGCAGTTCCAATGCGCAGCAGCTGATTCGAGATCTCCCGCATCTGAGTATCAGATGTCTGCTCACTCTAGATTTTCTGTCCATGAGAGCCGAAGAATGGAGGGGTGGCCTAAGAGGCCATGGATGGTTTCCCACACTGGAGCTTGTGAGCTGCTCCAAACAATAAGGTGTCCTTCTTTGGAAAGGCAGGAGTCCGTTTGAATGGCTCCATGGTCCCCCACATGGAAAAACTGGATAGCAGGGCTCTCTGCATGGATGCCTGGAGAGCCCACATCTCATTACCATTGCAGCCGGGCAACATGGCAAGTCGATACCATCAGTCTGAAACCTAAGTCAAGTTTGTGTTTTCAGACTTATGCCCAACAGCCCTGGCCCACAAACCCTCCAAGCTGGAACCTCTGGAACCACACCTCAGGACTGTGCCTGGCCTCTCCTAGGAAACTGTGCCCATCCCGTTGGCCACAACCCTACAGATTAGTAGAAACCTACAAGGCCCCTAAGGCCATCCAAATCGTGTGGGCTGCTCTATACAAACAGGTGCATTCTGACAGAAGCTGTTCTACCAACTCCACTCAGACACGAGACCGATATCCCCAGAGACAGATGATTGAATTGGACAGTCCCTCATCCGTAATCTGAACCCTAGCTTTGGTTTCCAGGCATCTCTTCTCAGAGGCCTGGTTGCCAATATCAGCATATGGGGCTTTCTTGAGGCACCAAACAGAACCCCTCTCGTCTCCACATGGGAAGCTTGCCTTTCAGAGCTGCTTCAAACCCTCTGGGTCAGAGAACACTGCAGGCTCCTGAGCAACTGCCACATTCCAAGGTCTCCATGGACTCAAACCCATATTATGACCCAACCTCAGGAGAGTCCATTTCAACACAGCTCACTGGGTAGCCCAGAGCCAGAAGATCGAACCTGAATTGTCATTTGGAGAAAAAGGGAATGCGAGGTGGGATGCCCAGGCATCCATCCTTAGAAACCTGCTCTCGAGTCTTTCCGTATGGGGCGTCCTGGAACCATCAAACAGGACTCGACTGTCCCGCAAAAGGAAAACTTGCGGATTAAGCAGCTCACAAACCCCAGTGCTGGAAAACCTCAATGACCTCATGTTGCCCCCTCCCCTTAATGAAGGGTCATCATGGACACAAACTCTAGCCTAAGCTAACATCTGATACTCGCCCTGATGTCAGCATCTGCAGATTGTGCCAGCCATGACCTCTGCCTCAAACCTAACCCTAGTTTGTGTTTTCTGACTTCCGCCACACACTCCTGGCCCACAAGCCCTCCAGATTGGGAATTCCAGAGCCACAATTCAGCACTCTGACTGCACACCAGAAGATAAACTTTGCCCTATGGGACTTCAAAGAAACCCCAAATCAGGATCAACGTGCACGCCACACAACTGCACAACAATGACATAGGCTGCCCTGGTCACTAATGTTCTGTATGACACAGCTTGAGCCTGGATCTCCCGAACGACACTCAGACAGCTGGCCCCACACCCAGCACATCACACCCTCCATGGCCTTAGGCTGTCATCTCTACCCACCTGGCTTTTCAGACTACAGAACCTAGACCTTATCTCCAATCACTGCACAGGTGTGAACTTGATGCAGAAATCAGAACTCCTCCATCCCCATGGCAAGAAAAAATGGTGTTGGCATGGTGTGCAACCTTCAGGATAGGAGAAAGCAGCATGACCAATAAGGCCACGCCCATGCTTGAGGGCTGTCTGGGGCAAAAACATGTGTTGTGACCCTCAGCGTCAGCCATGGGCTCACGTATTCCTCTCAGTGGCTGGAACAAGAGCCAGAATAGAGGGCATGACATGCCCCTAGGCCCACAATCCTAACCAGAGGTCGGGTTTTCCAGTGGCCCGTACCCAGGGCTCTGTTCTGGAATCCCTCCTTTGGAGGGAGACTTGAGGCAGAAAACAGGTCTCCTCCCTTCCCACAAAATGACCCCAAACTCTTGGGACCTGGGCCAAATCCCCAAGTATGGAGACTCATTCATGGCCCAGGAGGCCACCCCGCCATTCAATGGCCATCCTTGACACAAAATCCAGAGATAAAAGCCTGAGCAACCACCTCACACTCCCCTTCGTTCATATCCGAGGAACTCCCCACATGGTCCATAGATGGGGCCTGCCCTACCCTGGGACCCAAGCCTAAGACAAGTTTGTGTTTTCAGAATTCTGTCCCCACTGCCCTGGCGCACACACGTTCCAGGATGGGGGCCTTGGAGCCACACCTGAGGACTATGCCTGCCCTCTCCAAGGAAACTCTGCCCATTCCATTGGTCACAACCCTACAGGTGAGGAGAAACTTCTAAGGTCCCTGAGGCTATCCCAATCTTGTAGGCCGCCCTGGACACACAGGGGTGATCTGACACAAGCCGAGCAACTACCTCCATTCTGACAAGCTGAAGGATGTCCCCAGAGATGTAAGATTGAACTGGACAGGCCCCTAGGCCCTAATCTGAATGCTTGTTTTTGTTTCCAGGCATCTCTCTTCAGAGGCCTGGTATCAAATAGCAGCATATGGGGGTTTCCTGAGGCAACAATCAGAACACCTCGTGTCTCCACAGGGGAAACTTGCTCTTTGGAGCTGGGTAAACTGTCTGGTTAGGAGAATACTTCAGGGTCCCCGAGCCACTGTGACATTCCAAGGTCTCCATGGACACAAACCCACATTATGACCCATCCTCAGGAGAGTCCATTTCAACTCAGCCCCCTGGGTAGCTCCCCCAGAGCCAGCAGATAGAACTTGCCTTGTCGCTAGTAGACAATTGGAAAATGACGTGCAGTGCCCAGGCTTTCATCCTTAGAAGCTTGCTCTCGAGTCTTTCTGTATGGGGCATCCTGGAGCTATCCAACAGGACTCGACTGTCCCACAGAAGGAATCCTTGCGGTTTGGAGCACCTCACATCTCCCAGCGTGGGAAAACCTCCCCTTCATGAAGGAGTCATTATGGACACAAGGTACAACCTGAGTCAACGTCTGATCCTCGCCCTGACTTCAGATGCAGGAGATCTTGATTCAGCCTCTGCAGAGTGGGCATGGCATGCCCTCACCCTGAAACCGATTGCTAGTCTGTGTTCTCAGACTTCCGTCCTCACACTCCTGGCCCACAAGCCAACCAGACTGGGAATTCCAGAGCCACAACACAGCACTCCGCTTGCCCACCAGAAGAAATACATTGTCCTATGTGGTTGCCAGAACCCCGAAATGAGGATCAACCTGCACTCCACTCGACTGCACCCCAATGATATAGGATGCCCTGGACATTAATGCTCTGACACAGCCTGAGCCCGAACCTCTCAACCGACACCCAGACAGCTGGCCCCACACCCAACACATCAGATCCCCCATGGCCTTAGGCCATCATCTCTTCCCAACCTGAGTTTGCAGGCTTCAGAACCTAGACTTCATCTCCAATCACTGCACAGGGATGAACCTGATGCAGAAATCAGAACTCCTCCATCGCCATGGCAAGAAAACTTACTATTAGCATGGTGTCCAACCTTCAGGGTAGGAGTAACCAGCATGGCCCATGAGGCCACGCCCATGCTTGAGGGCAGCCTTGGGCACAAACAGGCATTTTGAACCTCAGCGTGAGCCCTGTGATCAAGTAAGGCCTCTCAGTGGCTGGACCAAGAGCTGGCATATGCAGCATGACATGACCCTAGTCCCTCAATCCCAACCATAGGCTGTGTTTTCCAGTCGTCCATACCCAGGGCTCCATCCTGGAGTCCCTCTTTTGGAGGGACAACTGAGGCAGAAAACAGGACTCCTCCCTTCCCACAGAATGACGCCAAACTCTTGGGATCCTGGCCAAATCTCCAGAGATGAAGACTCATCCATGGCCCATGAGGCCAACACTACATTCCATGGCCATCCTTGACACAAAGTCCAGAGAAAAAAAGCCTGAGCAACAGCCTCACACTCGTCCTTTGTTCATATCCTGAGGAGATCCCCTCACGGTCTGCAGATCGGGCCTGCCCAAGCCTAAGACGAGTTTGTGTTTTCAGAATTCTGTCCCCACTGCCCTGATGTACACACCCTTCATGCTGGGGCCCTTGGAGCCACACCAGAGGACTATGCCTGCCCTCTCCAAGGAAACTCTGCCCATTCCATTGGCCACAACCCTACAGATGAGTTGAAACCTCTAAGGTCCCTGGGCTATCCCAATCTTGTAGGCCGCCCTGGACACACAGGGGTGATCTGACACAAGCTGAGCAACTACCTCCATTCAGACAAGCTAACGGATGTCCCCAGAGATAGAAGATTGAACCGGACAGGCCCCTAGGCCCTAATCTGAACCCTTGCTTTGGTTTCCAGGCATCTCTCTTTAGAGGCCTGGTATCAAATAGCAGCATATGGGGGTTTCCTGAGGCAACAATCAGAACACCTCGTGTCTCCACAGGGGAAACTTGCTCTTTGGAGCTGTGTTAAACCCTCCAGTTAGGAGAATACTTCAGGGTCCCTGAGCCACCGTCACATTCTAATGTCTCCATGGACACAAACCCACATTATAACCCATCCTCAGGAGAGTCCATTTCAACTCAGCCCCCTGGGTAGCTCTCCCAGAGCCAGCAGATAAAACCTGCCTTGTTGCCAGGAGACAATGAGAATGTGAGGTGGGGTTCACAGGCATCCATCCTTCGAACCCTGCTCTCGAGTCTTTCTGTATGGGGCATCCTGGAGCCACCCAACAGGACTCGACTGTCCCGCAGAAGGAATCCTTGCGGTTCGGAGCATCTCACATCTCCCAGCATGGGAAAACCTCCATGGCCTCATGAGCCCTCCCCTTCATGAAGGAGTCATTATGGACACAAGGTACAACCTGAGCCAAAGTCTGATCCTTGCCCTGACTTCAGATGCAGGAGATCTCGATTCAGCCTCTGCAGAGTGGCCCTTCCATGCCCTCGCCCTGAAACATAAGCCTAGCTTGTGTTCTCAGACTTCCATTCTCACTCTCCTGGCCCACAAGCCCTCCAGATTGGGATTTCTGGAGCCACAATGTAGCATTCTGTCTGCCCTCCAGAAGAAAAACGTTGCCCTATGGGGCTGCCCAGAAACCCCAAATGAGGATCAACCTGCACGCCACTCGACTGCACCCCAATTATATAGGCTTCCCTGAGCACTAATGCTCTGTCTGATACAGCCTGAGCCGAGACCTCCTGACCAACACTGAGACAGCTGCCCGCATATCCAGCACATCGCACCCCACATGGCCTTAGGCCGTCATCTCTTCCTGTTAGGGTCAGTGATCAAATGAAGGAGACTGATTCAAAGCAAAAGTCAAACAAAGCTTTATTTTATGTCAAGCATCAGAATCCAAACTAACCGGTATGGGCCGTCCCTTATGAAGAGGCGATGATGATGATCCCACAAGGCCACTCCCAGTTGGCCACTCCCAACAAGGCCTCTCCCCAGACGAGTCTGCTTTCGATGAGACCACTCGCCCATGAGGTCGCATGCCAACGAGGCCACTTCCCGAAATGACGCTGCTCCAGCGAGGCCACTTCTGGCAGTGCAGCGGCTCGGGGCAGCGAGGTTGCTCGTGGCAGTGCCCCAGCTCCATGCAGGGAGGCCGCTCGCAGCGGCACTGCACCGGATGACTATTACTCGGGTGACTACCCTAATGCCTCTCCCAATGGCTGGTCTAACGGCTATCCCAAAGACTATTCTAACTCCTCCTACTACTCCCCCACCCCAGCTGCACAGACTAACCTTAACAGAGGTCGTTGATCCCGGCCCACACACAGGTGGCCAATGAGATTTCAACTCACCACAGTAAATATATACATGCCCCCCTCTTTGGATGTTTCCATCTGGTCTGCCCGCCCCTACATCTGGGGTTTGCAATTAAGTTCCTCTGCCTAACCAGGGCCTCATACAGGCCCTCACATTCCCCCCTTTTCCTTGGAAATTAGTAAAATCCTTGACTTTTCTGCCAGTTCTATGTTCTCCTGTTGTAAGGGGGTTATATTGATCATGTAAGAGTAACATTTTTATCGCTCTAATTTTCTTTGGTACAAAGACATTAGGGCGTTTATAATACAGGATCCAAAAAGTTACAGTATTGCATAGATGGCTGATGAGTTAGCCATTCAACTCTTTGTATAACCATTTCCATTTTTCCTAACTCCGTTCATCTAATTTCCCACCTATACTTTACATAAACAGTTAACATTAGGAGCAAAAATAAACTCACAGTTTTTTTAGTCTTAGCTTTCGTCCATGGTAAGCAGGGTCCTTCGGCTGCAGCTTCCATCTCTGGGGGGTGTCCTCATCCTCGGCTAGTTTGATGTGGCCCACATGAATCTAGGCCCTAATGCCTTCTACTTTAACTGCCTTGGGGGTGGTCAGGATAACAGTAAATGGTCCCTTCCAGCGAGGCTCCAAGTTTCCCACTTGATAGCAACATATCCAAACCAAGTACCGGGCTGGTAAGAGTGTGGTTCCACCTCTGTCTCCTTCCCAGTGTGGGCAGTCTGGATCTCTGCATGGGCTTTTTTAAAGACAGACTGTAATTCCTGCAAGTGACTGGAGTACAGACTGATCAGTCCTTTCTGCTAGGGCAACCTCTTGTAGCTGAGGACATAGTGGGGGGTGGGGGGCGGGTCTCCCAGACATTATTTCAAATGGGGTCACCTTGCTTAAATAGGGTGTGCATCATGCTCTGAGGAGGGTGAAAGGAAGGAGAGTCACCCATCCACCACCAGTCTCCAGAATTAACTTTGTCAAGTTCTCTTTAAGAGTCTGGTTCATTCTCTCTACTTGCCCAGAAATCTGGGGCCAGTAGACTCAATGTAGTTTCCAATTAGTGCCCACGGCCTTGGTCAATACCTGTGCGACTAAACTCACAAATGCAGGGCTATTGTCTGACCTGATGGCAAGAGGAAGCTCAAACCTAGGAATTATTTCCTCTAGTGGTTTTTGACTACCACTTCTGCCATCTTATGTTTGGTGAAAAAGCCTCTACCCAGCCTGAAAAGGTATCTACAAAAACTAACATATATTTGTTCCCATATTTCCTGGGGTTCATCTCTGTAAAATCTATTTATGAATAAATTCATGGTTTCTTACTGCTTTCTTTTTTCCTTCTTCCCATTTTTGTTCTTCCCACATTAACTGCCTGGCATTGAGCACATCTATCAACTACATTCTGAACAATACACCCTAATTTAGAATCCTGGAACTGCTTCTCTATAAGCTCCTTGAGTTTGCATATCCCCCAATGATTACCCTGATGTATCTGTTCTACTAACTTCTAACCAGGTCTTCAAGGAAGAATTATATTTCCTGCTTTAGTCTTAGACCAGTTCCCCTTCACAGTCCAATTTAACCCCTTTCTGTGAATACTTTAAATCTTCTTCTGAATAGTTCAGTTTTACTGGTAGGGCTGGACCTGGGAGTGTAACTAGTTCTTGCATTGTTTCTCGGGCTGCTTGCTTTGTGGCTTGTTCTGCTAATTGGTTGCCTTTTGAAATCAGATCAGTCCCCGTTTGGTGTTCTGGGCAATGCATAACGGCCACCTCTTTTGGGTCCCAAATAGCCTGGAGGAGAGCCAATATTTCTCCTCTGTTTTTAATTCCTAATCCTTCTGATGTTAATAGGCCTCTTTCTTTATAAATTGCCCCATGTATATGGAGAGTAGCAAAGGCATACCAGCTGTCAGTAGAGATATCGGTGGTATTACCTTTGTCGATCTGCAGTGCCTTAGTGAGTGCAATCAGTTCCACTTTTGGTGCTGAAGTTCCATGTGTTGGGGCTGCTGTCCATAGCTCCTGTTCAGGAGAAACTATTGCAGCCCTTGCATACCTCTTTCCATTGACCATATAGTTACTCCGATCTGTGAACAGAGTCATCTTGGCATTCGAGAGGGGAATGTCTTGGATATCCGGCCTTATCCCTGCGACTTGGGTCGGACCTCCCCGCAGTCCTGTGGATGGTCAGGCAGCTCCTCTGGCAGCAGTGTCACTGGATTTAGCACACTTGGTTCATTGAAGAAGAGGGCCTGATACCCTGTTCCTCAGGCGTTCATCATCCATTTGTCTGGTGGAGTCCGGAGAATGCCCTCGATAGCATGTGTGGTGGTTTTGATGAGATTTTGACCCAAAGTCAATTTACTTGCATCCTTGACCAGGATGGCCATGCCAGCATTTATGCCAAGGCAAAGGGGGAACCCAGCTGCAACTGGATCTAGTTTCTTGGTAAGATAGGCTACTGGCCTTTGCCAAGGCCCCAGAGTCTGAGTCAAAACTCCTTTGGCCACCCCTACTTTTTCATCCACATACAAGTGGAAGGGCTTGGTTACATCTGGGATGGCCAGAGCGTTTTGAAGGGGCGGGGGTGTGGGAGGTTGAGGAACCAGGTGGTGGGTAATAGGGAGGGCACGTACTGCATGGAGCACTGGGTGTGATGCCAAAACAATGAACACTGTTATGCTGTAAATAAACAAAAAAAAAAAAAAGAGGAGAAAGGGATATGGCTTAAGTGGGGCTGCCCTCTCCCATCCGGTAGAGGCAGCATTGGCATGGACATTACCACTGAGGTAAAGGGAGGCAGAGGGGGATAGAGGAAAGGGGAAAGACCAGGAAGGTCTCTCTCCTTAGTGGTCCCATAGGTGGACCCCTACCATGTGTGAGGCGAACTGGTAAAGGCATCTCGGGACTGAGAGTCAGATTTAGGGGACAGGTAGTGGGGGGGGGATTCCACATCCTCCCCATCTGATGGAGGTAGGACAGCCTTCCTCCCTGGTTCTCCCTCATCGGTCCATTCTAATTTTGGTGCTCTGACCTGCCTTAGAGGGAGAGAGATGTTTTCGTTAGCAGGGGGAAGGTGGAACTTGAGCCATGATGGTCGCTCTTCTACCAGATATTGCCAGGACACAATGTACAGTATTGGGTCTCAATGTAGATCGAAGACCTTACTCAGGGTAGAATAGATCTGAGCCAAGGCAAACGTTCCTTCCGGTGGCCACCCTGTGGAGAAAGTGGGCCACTCTAATTGACAGAGTGTTTTCAGTTTTCCTGGGTAAACCTTGTCATCTGACTGAATGGCTTTAGTTTGAAAATTCTTGAAATGTTTGAGAACAAGATCTAGGTGTGTCACAGGTCCCTTACTCCCCACTTTTCCCATTTCTCCAAATACAACAAACAGCACAACAGAACAAAAAACAACACAAGGAAAACCACAGTCCCAGCGACCCCCATCCAGAGCCTGCTGCTGTTGGGGACTTTCTTGGTCCCCTGCAAACACAACAGACAACAAAAGAACCAGGCAAAGACAACTGCAGGCCCAACAATTCTTACCCAGAACCTGCCCCTTGTGGGGGATTTCTTTATCCCCTGACCTCCTAGGGGGACTCGAACTCCCCAACCGCCGAGGGGGACTTGAAAACCCCCACTGTCTAGGGGGTCTCAAAACCCCCAACCATCCAGGGGGACTCAAACCCCATGTCAATCTACCAACAGAGGGATGGGGCGTCCCCACATCCACTCCAGCCCTGGGGAGCATGGCCACGACCAGCTTCTCCCCAGTGAGCTATACCCTTGAGCTTCCCAACCAGACAGACAGACAAGATCCCAATACCTCCAGAAGCTTTTCCCAGAAATCCCAATGCTGGCTCAGTTCTCGTCATTTGATCCTGGATGAGCCCCTACTGTTAAGGTCTGTGGTCAAAGGAACGAGACTGATGCAAAGCGAAAGTCAAGCAAAGCTTTATTTCGTGCCAAGCATCAGAAAACAAACCAAACGGTAGTGGCCGTGTCTTATGAAGAGACGACAATGACGACCCTGACAAGGCCACTGCCAATGAGGCCGCTCCCCAGACGAGGCCGCTCCAGATGAGGTCACTCGACGATGAGGCTGCATGCTGACGAGGCTGCTCCAGACATGGCTGCTCCAGACGAGGCCACTCAGGATGAGGCCACATGCCGATGAGGCTACTCCCCAGATGAGGCCGCTCCAGACGAGGCTGCTCTGGAAGAGGCCACTCATTGATGAGGTCGCACGCCGATGACGCCGCTCCCAAGAATAATGCTACTCTGGCGAGGTTGTTCCAGTGAGGCCGCTCACAGCCAGGCTGCAGCTCCGGGCAGCAAGGTGGCTCATGGTGGGGCCACGGCTCGGGCAGTGAGGCCGCTTGCGGTGGGGTCGCCGGTTGGAGTGGCGAGGCTGCTCATGGCGGCACTGCTCCCAACGACTATTACTCCCATGACTACCCTAACGGCTCTCACAATGACTAACTAACTGCTCTCCCAACTCCTATTCTAACAGCTATCCCAACAGTTATTCAAAGTCCTCCTACTACTCACCCACCCCAGTCTCATAGACTAACTTTTAGAGAGGTGGTTGAGCCTGGCCCACACACAAGTGGCCAATGAGAATTCAACTCACCATAGTAAATAAATGCGAGTCCCAATGACTGGAAGCCTCCATCCGGCCTGGCACACCCCTATATCAGGGGTTTGCAAGTAAGTTCCTCTGGCTTACCAGGGCAACATACAGGACCTCATATTCCCAATGGGTTTTCAGGCTTCAGAACTTACACCTTATCTCCAATCACTGCACAGAGGTGAACATGATGCAGAAATCAGAACTCCTCCAGTCCCATGGCAAGAAACCTTGCAGGTGCCCAACATTCAGGGTAGGAGAAACCAGCATGGCCCATGAGGCCATGCCCATGCTTGAGGGCCGCCTTGGGCACAAACACACATTGTGGCCATCAGCGTGAGCCCTGGCTCAGGTAAGGCCCCTCAGTGGCTGGACCAAGGGCACACATGTGGGGCTTGCCAGGCCCCTACGTACCCAATGCTAACCAAAGGTCAGGTTTTATAGTCTCCCATACCCAGGGCTCTGCTCTGGAATCCCTCTTTTGGAGGGACACCTGAGGCAGAAAACAGGACTCCACCCTTCTCAGACAGGCCTGTCATTCCCTTGGCCCCAAACCTAAGCCGAGTTTGTGTTTTCAGAATTCTGTCCTCATAGCCCTGACCCACACACCCTCCAGGCTGCGGACCCTGGAGCCACACTGCAGGACTTTGCCCGCCATCTCCAAGGAAACTCTGCTCATTCTATTGGCCAAAACCCTACAGATGAGTTGAAACCTCCAAGGTCCCCGAGGTCATGCCAATCATGTAGGCCACTGTGGGCAAACAGGGACCATCTGACACAAGCTGAGCAACTACCTCGATTCAGACAAGCAGACAGATATCCCCAGAGACAGAAGATTGAACTTGACAGGCACCCAGGCCCTAATCTGAACCCTTGCTTTGGTTTCCAGGCTTCTCTCTTCAGAGGCCTGGTATCAAATAGCAGCATATGGGGGTTTCCTGAGGCAACAATCAGAAAAACTCTCGTCTGTGCATGGGAAGCTTGCTCCTTGGAGCTGTGTGCCCCCAAGGCACCGCCACATTCCAAGGTCTCCATGGATACAAACCCACATTATGACCCATCCTCAGGAGAGTCCATTTCAACTCAGCCCCCTGGGTAGCTCTCCCAGAGCCAGCAGATAGAACCTGCCTTGTCGCTAGGAGACAATGGGAATGCAACATGGGGTGTCCAGGCATCCATCCTTAGAACCCTGCTCTCCAATCTTTCTGTACGGGGCATCCTTGAGCCATGCAACAGGACTCAACTGTCCCGGAGAAGGAATCCATGCAGTTTGGAGCATCTCACAACTCCCAGCATGGGAAAACCTCCATGGCCTCATAAGGCACCCCCCTTCATGAAGGGGCCATCATGGACACAAACTCCAACCTGAGCCCACATATGACTCTTACCATGACTTCAGATGCAGGAGATCTCGATTCAACCTCTGCAGATTGGGCCTGCTCAGCCCTCGCCCCGAAACCTATCCCTAGTTTGTGTTTTCAGACTTCCATCCTCACACTCCTGGCCCACAAGCCTTCCAGATTGGGAATTCCAGAGACACATTGCAGCACTCTGCCTGCTCACCAGAAGAAAAAATTTGCCCTATGGGCATGCCCAGAAAACACAAATGAGGATCAACCTGCATGCCACTTGACTAAACCCCAATTATCTAGGTTGCCGTGGGAACAAGTTCTTTGTCTGAAACAGCCTGCGCCTGGACCTCCAGACAGTCATCCAGACAGCTGGCTGCTCACACAGCACATTGGAACCGCCATGGCTTTAGGCCATCATCTCTTCCCATCCTGGGTTCGCAGGCTTCAGAACCTAGGTCTTATCTCCAATCACTGCACAGGGGTGAACCTGATGCAGAAATCAGAACTCCTCCAGTCCCATGGAAAGAGATCTTGCTGCTGGCATGGTGTCCAACCTTCAGGGTAGGAGAAACCAGCATGGCCCATGAGGCCATGCCCATACTTGAGGGCCGCCATGGGCAAAAACACGCATTGGGACCCTCAGCGTGAGCCCCATGCTCAAGTAAGGCCTCTCAGTGGCTGGACCAGGAGCACGCATATGGGGCTTCCCATACCCCTAGGCCCTGAATCCTAACCACAGTTCGGGTTTTCCAGTCGCCAGTACCCAGAGCTCTGTTCTGGAATCCCTCTTTTGGAGGGACACCTGAGGCAGAAACAGGTCTCCTCCCTTCCCACAGAATGACATCAAACTCTTGAGATCTGGGCCAAATTCCCAGAGAGGGAGACTCGTCCATGGCCATGAGGCCACCCCTACATTCCGTAGCCATACTTGACACAAAATTCAGAAACAAAAGCCTGAGAAACCACCTCATACTAGTCCTTCATTCATATCTCAAGGAGCTCCCTTCACCATCTCTAGATCGGGCCTGCCATACTCTCGGTCCCAAACCTAAGCCTAGTTTCTGTTTTCAGACTTTTGTCCCCACAGCCCTGGCATACACACGTTCCAGGCTGGGGCCCTTGGAGCCACACCAGAGGACTATGCCTGCCCTCTCCAAGGAAATTCTGCCCATTCAATTGTCCACAACCCTACAGATGAGGAGAAATCTCCATGGTCCCCGAGGCCATCCCAATTGTGTAGGCCACCCTGGACAAACAGGCACTATCTGACACAAGCTGAGCAATTACCTCCAGTCAGACAGGCAGACGGATATCCCCAGAGACAAAATATTGAATAGGACAGGCCTCTAGGCCCTAATCTGAACCCTTGCTTTTGTTTCTAGACGTCTCTCCTCAGAGGCTTGGTTTCAAATACAAGCATATGGGGGTTTCCTGAGGCACCAATCAGAACACTTCTTGTCTTCCCCTGGGAAACTTGCTCTTTGGAGCTGTGTCAAAGACTCCAGTTAGGAGAATCCTTCAGGGCCTCAGAGGCACTGCCACATTCCAAGGTCTCCATGGACAGAAACCAACATTATGACCCACCCTTAGGAGTGTCCATTTCTACTCAGCCCCCCGGGTGACTCCCCCAGAGGCAGCAGATCGAACCTCCTTTGTCGCTTTGAGACAATGGGAATGTGAAGTGGGGTAGCCAGGATTCCATCCTTAGAATCCTGCTCTCGAATCTCTCTACATGGGGAAACCTGCAACCATCCAACAGGACTCGACTGTCCCACAGAATGAATCCTTGTGGTTTGGAGCATCTCACAACTCTCAGAGTGTGGCCTCCATGGCCTCATGAACCCCCCCTTCATGAATAGTCCATCATGGACATAAACTCCAAACCCAGTCAACGTCTGGTCCTCACCCTGAATTCAGATGCAAGAGATTTTTGATTCAGCCACTGCAGAGTGGGCCTGCCATGCTCTCGCCCTGAAACCTAACCCTAGATTGTGTTCTAAGATTTCCGTCCTCACAATCCTGTCCCACAAGCCCTCCAGATTGGGAATTCTGGAGGCACAATGCAGCACTCTGCCTGCCCATCAGAAGAAAATCATTGCCCTATGGAGCTGCCCAAAAACCACAAATGAGGATCAACCTGCATGCCACTCGACAGCACCCAATGATATAGGCTACCCTAGGCACTAATACTTTGTCTCTTACAGATTGAGCACGGACCTCCCGACCAACACCCAGTCAGCTGGCCACACACCCAGCACATCTGACCTGCCATGGCCTTAGACCTTCATCTCTTCCCAACCTGGGTTTTCAGGCTTCATAACCTAGAATTTATCTCCAATCACTGCACAGGTGTGAACCTGATGCAGAAACCAGAACTACTCCATCCCAATGTCAAGAGACCTTGCTGTTGGCATGGTGTCCAACCTTCAGGGTAGGAGAAATCAGCATGGCCTATGAGGCCATGTGCATGCTTGAGGGCAGCCTTGGGTACAAACACGCATTATAACCCTCAGCGAGAGCCCCAAGCTCAGGAAAGGCCTCTCAGTGACTGGATCAAGAGCCCGCATATGGGGCTTGCCATGCCCCTAGTCCCCCAATCCTAACCACAGGTCGGGTTTCCTATTCGCCCCTACTCAGGGCTCTGGTCTGGATTCCGTCTTTTGGAGGGACCCCTGAGGCAAAAACAGGACTCCTCCCTTCCCACAGAATGACCCCCAGCTCTTGAGAGAGGGAGCCTCCTCCATGGCCCATGAGGCCACCCCTATATTCTGCAGCTATTCTTGACACAAAATCCAGAAACAAAAGCCTGAGCAACCGCCTCACACTTGCCCTTATTTCATATCCTGAGGAGATCCCCTCATGGTCTGTAGATCGGGCCTGCCTTATCCTTGGCCCCAAACTGAAGCCGAGTTTGTGTTTTCAGACTTCTGCCCCCAAGCACTTGTCCGCACACCCTCCAGGATACTCTCCCTGGAGCCACACTTCAGGACTGTGCCTGCCCTCACCACGGAAACTCTGCCCATTCCATTGGCCGCAACCCTACATATTAGGAGAAACCTCTGACTCCCTCGAGGTCAGCCCAATCATGTAGTCTGCCCTGGACAAACAGGGGCATTCTGACACAAAGTGCACTGCTTCCTCCACTCAGACACGCAGACAGAGATCCACAGAGACATAAGATTGAACTGTTCAGGATCCTAGGCCCTAATCTGAACCCTTGCTTTGGTATCAAGACTTCTCTCCTCAGAGGCCTGGTTTCAAGTACCAGCATATGGGGGTTTACTGAGGCACCAAACAGAACACTGTTAGGGTCCATCATCAAAGGAGTGAGACTGATACAAAGAGAAGGTCAAGCAAACCTTTTTTTCGCGTCAATCACCAAGAATCAAACTGATCGGTCAAGGCTGTCTCTTGCAAAGAGGTGAGCCCTCCCAGCCTCACAGACTGATTTTTATAGAGGTATGTTACCCGGGCTAAACACAGGTGGCCAATGTGAGTGCAGTACACAGAGAAAACTGCACAGTCATGTCAGGTCACATATATGTGGCCAATTGAACTACAGTTCAGGCTAGTAGATATATGCGTGTCCCACTGATGGGATGTCTCTACCTGGCCTGACCCACCCTTGTATCTGGGCTTTGCAAGTAAGTTCCGGAGATGGGGGCAGGGTCAATCTAAATTTACTACATCGGGTCAATCTAAGTTTACTGCATAAACAACAAAATGGCTCCATCTGATTATGTAGGTCCTTACATTCCCCACATTTCTTTGGAGATTAGTCAAATCCTTTACTTTTCAGCCAGTTCTATGTTTTATCGAGCATTTATGTCTAACTTATATTGAACATGTAAGACTAACATTTTTATTGCTCTAGTTTTCTTTTGTACAAATGACACTAGTGCACAGTTGGCTGGAGAGTTAGGCATTTACTACTTTGTATAACCTTTTCCATTTTTCCTAATTTCATTCACCTAATTTCCCACCTTTACTTTACATAAAGAGGTAAAAATAGGAACAAAAATACACTCATAGCAATAGGAGCAACAATAAACTCATAGCCTTTTGAGTCTTAGCTTTAGTCCACAGTCGGCAGGCTCCATTGGCTGTGGTTTCCATCTCTGGGGGGCGTCCTTGTTTTTGTCTCGGTTGACGTGACCTGCATGAATCCAGGCCGTGATGTCTTCTACTTTTTTTTAAAAAACTTATTTTCAGCGTAACAGTGTTCATTGTTTTTGCACCACACCCAGTGCTCCATGCAGTACGTGCCCTCCCTATTACCCACCACCTGGCTCCTCAACCTCCCACACCCCCGCCCCTTCAAAACCCTCTGGTTGTTCTTCAGAGTCCATAGTCTCTCATGGTTCATCTACCCTTCCAAGTTTCCTCAACTCCCTCTCCTCTCCATCTGCCCATGTCAACCGTGTTCTTTGCTTTGCTCCACAAATAAGTGAAACCATATGATACTTGACTCTCTCTGCTTAACTTATTTCGCTCAGCATAATCTCTTCCAGTCCCGTCCACGTTGCTACAAAAGTTGGGTATTCATCCTTTCTGATGGAGGCATAATACTCCATTGTGTATATGTACCACATCTTCCTTATCTATTCACCCGTTGAAGGGCATCTTAGTTCTTTCCACAGTTTGGCGAATGTGGCCATTGCTGCAATAAACATTGGGGTACAGATGGCTTTTCTTTTCACTACATATGTATCTTTGGCGTAAATACCCAGCAGTGCAATTGCAGGGTCATAGGGAAGCTCTATTCTTAATTTCTTGAGGAATGTCCACACTGTTCCCCAAAGTGGCCGCACCAACTTGCATTCCCACCAACAGTGTAAGAGGGTTCCCCTTTCTCCACATCCTCTCCAACACCCATTGTTTCCTGTCTTGCTAATTCTGGCCATTCTAACTGGTGTCAGGTGGTATCTCAATGGAGTTTTAATTTGAATCTCCTTGATGGCTAGTGATGATGAACATTTTTTCATGTGTCTGATAGCCATTTGTATGTCTTCATTGGAGAAGTGTCTGTTCATATCTTCTGCCCATTTTTTGATATGATTATCTGTTTTGTGTGTGTTGAGTTTGAGGAGTTCTTTATAGATCCTGGATAACAACCTTTTGTCTGTACTGTCATTTGCAAATATCTTCTCCCATTCCGTGGGTTGCCTCTTTGTTTTGTTGACTGTTTCCTTTGCTGTGCAGAAGCTTTTGATCTTGATGAAGTCCCAAAAGTTCATTTTCACTTTTGTTTCCTTGGCCGTTGGAGTCATATCTTGAAAGAAGTTGCTGTGGCTGATATCGAAGAGGTTACTGCCTATGATCTCCTCTAGGATTCTGATGGATTCCTGTCTCACGTTGAGGTCTTTTATCCATTTCGAGTTTATCTTTGTGTACGGTGTAAAAGAATGGTTGAGTTTCATTCTTCTACATATCGCTGTCCAGTTTTCCCAGCACCATTTATTGAAGAGAGTGTCTTTTTTCCATTGTATATTTTTTCCTATTTTGTCAAAGATTATTTGACCATAGAGTTGAGGGTCCATATCTGGGCTCTCCATTCTGTTCCACTGGTCAATGTGTCTGTTTTTATGCCAGTACCACACTGTCTTGGTGACCACAGCTTTGTAGTAAAGCTTGAAATCGGGTAACGTGATGCTGCCAAATGTGTTTTTGTTTTTCAACATTTCTTTAGCAATTCCTTCTTATTCCATACAAAGTTTAGAATTATTTGCTCAAGGTCTTTGAAAAATACCAGTGGAATTTTGATTGGAATGGCGTTAAAAGTATAAATTGCTCTAGGCAGTATAGACATTTTAGCAATGTTTATTCTTCCAATCCAAGAGCATAGAACGGTCTTCCATCTTTTTGTGCCTTCTTCAATTTCTTCTTTGTTAAAGATTTTATTTATTTATTTGACAGACAGAGATCACAAATAGGCAGAGAGGCAGAGAGAGAGAGGAGGAAGCAGGCTCCCTGCTGAGCAGAGAGCCTGACACGGGGCTTGATCCCAGGACCGTGAGAGCATGACCTGAGACGAAGTCAGAGGCCCAAACCACTGAGCCACCCAGGCGCCACTCTTCTTCAATTTCTGTCATGAGTTTTCTGTAGTTCCTTGAGTACAGGTCCTTTACCTCTTTGGTTAGGTTTATTCCCAGGTATCTTATGGTTCTTGTGCTATAGTAAATGGAATCGATTATCTAATTTCCCTTTCTGTATTTTTATTGTTAGTGTATAAGAAAGCCACTGATTTGTGTACATTGACTTTGTATCCTGCCACCTTACTGAATTGCTGTATGAGTTCTAGTAGTTTGGGGGTGGAGTCTTGATGCCTTCTACTTTTATTGCAGTGTGGGTGGTCTTGATGACAGTAAATGATCACATCTGTCGAGGCTCCCAGTTTAACACTTGCTGGCGACATATCCAAACCAAGTCCCCGGGTTGGTAAGGATGTGGTTCCACCTCCGTCTCCATCTTAGTGTGGGGCATTTGGATACCTGTGTGATTTCTTTTTAAGATAGACTGTAATGCAGTATGAAATGACAGTCATTTCTGCTAGGACAACCTCTTGTAGTCGAGGGCAGGGTGGGGGTGGTCTCCTGGACATTATCTCAAATGGGGTCACCTTGTTTAAGTAGGGTGCACATCATGCCCTGGGGAGAGCGAAAGGAAGGAGATCCACCCATCTACAACCAGTCTCCAGAATTAGCTTTGTTAAGGTGTCTTTAAGAGTCCAGTTCCTTTTCTCTAATTTCCAGGAACTCTGGGGCCGGTAGGCACAATATAGATTCCAAATAGTGCCCACGGCCTTGGTCAATGCCTGTGAGACTGAACTCACAAATGCAGGGCTGTTGACCTGATCATGAGAAGCCGCCCAAACCTAGGAATTATTTCTTCTAATAGCTTTTTGGCTACCACTCACGCTGTCTTATGTTTGGTGGAAAAGCCTCTACCCAGCCTGAAAAGGTATCTACAAAAACTAACATATACTTGTTCCCATATTTCCTGGGGTTCATCTCTGTAAAATCTATTTCCCAATGAATTCCTGGTTCCATACCTCTTTCTCTTTGCCCTCTTCCCATTCTAGTTCCTCCCACATTAACGCATGGCATAGAGAACATCTATCAACTATATCCTGAACCATGCCCCCTAATTTAGAAACCTGGAACTTCTTTCCTATAAGTTCTTTGAGTTTTCTTGTCCCCAAATGAGTACCCTGATGTATCTGGTATACTAACTTCTTACCTAATCTCCGAGGAAGAATTCACTTTCCTGTTTTAGTCTTAACCCCATCCCCCTAATAGTAAGTTTAGCCCATTTTTGTAAATATTTAAATCTTCCTCTGAATAGTCCAGTTTTTCTGGTAGGGCTGGAGCTGCAAGTGTAACCAGCTCTTGAACTGTTTCTTGGGCTGCTGGTTTTGTGACTCTATCTGCTAATTGGTTTCCTTTGAAATCAGTTCAATCCCCTTTTAGTGTCCTGGACAATGCATAACGTCTACCACTTTTGGGTGCCAAATAACCTGGAAGAACGCCAATACTTCTCCTCTGTTTTTAATTCCTTTCCCTTCTGCTGTTAATAGGCCCCTTTTTTATAAATAGCCCCAGGTATATGGAGAGTAGCAAAGGCATACCTGTTGTCCATATAGATGTTGGTGGTTTTACCTTTGGCCATCTGGAGTGCTTTGGTGAGTGCCATCAGCTCCGCTTTTTGTGCTGATGTTCCATGTGACAGTTGCCATCCAGAGTTCCAGCTCAGGGGAAACCACTGCAGCCCCCGCATACCTCTTTTCATCTGCCAGGTAGCTACTTCCGTCTGTGAACAGAGTCATCTCCGCATCCAGAAAGGGAATGTCTCTGAGGTCCGGCCTTACTCCTATGACTTGGGTTAGGACCTTCCCGCAATTGTGCGGATCCTCATCCAGCTCCTCTGGCAGCAACGTAGTTGGATTTAGCACCACTGTGGGTTGGAAGGTCACTCTTGGTTCATTGAGGAGGAGGGCCTGATACCCCGTCACTCAGGCGTTCATCATACATCGGTTGGGTGGTGTCTGGAGAAGGCCCTCGATAGCGTGAGTGATGGTCAAGATGAGATTTTGACCCAAAGTCAATTTACTTGCATCCTTGACCAGGAGGGCCCAGGCAGCAATTATGTGGAGGTAAGGGGGGAACCCAGCTGCTACTTGATGTAGTTTCTTGCTAAGATAAGCTACTAGCCTTTGCCAAGGCCCCAGAGTCCAAGTCAAAACTGCTTTGGCCACCCCTGCTTTTTCATCCATATACAAGTGGAAGGGTTTGGTACCATCTGCGATGGTCAATGCTGGGGCACTCAGTAAGGCTGTTTGTAATTCCAGAAATGCTCCTTCAGCCTCAGCTGTCCACACTATCATAGTGAGCCACCCTTTTGCCAGGTCATAGAGAGGTCGGGAAATCCCCGCAAACTGCGGTATCCACAGCCTACAGTAGCCCACCGTTCCAAGAAACTCCCTCACTTGTCAGGATGTGGTGAGGTATGGGTATTGTGTGATCACCTGTTTCCTGGTCTCAGACAGTGAGCACACTCCCTTGTGGAGATCAAAGTCTGGATAAGTGGCATGGATCTGACAGAGCTGTGCTTTCCTGGCTGACTCCCAATACCCTTTCTCCTGCAGTGTCTGTAAGACAGCTCTTTTCCCCTGCAAGCATGACTCGTAGTCCTCAGCAGCTCTCAGCAAGTAATCAACATAGTGTAACAGAGTGACTCCTGGATTGCAGGTTTTGTACTCATGCAAATCTTCATGTAGGGCCTCATTGAAGATAGTGGGTGAATTCGTGAATCCTGGGGATGTCTTGTCCAGGTGAGCTGGCCTTGGAGTCCTTTCTGTGGGTTGGACCACACAAAATAAAAGGGGCTGAGATTTCTTTGCTAAAGATATGCAGAAAAATGCATCCTTGAGATCAAAGCCAGCATACACAGTTCTTCTGGGGCCCAGGAGGGAGATTAGGGTTAGGGGTTAGACACATTTGGGTGGATATCTTCAACGCATTTATTAATTTCCCTCAAGACCTGAACGGGCCAGTGCTCCCCTGTCACATCCTTTTTGATGGGAAACAAAGGTGTGTTCCATGTAGAATTTCATGGAACTATATTGGGGTCTCCTCGGAGGTGGTTAACACATTTTCTGATCCCTTCCTTTGCTTCCCAAGGGAGGTAGTACTGCTAGACCCAAAAAGCCATACCTGTTGCTTTGAATTGTACCACCACTGGAGGCTGTGCCTTGGCCAAGCCAGGGGGCTTCCCTTCTGCCCAGACTTCAGGAAACTCGATCTGTCATATTTGCAGAAGGCTCCCCCCTTTGTCTCCTCTGGTTTTGAGACTGGCTGGAAAAGGATGTATTCATCTACTGCCTCCATAAGCACATGCACAGTGGGATATCCCATAGTACAGTCATGTCTCCTTCTGAGAACTGAATGTCAGCCCATAACGTGTGGAGGAGATCTCTTCCCATCAGGTTATTTGGAGCATTACAGAGGACCAAAAATCGGTGTTTAACAACTCCTGAGGCCAAATTTAAAGTCCTCTCTGTTGTCCATTTATGTCTCTCTGTGCCATTTGCTCCTTATACCCAGACTTCCTCTCCAGATAGTTTTCACATAGGTTTAAGTAATGATGAAAATTGGGCTCCTGTGTCCACCAAAAATTGAATTGATTTCCCCTCCACATTAATTTTTACCCAAGGTTCAGGGAGGGGCTCTGATCCACAGCACATTCATTCTCTGATGGCCAGCATTGCCGTCTTCCTTTTGTGGCACTCTTTGGCCCAATGTCCTTTTCCCTTACATTAAGTGCAGTGATCTAAATCTAAGTCTTCCAGCTTGCCTCCCCTGTTCTTAGGTTTTCCCTTCCATTTGCCATCCCCTACCTGCCTTTCTCTTTTCCACTGACCTCTTTCCCCCTGCCTCCTTCCCGCTTCATATAATGCCAAAATCTTAACCACTTTTTTCTTTTGTCTTTTTCTTCCTCTTGTGCATCCCTGTTGTTAAACACCTTTTCTGCTATTTCCACTAACTCAGTCAGATTCTTCCCTTCAAATCCTTCAATTTTCTTATGTTTCTTATGTTTGGGGCTGACTGACTGGCAAAGCAAGATCGTCTAAATGAGCTATTATGCAATTTCCCTGAAGTTTACCTCAAGTTGTCTAGCTCAGGTAAACAAACATTTAAATACAATCAAATCTAGAATTTAACATCCATAATGGTGTGTTATTAAAAAATAATTTTTCTCTCTAAAATAAACCTTGTATCCAGATTCAGACAAATCAGGACTAATTTATTTGAAAAACATGTCCAGTTTTAACAAACTTGGCCTAATTATTTACATAAGCTCAGCAAGAACAGTGAGTGATCATATAAATCTTTTGGAATCTGCTTTCCTCGAACATCTCATAAGGAATCTCGAGTTGAACTTATTTTTGCCTCTCCAGGCCAGAAGCCAAGCTACATACTTGCCATCAGACCTGACTGCAATACCTGTTGATTTGGGCGAATTCTTCTTCCTGAGGTCTCCAAAGTATCTTGAGGTTCCTGCACCTGCCAGGAAGTAACATCCTTTACACACCTGGTCTGACTGCTAGGAACTCTGTAAGCAAGGTACCAGGCCAACTGTTCCAGAGTCCTTTACAGTTCCGGGTTTTATGAAGTCAACCTCAGTTCCTTTAAGCTGTCTTGTCATATCTGAGTCTTTTCAAATATGACATTCCAGTCAAAGCCGTGGTAAAATAAGCAGTGTTTCCAATGGTGTCCTGTTACAAGGAGAACAGATTCTTATTGAACTTATGGAAATGAGTGATTGCCATAGAAGAAAGGATACTTGATGAGACCTTTTGGTTTCAGAGGGCTCAGATAGAAAGAATCGAATACCTTGATTTGTGTGTGAATGACTAATTTTACATCACTGTAAGTTACAGATAACTTAAGAAAAATTTTCCCTAGGGGCACCTGGGTGGCTCAGTGGTTTAAGCCTCTGCCTTCGGCTCGGGTCATGATCCCAGGGTCCTGGGATCGAGTCCCACATCGGGCTCTCTGCTTGGCGGGGAGCCTGCATCCTCCTCTCTCTCTCTCTGCCTGCCCCTGCCTCCTTGTGATCTCTGTCTGTCAAATAAATAAATAAAATCTTTAAAAAAAAAAGAAAAATTTTCCCTAGTCTGGAAGAGAAAAGATTACAGAACCATTGATGTTTAAAATAAGACAAAACATCAACAGATACAACATTACAATCTTTCAGTTCACCTACTCCCATGTTACTAATTCTGGCTTAGTCCAAATGCAGCTTTTACTTCTGTAAATTCTTACCCATCTCAGTTCCAGGATTTCAACATATCAAAGACCTGTATTTATCCTGAAAGTCTTCCCATATTAATTCCCTTTAAGGCAGAAGTCATTTTACAAGAAAATTCTTAGAAGGTAAATTTACAAATTAGTTAAGCACAAAACACTTTCACCAACAGATTTCAAAAGCACAAACCCAGTTCCAGCAACCAACGCTCTAGCATTTTATCCCATTTGGTTAAGACTTAGATGTCCAACAAATTTACTTCAATTTGTCATTCAAGCAACCCTTCACAGTTTCAGGTTACCAAAGTGTTTGAGAGCTACTTTAACAATTACCCATTAAAACCCTGAGACAGAAAATTAACCATCAGTTTAGTCATCTCTTTGTTAACAGATTTCACATTCCACCTGGGCCCAGTCCACTTCAGAAGCCATGCTCTCCTGCCAGAAATGGGGAGGGGCTAGGCGGTCCACATTGGGCCAGAGAAGACAGGAATTCCCTGAAACAAAGGGGCTTTTGGCAGCTGCTTTGGGAATATTCCTTAAAGTCTCTGTCTCGAGTTGGACTAACCCCAGTTGGCTCTAGTCATGAACACTTTAACACACGAAACGTGTGAGGGAGAAGCCCCACATCTATTATGAGGAACAGAGAGATGAAAGTCAGAGTCCCCTTACTCTCTGCTTGACCCATTCCTTTAATCACAGCAAACAACACAACAGACAACAGAAAGACAAGACAAAGACAACTGCAGGCCCAGTGTTCCCTCCACTGGTGAGGATTTTCTAGGGGTATTCGAAACCCCTGATGGCCTTGTGGGAACATGAACCTTCTGGTGACTGCTCAGGGGGACTCTAACCCCCAGAAATGGCAGGAGACTCAAAACCCCGGTGAAAGCTTAAAGGGACTCTAGCCCCCTGATACTGTGGGGGACTCGAACCCCCTGCTGACCACTCAGCGAGACTCTAACCCCCTGAAATGGTGGTTGACTTGAACACCCTCACCGCCCAGGGGTACTCTAACAACCTGGAGATCTACCAGTGGAGGGAAGGAGCATCCCCGCATCCACTCCAGCCTTGGGGAGCATGGCTGCAAAAAGCTTCTCCCTGGTGGTCCATACCCTGGAGCTCCGTGACCAGACACAGAGGATCCCATGATCTTACCTCCGGGGGCTATTCCCAGAAATTCTTATGCTGGCTTAGGTCTCCTTGTTTGATCCTGGACGAGTCCCCAGTGTTAGGGTCCCTAATCAAAGGAGCGAGACTGATACAAAGCGAAGGTCAAGCAAAACTTTATTTCGGGCCAAGCATCGAGAATCAAACTTACCTGGTCAAGGCCATCTCTTGCAATGAAGTGACCACTCCCAGCCTCACAGACTAAGTTTTATAGAGGTAGTTCAGCTGGGCTATACACAGGTGGCCAATGAGATTGAAATACACAGAGAAAACTGCATAGTCATCTTAGATCACACACGGGCAGCCAATTGAATTCCAATTAACCCTAGTAGATATATTCCTGCCCCACTGATTGGATGTCTCTATCTGGCCTGACCCGCCCTTGTATCTAGGCTTTGCTACCTGGGGCTGGTAGCTATGAAGATAATATGTACAGCCCAGTGAATGGCTGTCTTTATCTGGCATGACCTGCCTTGTATCTGGGTTTTGTAAATAAGTTCCTCTGGGAGGGGCAGGGTCAACCTAAGTTTACTGCAGATGGTCAACCTAAGTTTACTGAATAACCAAATAAATGGCTTCCTCTGACTAAGTAGGCCCTTAAACTCTGCAGACACAAACTGTGGTAAGTGTTAGGGGCGAGGTGACTGAAGACCCGATCTGTAGACCCTGAGAGCAGCTCCACAAGATGTGAAATTAGGGCGACTGGGAGGAGGGAGCACAGGCTTTTCTGTCGGGATTGTGTGTCTCGGATGGCCATGGAATGGAGGGATGGCCTCATGGAGCCATGGGAGATTCTTCTTCTGTGGGGATTCTGCCAAGCTCCCAAAGTTTGGTGTCTTTCTGGCGGGAGGGAAGAGTGCTGTTTTCCGTCCAAGGGGTCCCGCATAAACAGGGATTCCAGAGATGGGTTCTGGGTCAGGGTACCTGGAGAACCCTACCGAGGGTCAGGTTTTGGGCTTAGGGCCATGGCATGTCTGACATGTGGACTCCTGAACGAGCAAGTTTGATAGCTTGTTTGATAGCAGGCTCAGGCTGAGGGTCACAAAGCATGTTTGTGCCCAGGGCGGCCCTCATGGGTGGGTGTGGTTTCATGGGCCATGCAGCTGACTCCAACTCTGAAGGTTTAACTCCCATCCACACCACACATCAAGGCTTCCAGCCATGGGGAAGGAGGAGTACTCTTTTGTGCTTCAGGATCTCCCATAAGCCGGGATTAGAGCTAAGGTCTGGGGACAGATGCCTGAATACCCAGGTTTTGTAGAGATGATGGCCTCGGGCTATGAGGGTCTCAACTGCAGGATATGGGGCCCGCTACCTGGGTGACTGATGGGAGGTTGGGGCACAGGCTGTGTCAGACAGAGCATTAGTGCACAGGGCAGCCTTTGATAGTGTGGTGTCATCGAGGGCCACACAGGTGGATCCTCACGTGGGGTTTCACGGCAGACCCATGGGGCAGTTCTTCTTTCTGGTGGGCTGCATTGTGGCTCCAGAATTCCCAATCTGGAGGGCTTGCAGGCCGGGAGTGTGAGGATGGAAGTCTGAAAACACAAGGTACGGTTCAGTTCAATGCCAAGTGCATGGCAGTTCCACTGTGCAGTGGCTGATTTGAGATCTCCAGCACCTTAATAAGGCCGAGTGTCAGATATTTGCTCACGCTGGAGTTCGTGTCCATGATGGATGTCTAATGCAGTGGTGTGCCCCTGAGACCTTGGAAGTTTTCCCACACTGGGGCTTGTGAGCTGCTCCAAACAGCACGGTTTCCTTCTGCAGGACAGGTGGAGTCCGGTTGGATGACTCCAGTGTCCCCATATGGAAAGGTTTGATAGCAGAGCTCTCCTCTTGGATGCCTGGAAATCCCAACTCAGGTCACCACTGCATCCCAGGAACATGGCAGTTTTGATCTGGTGCTGCTGGGGTGAAGTTCCAGGGGCTGAGTTGACAGGAAGTCCCATGCTGATGGGTCATGATCTTAGATGGTATACACAGTTCTTCTGGGGCCCAGGAGGGAGTGGAGGGTATAGGGGTTAGACACTGTGGGGTGGATATCTTCAACCCATTTATTAACTTCCCGCAAGTCATGATCCTGTCAGTCCACCCCAGTCTCGGCCTTTTTGACAGGCAGCAAAGGTGTGTTCCATGGAGATTTCCAAGTAACTAGGATCCCGTTGACCCGGAGCCAGTTATTGTGTTTTCTGATCCCTTCCTTTGCTTCCCAAGGAGGGAGTACTGCTGGACGTGTACAGCCGTAGCCATCACTTTTAATTGTATCTCCATGGGAAGCTGTCCCTTGGCCAAGCCCTGGGGAGGGGGGATTCCCTTCTGCCCAGACTTTGGGAAACTCGATCTGTAGGTTTTGGTGAAGAATCACCCCCTTTCTCACCTCTGGTTTTGAGACTGGCTCCTAAAGAAGGTATTCATCTACTACTACCATACTGCTGCACAGTGGGTAGTCCCCAAATTACAGTCATGTCTCCTTCTGAGAACTGAATGCCAGCCCGTAACTTGTGGAGGAGATCTCTTCCCATCGAGTTATTTGGGGCATTACAGAGGACCAAAAATTGGTGTTTAACTACTCCTGAGGCCAAATTTAAAGTAATCTATGTTGTCCATTTATGTCTCTCTGTACCATTTGCTCCTTATACCCAGACTTCCTCTCCAGATAGTTTTCACATAGGCTTAAGTAACGATGAAAATTTGGCTCCCATGTCCACCAAAAAATCAATTGATTTCCCTTCCAGTTTAATTTTTATCTGAGGCTTGGGGAGTGGCTCCGAACTACGGCCCCTTCAGTCTCCGGTGGCAAGCATTGCTGTCTTCCTTTTGGGGCACACCCTGGCCCAATATCCTTCCCTTACAATGAGTGCATTGATCTAAATCTAAGGCTTCCAGCCTGCCTCCTCTGTACTTAGGTTTTCCTTCCAATTACCACCCCCTACTTGCCTTTCCCTTTTCCATTGACCTCTTTCCCCCCGTCTCCTTCCTACCTCTTGTAATGCCAAAACCTTAACCAGATTTTTTTGTCTATTTTTCATCCTCCTGTGCATCCCTGTTGTTAAACACCTTTCCTTTTTTTAAAGATTTTATTTATTTATTTGACAAAGGGAGAGATCACAAATAAGCAGAGAGGCAGGCATAGAGAGAGGGGGAAGCAGGCTCCAAGCTGAGTAGAGAGCCCGATGTGGGACTTGATCCCAGGACCCTGAGATCATAACCTGAGCCAAAGGCAGAGGCTTTAACCTACTGAGCCATCCAGGCACACTGACAGTCAGATTTTAAAGATATACTTTCTTGTTTGCATTGCTAAGGGGTTAACATCTGTGGGGTTAACACTTTGGTAGCAGGTAAGGTTTCTCTTCCTGATCAACCTAATAACTTTAGCATACATTAGTGATTTTTCCCTGAATTGGTTTTTACGTTGGGGTTACAAAATTTGATTTTCTTTAAATATTTTTATAAATTTATTTATTTCTCAGAGAGAGAGAGGGAGCGAGCACAGGCAGACAGAGAGGCAGGCAGAGGGATAAGCAGGCTCCCTGTCAAGGAAGGAGCCCGATGCGGGACTCGATCCCAGTACGCTGGGATCATGACTTGAGCCGAAGGCAGCTGCTTAACCAACTGAGCTACCCAGGCGTCCCACAAAATTTTATTTTCTAATTCAATCATTCCTTCTACATTTATTATTGGCTTTCTTCTGTAGAGAAGAGATTTCCTTTCTTTATCCCACTCTGAACACTTTTCATTACTTCTTCCTCTTCCCCTATGTGCCACTCTATATTTTTTAATTTTTTAATTTCTTTTCAGCATAATAGAATTCGCTCTTTTTGCACCACACCCAGTGCTCCATGGATTACGTGCCCGGCATAATACCCACCACCTGGCTCCCCCTACCTTCCATCCCCTGCCCTTCAAAACCCTCAGGTTGTTTTTCAGAGTTCATAGTCTCTCATGGTTTACCTACCCTTCAAATTTCCCTCAACTCACCTCTCCTCTCCATCTCACCATGTCCTCCATGTTATTTTTTATGTTCCACAAATGATATTGACTCTCTCTGCTTGACTTATTTCGCTCAGCATAATCTCTTCCAGTCCTGTCCATGTTGCTGCAAAAGTTGGGTATTCAACCTTTCTGATGGAGGCATAAAACTCCATAGTGTATATGGACCACATCTTTCTTATCCATTCCTCCATAAAAGGGCATCTTGGTTCTTTCCACAGTTTGGCGACCGTGGCCATTGTTGCTATAAACATTGGGGTATTGATGGCCCTTCTTTTCACTAAATCTATATCTTTAGGGTAAATACACAGTAGTGCAATTGCAGGGTCATAGGGAAACTCTATTCTTAATTTCTTGAGGAATCTCCACACTGTTCCCCAAAGTGGCTGCACCAACTTGCATTCCCACCAACCGGGTAAGAGGGTTCCCCTTTCTCCACATCTTCTCCAACACACTTTGTTTGTCTTGCAAATTTTGGCCAATCTAACTGGTGAAAGGTGATATCTCAATGTGGTTTTAATTTGAATCTCCCTGATGGCTAGTGATGATGAACATTTTTTCATGTGTCTGATAGCCATTTGTATGTCTTCATTGTAGATGTTTCTGTTCTTATATTCTGCCCATTTTTTGATATGATTATCTCTTTTGTGTGTGTTGAGTTTGAGAAGTTCGTTATAGATCCTCAATATCAAACTTTGGTCTGTACTGTCATTTGCATATATCTTCCCCCATTCCATGGGTTTCCTCTTTGTTTTGTTGACTTTTTCCTTTGCTGTTCAAAGCTTTTGATGTTGATGAAATCCCAAAAGTTCATTTTCACTTTTGTTTCATTTGCCTTTGGTGACATATCTTGAAAGAAGTTGCTGTGGCTGATATCGAAGAGGTTACTACCAATCTTCTCCTCTAGTATTCTGTTGGATTCCTGTCTCACATTGAGGTCTTTTATCCATTTTAAGTTTATCTTTGTGTACAGTGTAAGAGAATGGTCGAGTTTCATTCTTCTACATATAACTGTCCAACTTTCCCAGCACCATTTATTGAAGAGACTGTCTTTTTTCCACTGTACATTTTTTCCTGCTTTTTCAAAGATTATATGACCATAGAGTTAAGGGCCCTTATCTGGGCTCTCTACTCTGTTCCACTGGTCTATGTTTCTGTTTTCATGCCAGTACCATTCTGTCATGGTGATCACAGCTTTGTTGTAAATCTTGAAATCGGGTAACGTGATGCCCCCAGTTTTGTTTTTCTTTTTCAACATTTCCCTAGGGATTTGGTGTCTCTTCATCAGACACAATCACAGCCTTCTCATCAGTTATATACATCTGTCAAGATGCCAATTATGTATGAATTATCCGATATATACATGCCAACGGAGGCTCCATATTCTTCATCTGCCTATTCCTATGTGTAGGATGAGGCCTACACTACGGATCTTACATATTCCCTGAAACATGAAACATTGGCATTATCCTACTATTTGCAGTTATAGCAACAGCATTCATAGGTTACATTTTACCATGGGGACAAATGTCCTTTTGAGGCGCAACCATAATTACGGACTTACTATCAGCCATCCCATACATTGGAATCAATCTTGTAGAGTGAATCTAAGGAGTTTTCTCGGCAGACAAAGCCACCTTAACACAATTCTTTGCCTTCCACTTTATCCTACCATTCATCATCTCTGCACTAGCAGCAATTCATCTATTATTTCTTCACAAAACAGGATCCAACAATCCTTCTGGAATCCCATCTGATTCGGACAAAATTCCATTACAACCATACTACACATTTAAAGACAGCCTAGGTGCCCTATTCCTAATTCTAGTACTCATAATACTAGTACTATTCTCACCTGACCTACTGGGGACCCTGATAACTACATCCCTGCGAACCCACTTAATACACCACCCCATATCAAAACTGAATGATATTTCCTATTTGCATACACAAACCTATGATCCATTCCTAATAAACCAGGAGGAGTACTAGCACTAGTCTTCTCCATTCTAGTCCTAGCCATTATCCCACTATTACATACTTCAACACAATGAGGTATGATATTCTGTCCACTAAGCCAGTGCCTATTTTGATTACTAGTAGCTGATCTCCATACCTTAACATGAATTGGTGATCAACCAGTAGAACACTCCTTCATCACCATTGGTCAATTAGCCTCAATCCTTTACTCCACAATCCTCCAATTCTAAAAACAACTATCAGCATTATCAAGAATTTGTTAAAATGAAGAGTCTTTGTAGTATATTAATTACTTTGGTCTTTTAAACCAAAAATGGAGAAATCCATCTCCCTAAGACTCAAGGAAGAAGTAATAGCCCCACCATCAGCACCCAAAGCTGATATTCTAGCTAAACTACTCCCTGATTTCCTCATCCCATTATTTCAATTCATATATTTAAAAGCCTACTGTGTTCCCCAGTATGTATTTTCCCCCACCCCTATGTATATTGTGCATTAATGGTTTGCCCCATGCATATAAGCATGTACATACTATGATTGATTTGACATACATGTACCTCACCTAGACCACGAGCTTGATACCAGGCCTCAAGAAACCATCAATCCTTGTATGATGTGTAACTCTTCTCACTCCAGGCCTATCGAATGTGGGGGTTTCTACAGTAAAACTATACTGGCATCTTGTTCTTACTTTAGGGCCATGATAGTCCTCAATCCAATCCTACTAACCCTTCAAATGGGACATCTCAATGGACGAATGACTAATCAGCCTATGATCACACATAACTGTGGGGTGATGCATTTGGTACTTTGTAAATTTTTTTGGGGGGTGGGGGCTCGTATCACTCAGCTATGGATGTAAAAGAGTCGCATTCAAATAACTAGTAGCTGGGCTTAATCATCATCATTTATCTGCATTGCACAACCATAAGGTGCAGTTCAGTCAATAGTTACAGGACATACACACGTACACACGTACACATGTATGCATATTCAACAGATAAAAACTAGCTAAATCAAACCGCCTTTATCCTCCCCGTAACGTCAAAAGTATATAAACACTTAAAATTGTCCTGCCAAACCCCCAAAACAGAACTAAGCACATGCAACATATGTAATAAGCTATTTATACTGATACTCTGTATATTAATCTCTATCGCAAATTTGCCCAGAATACTCTATTCAAGAAAGCTATCTATAGATGTACTACCCCATCTCTAATACCCCCCAGCACCTTACATTTAATACTAATAATTAAACTAACGTGCCTAAATACATTAACTAAATAAATCAAGGCACTGAAAATGCCTAGAAGAGTCATAAGACTCCATAAACTTAAATGTTTGGTCCTAGCCTTCCTATTGATTATTAACAGAATTACACATGCAAGTCTCTACTTCCCAGTGAAAATACCCTCTAAATCCCTGAACCGATTAAAAGGAGCGGGTATCAAGCACACTAAATAAGTAGCTCATAACACCTTTCTCAACCACACCCCCACGGGATACAGCAGTGACAAAAATTAAGCCATGAACGAAAGTTTGACTAAGTCATGTTAACATTAAGAGTTGGTAAATTTCATGCCAGCCACTGTGATCATACGATTAACCCAAATTAATAGGCGCACAGGGTAAAGCATGTTAAGTACTCCATCACACTAAAGTTAAAATTTAACCAGGCCATAAAAAGCTACTATTAACATAAAATATACCATGAAAGTGACTTTATTATTTCTGACCACATGATAGCTGAGACGCAAACTGGGATTAGATACCCCACTATGCTCAGCCTTAAACATAAATAATTTGTACAACAAAATTATCTTCCTGAGAACTACTAGCAACTGCTTAAAACCCAAAGGACTTGGCAGTGTTTGACATCCCTCTAGAGGAGCCTGTTCTATAATCAATAAACCCCGATAAACCTTACCACTTCTAGCTAACTCAATCTATATATCGCCATCTTCAGCAAATCCTCAAAAGGAAGAAAAGTAAGCATAATAATTATACATTAAAAAGTTAGGTCAAAGTGTAACCCATGAAGTGGGAAGAAATGGGCTGAATTTTCTAATCAAGAATATGTTCACAAATTTTTTTATGAAACCTAATAACTAAAGGTGGATTTAGTAGTAAATTAAGAATAGAGAGCTTAATTGAATAGGGCCATGAAGCATGCACACACCACCCATCACCCTTCTCAAGCAAACACTACATAATACAGACTAAATCAACTCAAGAGGAGATAAGTCATAAGAAGGTAAGCATACTGGAAAATGTGCTTGGATAAATCAAAGTGTAGTTAATTAAAGCATCTGGCTTACACCCAGAAGATTTCATACACCATTGACCACATTGAACCAAACTAACCCAACCAACCACTAACTCACCTAATGCAATAAGCCTCTAGTCAAAACATTCAATTACATCATTATAGTATAGGAGATATAAATTTTACTTGGAGCTATAAAGTACTATAAGGGAATGATGAAAGAATGTATAAAGTGATAAACAGCAAAGATCACCCCTTATACCTTTTTCATAATGAGCTAGCTAGAATAATTTAGCGATAATTTAATAATAATAATTTAACTAACTTCCCCCAAACCAGATGAGATGCCTATGAACAAACCATAGGGTTAAACTCATCTATGTTGCAAAAGTGTGAGAAGATTTATATGTAGAGGTGAAAAGCCTAATGAGCCTGGTGATAGCTGGTTGCCCAGAATAGAATCCCAGTTCAACTTTAAATTCACCCAACAACTCCCAAAATTATAATGTAAATTTAAAATATAACCAAAAAGATACAGCTTTTTAGAATAAGGATACAACTTTACTTTGAGAGTAAAGTTAAATAAAACCATAGTAGGCCTAAGAGCAGGCACCAATTAAGAAAGCATTCAAGCTCAACAACCCAACCTCTTAATTCCAAAAATCTTAAATCAACTCCTAACATACTACTGGGCTAATCTATTTAATAATAACACTTTATTATTAATACTACTATGAGTAACAAGAAACATTTCTCCTTGCATAAGCTTATAACAGTCAACAAATACCCACTGATAGTTAACAACATGATAAAAATAAACTACTAATAAAACACTTAGCAAACCAATTGTTAGCCCAACACAGGTATGCAACAAGGAAATATTAAAAGAAGTAAAAGGAACTCATCAAACACAACCCCTGCCTGCTTACCAAAAACATCACCTCCAGCATGCCCAGTATTGGCGGCACTGCCTGCCCAGTGGCACTAGTTAAACTGCCATGGTATCTTGACCATGCAAAGGTAGCATAATCATTTGTTCTGTAAATAAGGACTTGTAGGAATGTCCACACGAGAGTTTAACTGTCTCTTACTTCCAATCAGTGAAATTGACCTTCTTGTGAAGAGGCGGGAATAAACTAATAAGATTAGAAGACCCTACAGAGCTTCAATTAACTAGTCTATAATAAGTATATTTAATCACCAGTTAGGTATAATTCAATCTTATTAATGGATTAACAATTTAGGTTGGGGTGACCTCAGGGAATAAAATAACCTCCGAGTGATACAAATATAAAAACCAGTCAAAATATAGTATCATTTATTGATTCAAGAAATTTGATCAACGGAACAAGTTACCCTAGGTATAACAGCACAATCCTATTTGAGAGTCCACATCAACAATAGGGTTTATGACCTCGATGTTGGACCAGGACATCCCAATGGTGCAGCAGCTACTAAAGTTTCGTTTGTTCAACAATTAAAGACCTAAGTGATCTGAGTTCTGACTGGAGCAATCCAGGTCGGTTTCTATCTATTACAACAACTTCTCCCAGTATGAAAGGACAAGAGAAGTAAGGTCTATTCTATCAGAATATCTTAGGACTAATAGAGGATATAATCTTAATCTAAATAGTCCACCTTCATTCCATAGCCCTAGAGATAGGGCTTGTTAGGGTGGCAGAGTCCAGTAATTGCATAAAACTTAAACTTTTATTCTCAGAGGTTCAAGTCTTCTTCCTAACATTATGTTTGTAATTAATATCATTTCACTAATTGTACTTATCCTACTTATTGTAGCCTTTCTAACATTAGTGTAATGAAAATCCTAGGGTATATACAACTATGTAAAGGCCCAAACATTGTAGGATCCTATGGCCTCTTGCAACCAATTGCAGATGCCATAAAACTATTCACTAAGGAATGTTTATGACCCCTACCATCATCTATCACTATATTTGTAGTAGCCCCAATCCTTGCCCTAACACTAGCCCTAACCATATTAACCCCATTACCAATACCTTACCCTCTCATCAATATAAACCTAGGAATCCTATTCATACTAGCAATATCAAGCCTAGCTGTTTACTCTATTTTATGGTCCAGATGAGCCTCAAACTCAAAATATACCCTAATTGGGACCCTTCGAGCTGTAGCCAAAACAATTTCCTATGAAGTCACACTAGCCATTATCCTCCTATCAGTACTATTAATAAATGGCTCTTTTACCCTATCCACACTTATTACTACACAAGAACACCTATGACTAATCCTCCCCACATGACGCCTAGCTGTAATATGATTTATCTCAACCCTAGCAGAAACCAACTGCCCCCCATTTGACTTAACAGAAGGAGAATCAGAATTAGTTTTCAGATTCAACATCAAATAGGCAGCCAGACAATTAACCCATTTTTCCTAGCTGAATATGCCAACATCATTATAATGAATATCCTTACAACTATCCTGGTTTTTTGGTGCATTCCACACCCCATACTTACTGTAACAATACTCCATCAAAGTGTTTATAAAAACACTTCTACTAACAACTTCCTTCATATGAATTCGAGCATCCTATTCATGATTCCGTTATGATCAACTCATACATTTATTATGAAAAAAAATTCTCCCCCTGACACTAGCCCTATGCATATGACATGTAGCCTTACCCATTATAACAGCAAGTATTCCTCCCCAACATAAGAAATATGTCTGACAAAAGAGTTATTTTGATTATAGAGGTTCAAGCCCTCTTATTTCTAGAATTATAGTAATTGAACTTAATCCTAAGAACTCAAAAATCTTCGTGCTACCAAACTCACATCAAATTCTACAATAAGGTCAGCTAAATAAGCTATTGGGCCCATGCCCTGAAAGTGTTGGTTTATCCCCTTCCTGTACTAATTAAACCTCCCATCCTTACTATCATTATATCAACTGTCATTTCAGAAAACATTATGGTACTAATAAGCTCTCACTGACTGACAATCTGAATTGGATTCTAAATAAATATACTAGCTATTATCCCTATTTTAATAAAAAAATTCAATCCATGAACCATAGAAGTGTCAACAAAATATTTCCTTATCCAATCCACTGCATCTATACTCTTAATATTAGGAAGTATTATTAACTTACTATTGACAGGACAATGAACAATACTAAATACCCCTAACCTAATCGCATCAAACATAATAAGAGTAGCTCTGGCAATAAAATTAGGACTATCACCCTTCCACTTCTGAGTACCTGAAGTAACCCAAGGAATCACACTATCATCAGGAATAATTCTTCTAACCTGACAAAAAATCTCCCCCTTATTGGTCCTATACCAAATCTCTCCATTTATAAATCAAAACTTATTTGTAGCCATAGTTATTATATCCATTTTAGCGGCAGGCTGAGGAGGTCTTAACCAAACACAACTACAAAAAATCCTAGCATACTCATTAATCGCCCACATAGGATGAATGATTGCTGTAACACCATATAACCCTACCATAATAATATTAAACCTCATCATCTACATTACAATAACACTTGGAACATTCATACTGTTCACACTCAGTTCATCTACAACCACACTATCACTATGTCATATATGAAACAAACTCCCACTAATTACCTCACTAATCCTAACAATCATATTATCACTAGGAGGCCTACCTCCCCTCTCAGGATTCATCCCTAAATGAATAATCATCCACAAATTCACAAAAAGCAATATAATTGTTATATCAACATTTATAGCAATTACAGCCCTACTAAACCTATACTTTTATATTTGGTTAAAACACGCAATAGCACTAACTATATTCCCCTCTGTTATCACCATAAAAATAAAATGGCAATTCGAAAACAAATAATCGAAATTCTTTTATCCCCACTAATTGTAACTTTGACCATATTACTTCCATTAATCCCAATAATACTAACACTGTTCTAGAAGTTTAAATTAAAAACTCCAAGGGCATTCAAAGTCCTAAGTAAGTGCAGTTCACTTAACACCTGAATCTCGCCTTAAGGACTGCAAGAGTGTATCTCACATCTACTGAACACAAATCACTTTAATTAAGCTAAGCCCTTTCTAGACTGGTGGGTTATCATCCCATGAAACTTTAGCTAGCAGTTAAATACCCTAGTCAAGGGGGGAGTCAAGATGGTGGAGGAGTAGGAGGAGGCTCCCTTTCAACCTGTACCCTAAAGTGAGCTGATTACCTACCAAAGAACTCCGACTACCCATAAAATCAGCCTGAGATCAGAATTATACACGTCTGGATCTCTACAGAAGCAGAAGAAGCCAGTGGCAGGTAAAGCAGTGTGGGAACATCAGACTGATACCGGAAGATAAACAAAAGGGGGAGGGAGCCACCAGAGGCGACCAATAGGAAAGTAATACACAAATACAAGAGTGCCCTACATCTGGGGACCAGCATTAACTTGGAGTCTGGTTGAAAGCACTCAAAAAACAAAGAGCAAAGGATCGCGGGGGTAGGGGGCAGGAAATAGTGGGAATCTGGTCGGTTAGGGACAGGGACCTAAGTCCAGGGACCCAGGACAGCCTCCCCTGGTGCTGAGCCAGAGAGAGTGTGGCTGAGAAATCAGGTCTCTGTCCCTGAGCTGCCAGTGCGCCTGAGCCTCCAGCATGCCTGAAAACAAGTGGGGTCTGGCTCCCATGAGGGGCTGGGAGCCTGGCCAGATGGCAATCCTGAAACGTGAGCATCCCACAACCTCCCTTGGGACAGGTGCTCGTAGGTGCTAGCCGGGAGCTCTGGCATCTGGAAAAAACAGACATTCCCAGCCTGGGACAGCAGGAAAATCACAGTGTGCGATCTCAGCTTGGAACCTCTATGGTGGTCTGGAGCTGCCTAGACAGCCACTGCTGCCCTGGAATTGGGTACAATGAGGAGCTCCTGCATCCACAGGGACCATGACTCAGAACCGACTCTGCCAGCAGCTCTGCAGAGCATTCTGAGGCTTCTCTCTGAGAGGGAGGTCGGGGTGCAGTTTGCTCTCCTCTAAAACTTCAAAAACCATCAAAAGCTGTCAAGGCGAGAGAAAGTAGATGAAAGAACATAAACCCCCAAGAGAACAAAAGCCTGAAAAAAAACAGTTTCCTCAGAGCCCACCCCCTTGAGGGGAGCGGAAGGACCTAACTCAGGGAACATCACTGTATGAAAACTCAGGTGGCAGGCCCCTCCCCCAGAAAACCAACCAGGAAGGAAGAAAAAAAAAAAAAGAAGACTACAAGAGAACAACCACCACTACTTCATAAGTACAACTTTCATTTTTACTCTTTACCAATATTCTGGTTCTTTTTTTTTTAATACATACAGATAATTTTTAACCTATTTACCATCACACTGAGATGTCCAGTACATCAAATTCATTAATAACCTTCTAACCTGAACTTTTTGATACATACACCCGTGTTTTTCTTTTGCATTTCTATTCTTTTTAATTCTTTTTAAATTTTAACTTAGTTTAGTCTAGCTTATTCTTTTTTAATTTTTATTTTCTACTATACATATAGAGTTAAACTTCAAGGTAATCCCCTTTCCCCAATCAATGCTACGCCTATAGGCAAACCAGTTTTAATCCCGCTGTAACTTAGGAATGTTGAGTCCCTTAACAAAAACGTCCAGATACAACCAGGAAGAATCAAAATAATCTTCCTCGCCCATACTGAAAATTTATACCCATTCTCCCAATTTTTCCTTCTGCAAGTGTTTCTGTGAATTTGTGTTTGTCCTGATAATATATAAATCTTATACTTGGGGTTATTTCTGATGAGGTTCTTCCCTTTTTTTTTTTTTTTTTTGCTTATATATATATATATATATATATATATATATATTTCTCCTGTCATATACATTTTTCAGTCTTTTTGTTTGTCTGTTTTTGTTTTTATACTTCATAAATCTAACCTTGGGGCAAATTTGGGCTGAGCCTTCTCTTTTATCTTCCCTTTTTTTCCTGTCTCTCTCTCTCTCTTTTTCCTTTTTTCTTTTCCTTTTTTTTCTTTCTTCTTCTCTATTTATTTTTCTTTTCTTTTTTCTCTCAATTGGGTGGGGAAGCTTGATTGCACAGAAGTGTTCCAGGGTGCACCTTGACTGCCCCACAATCGATACATCCAGCTGCATCTGTTCAGTCATCTCTTACCAAAATGACTAGGAGGAGGAATACCCAACTGAAGAAAAATACCGAGGATGGACCTTCGGCAAAAGAGCAAATGGCTATCGACATAGACAATATGTCAGAAAAGGAATTCAGAATAACAATTATATATATATATATATATATATATATATATATATATATATATATATATAATATACATAATATATACATACATACATACATTATATATATATAATATATATATAATATATATAAATATATTATACAGGCAATAGCTAGGTTGGAGAATGCCATGGATGACCAAACAGAATTAATTAGGGCAGAACTGAAAGCCACCAGGGATGATGTTCACAATGCTCTCAATGAGTTCCAATCTAATCTAAATTCTCTAAAGCTAAGGTAACTGAGACAGAAGATAGAATTAGTGATCTGGAGGACAAACAGATAGAGAGAAAGGATCAGGAGGAAGCCTGGAACAAATAACTCAGAAGCCACAAAAACAGAATCAGGGAAATAAATGATGCCATAAAATGTTCCAATGTCAGAATTATTGGAATCCCTGAAGGGGAGGAAAAAGAAAGAAGTCTAGAAGATATAGTGGAAGAAGTTGTCTATGAAAATTTTCCGAATCTCACCAATGGAAACAACGTTCATGTACTAGAGGCAGAGATTTACTCCCAAGATTTTAGATTATCAAAAGTCCTTGCGACACCTTATAGTTAAAATGAGGAATTATGTTTCAAGACAGACCCTCTTACAAGCAACTAGGACAAAGAAGCTCCTTACATACAGAGGAAAGCCTATTAGAATAACGTCAGACATTTCCACAGAGACCTGGCAAGCCAGGAAGGGCTGGCAAAACATATTCAGAGTACAAAATGAGAAGAACATATAGCCAAGAATACGCTATCCAGCAAGACTGACATTCAAAATGGATTGAGAGATAGAGTTTGCAAGACTGGCAAAGCTTAAAAGACTATGCAACCACCAAGCCAACACTGCAGGAAATATTAAGGGGGGGGGTCCTATAAAAGAGAAAAAATCCTAAGAATATCATTGAACAGAAATATAGAAACAATCTACAGACAGAAAGACTTCAAAGGCAACATGATGTCAAAAAAAACCTATCTCTCAATAATCACTCTCAATGTTGAATGGCCTAAATGCACCCATAAAACGACACAGGGTTGCAGATTGGATAAAACGACAGGACCCATCCATATGTTGTCTACAAGAGACCCATTTTGAACCTAAGGATACACCCAGATTGAAAACGAAGGGATGGAGAAGCATCTTTCATGCCAATGGGCCTCAAAAGAAGGCCGGGGTAGCGATTCTCATATCAGATAAATTAGATTTTAAACTAAAGACTGTAGTCAGAGATACAGAAGGACACTACATAATTCTTAAACGGACTATTAGCCAAGATGATCTAACAATTGTGAATATCTATGCCCCCAATATGGGAGTACCCAATTACATAAGAAAACTATTAAACAAGGTAAAGAGTCATATTGATATGAAAACAATAATAGTTGGAGATCTTAATACGCCTCTCTCAGAAATAGACAGATCATCGAAGCAGAAAATTAATAAAGAAATAAGAACATTGAATGAAACATTGGACCAGATGGACCTCATAGACATATACAGAACATTCCACCCTAAAACAACAGAATACTCATTCTTCTCAAGTGCACATGGAACCTTCTCCAGAATAGACCACATACTGGGTCACAAAGCAGGACTCAACCGATACCAAAAGACTGACATTATTCCTTGCATATTCTCAGATCACAATGCTCTGAAACTGGAACTCAATCACAAGGAAAATTTCAGAAGGAACTCACACACCTGGAAGCTAAAGACCACCTTGCTTAAGAATGCTTAAGGAGATCAAAGATGAACTTAAACAATTCATGGAAACCAATGAGAATGAAGACACTTAGGTCCAAAACCTATAGGATAGAGCAAAGGCTGTCCTATGGGGGAAATACAGAGCCATCCAAGCCTCCCTCAAAAAAATTGGAAAATCCAGAATAAACCAGCTGTCTCTACACCTTAAAGAACCAGAGAATCAACAACAAATCAAACAACTCCACACGCAAGAAGGGCAATAATCAAGATTAGAGCAGAGATCAATGAGGTAGAAACGAGAGATACAGTAGAACGTATCAATGAAACTAGAAGCTGGTTTTTTGAAAGAATCAATAAGATCGATAAACCATTGGCCACACTAATCCAAAAGAAAAGAAAGACCAAATTAATAAAATTATGAATGAAAAGGGAGAGATCACAACTAACACCAAGGAAATAGAAACAATCATCAGAAATTATTACCAAGAGTTATATGCCAATAAGCTAAGCAACCTAGATGAAATGGATGCATTCCTGGAAAACTATAAACTCCAAATATGGAACCAGGAAGAAATCAACAACCTGAATAGACCTATATCTACTAATGAGTTTGAAGCAGTGATCAAAAACCTCCCAAAAAACAAGAGCCAAGGACCTGATGGATTCCCTGGGGAATTCTACCAAACTTTCAAAGAAGAAATAACACCAATTCTCCTGAAACTGTTCCAAAAAATTGAAGCATAAGGAAATCTTCCAGAATCTTTCTATGAAGCCAGCATTACGCTGATCCCCAAACCAGGCAAAGACCCTAACAAAAAGGAGAATTTCAGACAAATATCACTGATGAATATGGATGCAAAGATTCTCAACAAGATCCTAGCAGCAGGATCCAGCAGCACATTAAAAAGATTATCCACCATGACCAGGTGGGATTCATGCCTGGGTTGCAAGGTTGGTTCAACATTCGCAAATCAATCAATGTGATAGAACAAATCAATCAGAAGAGAGAAGAACCACATGGTCCTCTCAATTGATGCAGAAAAAGCATTTGACAAAATCCAACATCCGTTCCTGATTAAAATTCTTCAAATATAGGGATAGAGGGAAGATTCCTGTACTTCAAAAAATCTATCTATGAAAGACCTACAGCAAATATCATCCTCATTGGGAAAAAGCTTGCAGCCTTCCCGTTGAGACTAGGAACACGACAAGGATGCCCATTCTCACCATTCTTGCTCAACATAGTATTAGAAGTTCTAGCAACGGCAATCAAAAAACAAAGAGAAATAAAAGGTATCCAAATTGGCAAGGAAGAAGTCAAATTCTCCCTCTTCGCAGATGACATGATTCTTTATATGGAAAACCCCAAAGACTCCACCCCCAAAATACTAGATCTCACACAGCAATTCAGTAACGTGGCAGGATACAAAGTCAATGTACAGAAATCAGTGGCTTACTTATACACTAACAATGAAAATACAGAAAAGGAAATTAGAGAATCGATTCCACTTACTATAGCACCAAGAACCATAAGATACCTGGGAATAAGCCTAACCAAAGTGGTAAAGGACCTGTACTCCAGTAACTACAGAATACTCATGAAAGAAATTGAAGAAGACACAGAAAGATGGTAGACCGTTCCATGCTCTTGGATTGGAAGAATAAACATTGTTAAAATGTCTATACTGCCTAGAGCAATCTATACTTTTAATGCCATTCCGATCAAAATTCCACCGGTATTTTTCAAAGAGCTTGAGCAAATAATCCTAAAATTTGTATGGAATCAGAAGAGACTCCGAATTGCTAAGGAAATGTTGAAAAATAAAAACAATACTGGCAGCATCATGTTACCCGATTTCAAGCTTTACTACAAAGCTGTGATCATCAAGACAGTGTGGTACTGGCCTAAAAACAGACACATTGACCAGTGGAACAGATTGGACAGCCCAGATATGGACCCTCAACTCTATGGTCAAATTATCTTTGACAAAACAGGAAAAAATATACAATGGAAAAAAGACAGTCTCTTCAATAAATGGTGCTGGGAAAACTGGACAGCGATATGTAGAAGAATGAAACTCAATCATTTTCTTACACCGTACACAAAGATAAACTCAAATGGGTAAAAGACCTCAACATGAGAAAGGAATCCATCAGAATCCTAGAGAAGAACATAGGCTGTAACCTCTTCGATATCAGCCACAGCAACTTCTTTCAAGATATGTCGCCAAAGGCAAAGTAAACAAAAGCAAAAATGAACTTTGGGACTTTATCAAGATCAAAAGCTTCTGCACAGCAAAGGAAACAGTCAACAAAACAAAAAGGCAACCCACGGAATGGGAGGAGATATGTGCAAATGACAGTACGGACAAAACGTTGATATCCAGGATCTATAAAAAACTCAAACTCAACACACACAAAACAGATAATCATATCAAAAAATGGGCAGAAGATATGAACAGACACTTCTCCAATGAGGACATACAAATGGCTATCAGACACATGAAAAAATGTTCATCATCACTAGCCATCAGGGAGATTCAAATTAAAACTCCATTGAGATACCACCTGACACCAGTTAGAATGGCCAGAATTAGCAAGACAGGAAACAATGGGTGTTGGAGAGGATGTGGAGAAAGGGGAACCCTCTTACACTGTTGGTGGGAATGCAAATTGGTGCAGGCACTTTTGAGAACAGTGTGGAGATTCCTCAAGAAATTAAGAATAGAGCTTCCCTATGACCCTGCAATAGCACTCGGTATTTACGCCAAAGATACAGATGTAGTGAAAAGAAGAGCCATCTGTACCCCAATGTTTATTGCAGCAATGGCCACATTCGCCAAACTGTGGAAAGAACCAAGATGCCCTTCAACAGATGAATAGATAAGGAAGGTGTGGTACATATACACAATGGAGTATTATGCCTCCATCAGAAAGGATGAATACCCAACTTTTGTAGCAACATAGATGGGACTGGAAGAGTTTATGCTGAGCGTAATAAGTCAAGCAGAGAGAGTCAAGTATCATATGGTTTCACTTATTTGTGTAGCATATCAAAGACACGGTGGACGTGGGGAGATGGAGAGGAGAAAGGAGTTGAGGGAACCTGGAAGGGGAGATGAACCATGAGAGACTATGGACTCTGAAAAACAACCAGAGGGCTTTGAAGGGACGGGGGGGGTGGGAGGTTGAGGAAACAGGTGGTGGGTAATAGGGAGGGCACGTACTTCATGGAGCACTGGGTGTGGTGCAAAAACAATGAACACTGTTATGCTGAGAATAAACAAATAAAAAAATAGAACTTCTCAAACTCAACACCCCAAAAAACAGATAATCCTGTCAAAAAATGGGCAGAAGACATGAACAGACACTTCTCCAATGAAGACATACAAATAATTAACAGACAGATGAAAAAAATCTTCATCATCATTAGCCATCAGGTAGATTCAAATCACAACCACATTGAGATACCACATTGCACCTGTTAGAATGGCCAAAATTAACAAGACAGTAAACAACATGTGTTGGAGAGGATGTAGAGAAAGGGGAACTCTTTTCCACTGATGGTGAGAATGAAAGTTGGTGCAGCCAGTTTGGAAAACAGTGTGGAGATTCCTTATGAAATTAAAAATAGAGCTTCCCTATGACCCTGCAATTTAACTACTGAAGATATGAACAAAGATACAGAGGTAGTGAAAAGAAGGGCCATCTGTACCCCAATGTTCATAGATGCAATGGCCACAGTCACCAAACTGTGGGAAGATCCAAGATGCCCTTCAGACAGACAAATGTATAAAGAAGATGTGGTCCATATATACAATGGAATATTATGCCCCCATCAGAAAGAATGAATACCCAACTTATATATCAACATGATGGAAATGGAGGAGATTATGTTTACTGAAATAACTCAAGCAGAGAGAGTCAATTATCATACAGTTTCACTTGCGGAGCATAAGGAATAACATGGAGGACACTGGGAGAAGGAGAGGAGAAGGAAGACATGAGAAATCATAAGGGGAGACAAACCATGATAGACTGTGGACTCTGAAAAACAAATTGAGTGTTTTGGAGGGGAGGGGTCGGGTATTGGGTGAGCCTGGTGTTGGGTGTTAAGGAAGGCATGTATTGCATGGATCACTGGGTGTGATGCATAAATAATAAATCTTGGAACACTGAAAAAATAAAATAAAGCTAAAAAAATAAAAATGATAGTGAGGACGATAATGAACTTCTGGGACTTCATCAAGATCAAAAGCTTCTGCATAGCAAAGGAAACAGTCAACAAAACAAAGAGGCAACCCGCAGAATGGGAGAAGATATTCACAAATGACAGTGCAAAGGGCTGATAATCAAGATCTACAAAGAACTCCTCAAACTCAACACACACAAAGCAAATAATCCTATCAAAAAAATGGGCAGAAGATATGAACAGACACTTCTCCAATGAGGACATACAAATAGCTGTCAGACACATGAAAAAATGTTCATCATCACTAGCCATCAGGGAGATTCAAATTAAAACCTCATTGAGATATCACATTACACCAGTTAGAATGGCCAAAATTAGCAAGACAGGAAGCAATCTTTGAGATGTGGAGAAAGGGGAACCCTCTTACACTGTTGGTGGGAATGCAAGTTGGTGCAGCCACTTTGGAGAACAGTGTGGAGATTCCTCAAGAAATTAATAATAGAGCTTCCCTATGACCCTGCAATTGCACTGCTGGGTATTTACCCCAAA